>NC_092759.1:93441754-93777079 GCF_047496795.1 Chiloscyllium punctatum
GGATTTATTTAATACTTTGCTGGCAACAGGTGAAGCGCTGAATGACTGGAGGTTCGCTAATGTGGGTTATTTGTTCAAAAAGGGCAGCAGGGATAGGTCAGGTAATTACAGAACTGATGGTCTGACAGCAGGTGAAGGGAAATTATTGGGAACAATCGTGAGGATGAATCAACACTTCCAAAGGCAAGGATCACCTCGGCAGCGTCATCACGGATTTGGTAGAGGGAGATACTGTCTGAGGAATTCAGTTCAGTGTTTTTGAAATGGTATGTAAAAATATTGATGAGGGCAGTGCAGATGATGCGGTTTACATGGACTTGAATAAGACCTTTGACAAGGTCCCTCATGTAAGGCTGGTCCAAAAGGGAAGAGCCACTGGGATCCAAGGCATTTTGATAATTTGGATACAAAATTAGTGGATAGACTTCTTCGTGTTTGAAATGCTTTCACCATCGGGTGTACCACACGGATCTGTGCAGCAACCATTGTTGGTTATTCTGTGGAATAATAACTCCAATGTGAAAGCTGAAGGAATCATTAGTAGGTGTGCTGATGACATGAAAGGTGAGGAGGATGGACTCAGGCTGCAGTCAGATATCAATCAGATGATAAACTGAGCAGAGTAATGGCGGATGGAGTTTACTTCTGATCACTGTGAGGTAATGCACTGTGGGAAGTCTCATCAGCGAAGAATGTACATCATGAATGGTAGGTCCTCCTGGAGTACTGAGGAGCACAGCTGGGCAAGTCCCTGGATGTCTGAAGGTGTCAGCACAGGTTGACAGGGTGGGGACGGCACCTGAACTGGGAGCAGGAGGGGGACCCACATCCTGATGGGGCGAATTGTTAGAGCTGCTTGAGAGGATATAATCTAATCTGGCAGGGTGTTGGACCTTAAACAGTCGTAAGGCCAGAAAGAAGATTGAGGTTGGTGCACAAGTTAAAGACAGCAATTTCAGCAGACAAGGCAGGCAAGAACATAGCAGGAAATGGGGGAGGGGGAACTGATGATTAAACTGCATTTATTTCAATACAAGGGGATTGGCAGCTAAGGAAGATGAACTCAGGGCATGGATTGGAACATGGGACTGGGATATTATAGTTATCACAGAAACACAGCTGAAGGAGGGACAGAGCTGGCAGTTCATTGTTTCAAGGTGGAGATGCTACAGGAAACATCGAAGGGGAGGCAAGAGAGGACGCGTGGTGGTGGGTTTTGATTGCATGAATCATCACAGCAGTACTTAGAGAGGATATTCCTGTGGGATCACCCAGTGACACTATGTTAGTGGAACAGAGAAATAAGAATGGATCATCACTCTGACACGATTGTCTTACTGACCCCGAATAATCCGTGGCAGACTGAGGAACAAATATGTCGGGAGATCTCAAATATCAACCATAATAAAAGGGCTGTTATGGTTGGGGTTTTTAAACTTTCCAAACCTAGACTGGGACAGCCAGTGTTCAGAGTTTAAGGGAGGAATTTGGTAATTGTGTTCCAGAAAACTCCCAATCAATATGTAAATGGCCTGAAAAGAGAAAGGGGCAAAACCTGACCTCCCCTTGGGAAACAAGGTAGGGAAAGGGACTAAGGTGTGAGTAAAGCATTTTGCCAAAGGGACCACAGTTCCATTAGTTTGAAAACAGCAATGGAAAAGGACAGGGCTGGTCCACAGGTTCAAGTTATAAAATCGGGCCAGACCAATCATGATCGTAGTAGCCAGGAACTTTCAAAAGGTGACTGGGGAGTCTATTTGCAGGGAAAGGGAAGTCTGGCAAGTGAGAATATTTTAAAAGTGAGATAAATTGAGCGATCACCACCAGCATGTTCCTGTTTGTGGGCAGGTCAATGCTGACAGCATTAGGAAACACTGGCTGTCTATTGAGGGTTTGGTCAAGGAAAAGGGGGCACATGTCAGGTATAACCAGCTGGATCAAGGGAATCCCCGAGGATCACAGGGGCTATAGGAATACACTTTGGGTAGAAATCAGGAATACAGAAAGGGTACATGAAATTGCCTCAGCAGAAAATGATAAGGAGAATCCAAGAGTGATTGTATAAATATATTGAATAAAAGAATAACTCAAGACGAAATAGTGTCCCTTAAAGATCAATGAGGCCATTGATGTGTGGAACAGCAGGATATGGCTAAGACCTTAAACACATTTTGTATTCCAGAATTTACAGTGGACAAAGACTGGGGAACTCAGGGAACAAGATTAATACGTTAGACCACATTTGGAGTTCTCTGCAATTCCAGTGTCCCCACTACAGGAAGGATGTTGTGAAAGTTGAAAGTGCTCAGAAAAGATTTACAAGATGTTGCCAGGATTGTTGCTGAATAAGCTGGGGTTATTTTCCCTGGAGCATCAGAGACTGAGGGGTGACCTGACAGAGGTTTATATAAACATGAGGGGTATGAATTGGGTAAACAGTCATGGTCTTTTCCCAGGGCTTGGAGAGTCCAAAACTAGAGGGCATAGGTTTAAGGTTGAAGGGGAAAGGTTTAAACAGCACTGAAGGGGCAGCTTTTTTATGCACACGGTGGTCCGTGTATGGAATGAGCTGAGAGAGAAAGTAGCAGATACTGATACTATGACAACATTTAAAAGGCATTTGGATGGGTATATGAATAATAAGGGTTAGAGGTACATGGGCCAAATGCTGGTAAATAGGATGGATTTATTCAGATCTTCTGGTCAGCATAGATGAGTTGGACCAAAGGATCTGTTTCCATGCTGCCCATCTCTATGACTTAAAAAGAGGCATATTATAGAAGAGGTGGTGCTGGAGATTTTACAACACAAAGGAATGGAAAGACCCAGGACCTGATTAACTGTATCACAGGACATTGTGCGATGCTAGGGAAGAAATTCTGGAGCCACGAGCAAAGATATTTATACCATTAACAACCATGTGTGATGTGCTGGAAAGGCTGGAGGGTGGCATAATGGGCAGTGAAGGAGGTTTTTTGAGATTACAAAGGGATCTTGATGAAATGGGTGAATGGGCTGAAAAACTGTAGATGGTATTTAATCTGAATAAATGCGAGGAAGTGCACTTGGTAAAACAAACAAGGGTAGAGCTTATACAATTAATGTTCGGACCTCAGTTAGTGTTTTAGAGCAGAGGGACCTCCGGGTTCAGGTACATAATTCTTGAAGTTTGCATCACAGGATGGATAAGACAGTGCTTGGCATGCCTGACTATTGCTCAGTCCATTGAGTGGAGGATTTGGGACGTCATGTTGAGATTGCACAGATATTGGTGAGGCCTGTTCTGCAATACTCTGTCGAGTTCTGGTCGCCCAGTTATAGGGAGGATATTATTAAGCTGCAGGGGGTTCAGAAGACATTTACCAAGACGTTGCTGAATATGAAAGACTTGAGTTCTGAAAAATGGCTGGATAGGCTGAGTCTTTATTCATTGGAGCCTGGAGTTTGAGATGTGATGTTATAAAAGTTTATTTTTAAAAAAATGAGATATAGATCGATTTAATGGTAGTTGCCTTTTCCATAGGATGGGGGAGTCTCAAGAGGAGGGACCACATTTTTAAGGTTAGAAGAGAGATGTTCAAAAAAAAGACATGGGGGCAAATTGTTACACAGAGGGTGTTTTGATTGTGGAATGAATTTCCTGAGGAAGGGGTGGACGTGGTTACAATTACAAAGTTTAAAAGACAGAGATACTAAACAAATATTTTGCATCAGTTTTTACTGGGGAAAAGGAAATGGAAGATATAGAATGTAGGGAAATAGATGGTGACACCTTGCAAAATGTCCATATTACAGAGGAGCAATTGCTGGATGTCTTGAAAAGCTAAAGATGGATAAATTCCCAGGACCTGATCAGGTGTACCCTCGAACTCTGTGGGAAGCTAAACAAGTGATTACTGGGCCTTTTGTTGAGATATTTGTATCATCGATAGTCCCACGTGAGGTGCCGGAAGACTTGGGTCGGCTAACGTGGTGCCACTGTTTAAGAAGGGTGGTAAGGACAAGCTAGGGAATTATAGAGCAGTGAACCTGACGTTGCTGGTGGGCATGTTGTTGGAGGGAATCCTGAGGGACAGGATGTACATGTATTTGGAAAGGCAAGGATTGATTAGAGATAGAGATTTGTGCGTGGGAGATCATGTCTTACAAACTTCATCGAGTTTTTTGAAGAAGTATCAAAGAGGATTGAAGAGGGCTGAGCGGTAGACGTGATCTATATGGGCTTCAGTAAGGCGTTCGACAAGGTTCCCCATGGGAGACCGATTAGCAAGATTCGATCTCAAGGAATACAGGGAGAACTAGCTATTTGGATACAGAACTGGCTCTGAGGTAGAAGACAGAGGGTGGTGGTGGAGGTTTGCTTATCAGACTGGAGGTCTGTGACCAGTGGAGTGTCACAAGGATTGGGCCTAAGAATGGTGAATAGCCAAAGGTAAGGGAGCCCAAAACTCGAGAGTACACAAGGGACATGAGAGAGCAAAGATTTAAAGAGGGAGCTGAGGGGCAACATTATCCACAGAAGATGGTGCACAGACTGCCAGGGGAACATGGGAGAAACAAGAACAATGACAACATGGAAAAGACATTTGGACAAGTCCATGGAGGGGAGAAGGTTTGAAGAGATAAGGTCCAAACGCAGGCAAATGAGACTCATTCAGTATAGGAAACATGGAGAGCATTGATGAGTTGTACCACAGGTTCTGTTTCCGTGCTGTATCACTCTGTATCCAGTTAAAGAGGATTACAGTACCAAAATAAAGCATGTTGTAGACACTGAAGCAATTTACAGCGATAAGGATGGTGGTCTGGAATGCAGTACATTTCAAATATGTGGAGGACTATCGGGAAGGAAGTTAGTTACAGGAACTATTATAGGAGTTAAAAATTACTGAAGACACTGGTGCAAAAGCCATGCCATAGGCACAGAGTTGCAGAATAGTGAGTCTTAGCACAGTGATGGAGGGAGAACACAGAACAGAAAGATCCCAGGCAGCATTCCCAAACCCTCGTCAGAGGCCTGCTTGCCCCTCTGTTGTTCTGATGCTCACTAAGACAGCACAGGCCTGGATTGATAACTCTGAATTCCCCATGCTGTCTCAGTGCAACATACATTAAAGTAGAGGTGGTGATTGAGTCTGGGGTGTGTCTGTACTGTACTGTGCTCCCCATCCAGCACTGTATCTATGTCATGTCCTGTTAGCGATGTTTGGAGCCCTCTCATTGCTCCCTGCTCTGTGCACTCTGAGTGATCTTACCTCACTCCAGGATGTATTGAAGACTCCACATCTCCCTGCCTTTTGTCTCTCTGGCTGACCAACCATCTTCAATGGGGTGTTGGACGAGACCCCCAGCAATTGGGAGGTCTATTGATTCAGGAACTTCCTAAATACCTACAGGAGACAGAGAAATAGACAGAATAGAAACTTAGACTGATGCAGTGAGGGTTACACATGGAGAATGGAAATGAGCCCTACAGATATCTGGAAAATCCCACTCCATCCCTGGGTTGTGCTGTTGCATTTCTCTGGAGTGGAGAATTCTGTTGGCTCAGGGTCTGGAGTAACTGGAAGAGCGGGAGGCGCTGACAGAGGCAGCAATTAGACCCAGACAGTGAGGGATACCACATGGAGAGAGACAGTGTGATATCACCGGAGTGCTGCAAGACTTCAGGATCACACAGTCATGTTGGAAGAATGGGTTTAGCTTCATGTGTCAGTGCTCAGGGATGAACACCCAGTGAGCAGGCGAAGTGATGGCCTAGTAACATTATTGTTAGGGCATTTATCCAAAACCTCAGCTAATGTTCAGGGGAGACAGGTTTGAATTCCACCATCAGAAATGGTGGCGTTTGAAATTAATAATTTTAAAAATAGTAATTAACAATCCATAAATAAATATGAAACCATTGCTGATGTACAAAAAAATCAAATACTTGTCCTTTAGATCAGGGCATCTGCTCATCATGTGGTCTACATGACATACCCACAGCAAAGTGTTTGCCTCTCAATTACCCTCTGAAATGGCCGAGCAAGTTACTTCGCTCGAAGGCAGCTAGGGCTGGCCAAGAAAGGCTGGTCAGCTAGAGGCACCCACATCCCATACTTGATTTAATAAATAATCCATTAGGATGGTCCTACTGGAACTGTACTGGAACCAGTGTCCTGGCCAATCATGTCGGTAGGTTTATGGGACAGGGCTTTAAACTGACACAGAGGATGCTGGGACAGGGTTCAGGTGAAACGAGCTTTCCAAATGCAAAGAGAAAAGGTGAAGTATGGGAGCAGCATGGGAATGTGACTGAAGGCAAGCAGAAAGGAACTGGATGGGACAGTTTAACTACATCAGGGAATGTACATCAGGGAATAGGTCTGTGACAGGAAATTGTAGGAAAGAGTAAATTATGTTTTTTTTGGAATGGATAATGTCTCTTCAACAAGGTAGATTGATTTGTGACACAGAGATAAAAGAGATTTAGACACCAGAGAGACATGCGTACAGGGCGAACAAAACGTGGGCATAAACATTCGATGGTTCACTACCTTGTGCAAACTCAGGCAAAATGGGCAACGCTATCAGTAATGGATTTCAAAGGCATTACAGAGAAATCATTTGACCTCAGATCATGAAGTAGATTCAGTCTGAATTTAAATTCTGGCAACGACTTGCAAAGGACACAAGCAGCAGAACAGTTTTAAGCCACCAAACTACATTCCATTGCTCATCATTGCATTAAACAGGAACTCATTGGAATTTCTTAACAAACACATTGTGATAATTTTGGGAAACTTCAATATTCACATAATCTTGGACAGTCACACTGACAACAGTGATATTGGAAGAGGAGTTCAGAAAAACTTTTTTTCGGTGTTTTTTTAAATAAAACATTGTGCAACTGGCTAGGGACATAACTATCTCAGAGCGACCATTGTGTGATGAAACTTAGTGAATGAGTAATGTCACCTGGAGAGATCCTCAGAGAAATTGTGATAAAGTGCAGTTTAAAGAAATATAAAGTTTTAAAGTGAACCACAGAAAGGATAAGCTACAACTAGAAACAAAAACAGCCAATTACATGTGTTTGAGAGGAGAACTGACCATGGCATAGAGGCGAAACAGACTGAAATATGGGCCTGTATAAGAACAGTTTGAAGGAAGTGTAAATCACTCAACAAAAGAACATTCCATTGAAACAGACAAAATCTCAGCAAGAAATTCCCACCGGCCCCTCACCCAGGACAAAATGGACCATATTAGATAATGAGGCTGAGAAGATCACCAAAAAGTACTTAAAATCCTGAAGTGACAGAATGTTCTAGGAGTAAGTGTTAAAGGGATTGCAAAGGGTCTGCTCGCAGGAGTTGGGCAGTGGGAAGAGGAATCAGTGTAAGGGTTTAATGTCACAAAAGGAACAGGGAGAGGTGAAGGTGCTGGAGGTGGTGAGAGTGTTACTGAGAGTGGTCAGGGCCTGAATGGTGTTACAAAGCCAGTCTGAATTGCTGCAGCTGGAGGGGTTTGCAGAGGTAGGGAGAGACATTTGTATTTTTATTTATTCATTTATGGGATGTGGGTGTCACTGCTAATTACACAGAGGACAGCTCAGAGTCAACCATGTTGTAGTGGGTCTGGAGTCACATGTTAGCCAGACCAAGTTAGAATGTCAGATATTCTACACAAAAGGAGGTCAGCGAACCAGATGAGTTCTTCCCACTGATCAACAATGCTTTTATGGTGACCTGGCCAATGTCTTGTACAGATACAACATGGCGTCCCAACTCCAACACTTAATGCTCTGCCCAGTGAAGGAAACCACCCCAAACACCTTCTTCACCAGCCTGTCTATCTGTGACAGCACTTTTAAAGAACTGTGTACCTGGGTCACTGATTGACAACATGACCCAGGGCTCGAACATTAACTGTACAAGTAACACCCAGGTGTGTTTCACCAAAATGACACAATTCACATTTATCTAATTAAACTCTATCTGCTATACTTCAGCCCGCTATCCCAGCAGTACTGTCCATCCTGTTGTATCACAGATAACCTTCAACACTGTCCAGTTTACCACCAATTTCAGTGTCATCCGAAAAACTTATTTAATATACTTAACAATATTCCCATCCAAACCATTTATCCAAATGACAAACAACAGGGGACCCACTCCACCGCTGGTCACATGTCTCCAGTCAGAAAGGCAACATGTCTCCCATCACCCTATGTCTCCTACCATCAAGACCAATTTTCTGTCCAGTTGACTAGCTCCTCCTGAATGCCATAACCTTTCACACTGATCTGACCTTATTACCCAGTTTACCATATGACACGTAGAACACAGAACAGTATAGAACAAGACCCTTCGGCCATGACGATATGCCAATCTTTTATCCGACTGCAAGATCAAAAAAAAGTGGCAGACAGAGTTGAGTTCAGATAAATGCGAGGTGCTGCATTTTGGGAAAGCAAATCTTAGCAGGGCTTACACACTTAATGGTAAGGTTTGAGGGAGTGTTGCTGAACCAAGAAACCTTGAGGTTCAGGTTCATGGCTCCTTGAAAGTGGAGTCGCAGGTAGATAGGATAGTGAAGAAGGCGTTTGGTATGCTTTCCTTTATGGGTCAGAGTATTGAGTACAGGAGTTGGGAGGTCATGTTGCGACTGTACAGCACATTAGTTAGGCCACTGTTGGAATATTGCGTGCAATTCTGGTCTCCTTACTATTGGAAAGATGTTGGGAAACTTGAAAGCGTTCAGAAAAGATTTATAAGTATGTTGCCAGGGTTGGAGGATTTGAGCTACAGGAAGAGGCTGAACTGGCTGGGGCTTTTTTCATTGGAGTGTTGGAGGCTGAGGGGTGACCTTATAGAGGTTTACAAAATTATGAAGGGCATGGATAGGGTAAAAAGATAAAGTATTTTCCCTGGGGTTGGGAAGTCCATAGGTTTAGAATAAGAGGGGAAAGATATAAAAGAGACGTAAGGGGCAACTTTTTCACAGAGAGGGTGGTATGTGTATGGAATGAGCTGCCAGAAGAAGAAATGGAGGCTGGTACAATTGCAACATTTAAGAGGTATTTGGATGGGTATATGAATATGAAGGGTTTGGAGGGATATGGACCAGGTGCTGGCGTGGGACTAGATTGGGTTGGGATGTCTGGTCGGCATGGACGGGTTAGACTAAAGTGTCTGTTTCCATGCTGTACATCTCTCTTACTCTAACTTCCATTCGCTTCATTTTATTATCACCCATGTGCCTATCCAGAAGTATATTAAATGTCCCTAATGCATCTAATTTTACTGCCACCGCTGGCAGTCCACTCCACATACACCACTCTATATGTAACAAACCTACCTCTGAGATCTCCCCTTAAGCATCTGCTAATCGCCAGAAAATTATAACCCCTTGTAATAGCTACTTATGTCAGGGTAAAAAAAATCTCTCTCTATTCACCATCTATGACTCTCATCACCTTGTTCACCTCTGCCATGTCACCCCTCATCCTTCTTCACTCCAATGAGAAAAGCCTTAGCTCCCTCAAACTTTCTTCATAAGACATGCTCTCCAGTACAGACAGCATCCTGGTAAATCTCCTCTTCACCCTCTCTAAAACTTCCACATCCTTCCTGTAATGAAGGGACCAGAACTGAACACAATATTCCAACTGGGGTCTAAGCAGGGCTCTATAGAGCTGCAACATAACCTCACGGCTTTAAAACTCAATCCCCAAACTAATGAAATCCCACACAATATATTCCTTCTTAACAAGCCGATCAGCTTGGGTGGCATCTTTGAGGGATCTATGGATCTGTTCCTCCACACTGCCAAGGATCCTACCATTAACCAGGAATTCTGCATTCAAAGTCAATCTTCTAAAATGAATGACTTCACAATTTTCCAGATTGAACTCCATCTGCTACTTCTCAGCGTCTTGTCAATGGCCCGTTGCAACTGACAACAGCCCTCCACACTATCAAACACTCCACCAACCTTTGTGTCATTGGTGGAGTTACTAACTTACTAACCAACTCTTCACACATCCAACTTATTCATAAAATCCCAAAGAGCAGAGGTCCTGTAACCACTCCCTGAAGAACACCACTGGGCACTGAGTTCCAAGATGAATGCTGTCCATCTATCATCACCCTCTGTTTTCTGTGGGCCAGTAATCCTGTACCCAGACAGACAGATTTCCCTGTATCCCATGCCTCCATACTTTCTGAATGAGCCATAAAGGTGTTTCGTCACATTCTCAATAGATTGATTAAGAATTGTCAGGCATGACCTGCCCCTTACAAAACCATGCTGACTATCTCTGATCAATCTATGGTTTCCTGTCTCTCAGAGTCTTCTCCAATAATCTGCACACCATAGACATAAGACTTTCACGTGTGCAATTCCCAGGATTATCCCTATTCCCTTTCCTGAACAAGGGAATAATATTTTCCTGCCTCCAATCATCTGGTCCGACTCCAGTGGACAGTGAGGGTGCAAAGGTCATCACCCAGGTGCGCAGCAATCCATTCCCTCGCTTCAGATAGTAACTTTAGACGCATCCAGTCTGGCTCAGTGACTTATCTTTTACAAAATTCTCAGCACATCCTCCTTAACATCCACCGGTTCACGTACATCAGCCTGTTTCACACTGTCCTAACAAATGACAAGGTCCCTGTCAGCAGTGAATACTGAGGCATAGTATTCATTAAGGACCTCCCCTACCTCCTGTGACTCCACGCACATGTTCCTTCCACTATCCCTGACCGGCCCTATCCTCACTCTGGTCATGCTCTTGTTCCTCCCATAAGTGGAGAATGCCTCACGATTTTCCTTAATCCTTCCCAACAATGCTTTTTCACGTCCCCTTCTAGTTGCCCTAAGTCCATCTCTCGGTTCCTTCCTGGTACCTTCAGAGAATCCCTACTGTGTGGAAACGGGCCATTTGGCCCAACACCTCCATACCAACCTTCCAGACAGTATCCAACCCAGCCCCATTCCCCCACCCTATTAATCTCCATTTGCCCTAACTACTGCGCCACACCTGCACATCCCTGAACACTATGGGTAATTTAGTATGGCTGAGTCACATAATCTGCATATCTTTGGGCTGTTGGGGGAAACCAGAGCACCTGGACGAAAAACCATGCAGACACGGGAAGAATGTGCAAACTCCCCACAGACAGTCGCCTGAGGCTGGAATCGAAATGGAGTCCATGGCACTATGAGGTCGCAGTGCTAACCACTGAGACACCGTGCCACCCAATGTAACTCTCTGGAGTCCTGTCTGATCCTTGCTTCCACGACCTGAAGTAAACTTCCTCCTTCCTCTTGACTAGATGCTAAAGTCCATGTGGACAACGTTGACTGCTCTGCCTTCATCTATCTTTGGCCACCTCCTCGAAGAGTCAATCCGGTTTGTGAAACGTAATTTTCCAGTCACAAAGCCCTGCTGACCATCTCAAATCAGCCCTTGCCTTTGTAAATGTAAGGAGCTCCTTTCTCTCAGAATCTCCTCCAACAACTTCCCCATCACTGGGCTCACTGGGCTGTAATTTCCTGGCTTTTTCCTGCAGCCCTTAAGTGATGGAACAGCATTCACCGCCCTCCAGTCTTCCAACACCTCACTGTGTCTGTTGATAATATGAATATCTCTGTTAGAGACACTGCAATCTCTTCCCCACATTCCCACAATATTCTAGGATCGACCTAATGAGCTGCTGAGGATTGATCTACCTTTATTTGTTTTAAGATTCCAGCACTTTCTCTTCTCTGGTGAGGATTCTTTCCAAGACATCACTATTTATTTCCCCAAGTTCCTGAGCTTCCATGTCTTTCTCCACAGTAAATACTGACAAAGACTGTTTTGCCTAATACCTCACCCTTCTCCTCTGGTTCCACACATAGGCGACCTTATTGATCTTTAAGGGGCCCTATTCTCTACCAAGTTACTCTTTAGCCCTTATTGAAACTTGCATAAAGGCTTCTGAGAATTGAAATACACCATATCCCCGATACCATGACACCCCTCTTCCACCCTTACAATACTGCCACTTATATTCACACCCCAAAATTAAATTCAACAGGCTCAAAAACAAATTCTCTTTTAATCAATTGGCTTTCTAAGTGACCAGTTATTGTATTTTGACATATCCTTTCAAACAATTTCAGTTTGCTCCCGACTTATTGTTAGGCTAATACTATTTGGTTTCAGACCGACAGCAGGAAGGGTTGAGGGAGTTCTTGTTTATCAATCTGAAAAAGGTAGCTCACAGGGTCAGCAGGTAATAGAGAAGGCAAATCAAATGCTGACATTTATTACAGAGGGAATGGAGGCTAAAAATAAGCAGGTCTAGCTAAAACTATGCAAGGTACAAGTCAGACCACACCTCGAATATTATGAACAGTGTGAGTGCCCGAAGGAAAGATATTGTTGCATTGGAGGCAGGTCAGAGAAGGTTCACTCGGCTGATCCTGGGAATACAGGGATTTTCTAATGAGAAGAGGTGGAGTAGGTTGAGGTTGAACCCATTGAAGTTTAGATAATGAGAGAAAAATGGAATGAAACATCCAAGATGCTGAGGGAGTCTGATCGGGCAGATGCTGGGAAGTTAGTAAATAGAACAATAGAGCACAGCAACAGGCCCTTCGGCCCACCACGACTATGCTGTCCAATGTACTATTCTAACTCATACCATCTGCTTGCACATGGGTCTAAATCCCTCTATTCTCTGCCCGTTCATGTTTCTGTCTAAATCCCACTTCAAAACTTTACTCACATTTCTGCTTCTACGACCTCCCTCGGTAACATCCACTCTACGTGAAAAAAACTTGTCTCACACATCTCATTTAAACTTCCTCTTTCTCACCTTAAACCTATGTGCTCCAGTATTTGAAACTTACACATTGGAAAAGAGATTCTGACTATGTACATTATCTATCGCTGTTCCAAATGTTATATCCCTGTACCTGGTCACCTGTCAGCCTCTGATACTCTGACAAAACAACTCAACTTTGTTTAATTTCCTCTTACACCTAACACACCCTTAAAAACCCTAATATAGGCAACGTGCTGATAAACCCCCTCCAAAGCCTCCCCATCCTCCCTATTGTGTGGAGATGAGACCTGCACACAGTACTCCAAATGTGGCCAAATAAACGTTTTATAGAATCACAGCATCAGATGCAAACCAATATACCCAACGTTGTGACTGATGAAGGCTAGTACTCCATTTGCTTTCTTTCCCATCCGAAACACTTCTGTTGCCATTTTCTGGGAGTTACTGACTTGCACCAAGATTCTTCTGGATATCAATATCCCTCAGTATGCTAATGATCTTATTGAATTTGACATCATCTCACACTTGTCCAGATTAAACTCAATTTGCCATTTCTGTCTATCTCTCCAACTGTTCTGTAACCTCCTGCGGATTTTAATGAATCAGAGAAACAAGGGTTTTGTGGAAAAGGCTCTCCCGAAATTTCTTCTCTATCCTCCTATCGTCCTGCAGTGTTCCTGAATATAACTGGTCAGGACCAGGAGTTTTTGGAAATACTGCAATGTCTCAAAAATACATCTATTTATTTCAGGTACAAACACCAAAGAGTGAGAAAGTGACTCAATGATGGTAAACGTAAGAAATTAGAAAACATGTTAATCATAGGAAGTGACTTCTGAAGAATTCCAGATATTGTGGAAACCTGAGATTTCTCAGAAATTAACGATCCAAAAAAGGAAGGCTATGAAACTGATGAGGAAAACAAAAAGCGAACATACATGCTAACAAACAGGAACACAAAGACTGCATCATTCTGCGATCGATATTTCAAAGGAAACAAAATAAAAGCAAAGTCAAATGTTGAAATTTGGAATCGGGAGAGAAGAGGTCATTGTGGGGAACAGGGAAATAGCCAAGAAAACAACCAGTCACATTGCATCTGTCCTCGTGGAGGAAGAGCCAGAAAATCCCTCGGTAATACCAAGTGATCATATCGGACTCCTGGAGCTAAAGACATAAAGTAAATTCAAATCAGTAACAAGGTAGTGCAGCTGGAAAGAGCATTGCTATGTCAGATGTACTTCCTATCAAAATGTCAGAAATAAATCACCAATAGAAGTATTAATTGCACTATCGATGACTGTGTTTTATTTTCCTGTATATTCTACAGAAGGCAGAATCTATTGTAGATGAATGGAAGTTAGTAAACGTGATCCAAGTACTATAGATGAATGGAAGGGATCCAAACAGCTACAAACGGAAAAAGACATAGTGTGGAGAACTGCAGACCAATTAACTTGACATCTGTAGGGAAACATTTGAAATCTATTACACAGGATGAGATTTTTGATATTTAGAAATTAACAGAAACAATGGAGAGAATAAGCATGCATTTCTGATAGAGATATCATGTTTGATAAACATCGGAATTGTTTGAAATTGTTTCTTATAGCATAGATAATGGGGAACCACTAGAAGTGGCATATGTTGGATATTCGGATGGATTTCGATAAGAACTCAAATAATGAGTTCGTAAATGCAATGAATGTGAAGGGTATTTGGAGGAATATATGTAAGTGGAAAGTTAAAGTTTGGTTCGCCTTCATTTAAGAGAGTCAGAACATGAATGTAAAGACATGTTGAAGCAGTTTCACAGCGTGTTGATGGGACTGTACCTGAAGTATTGTTCACAGTTTTGGTGAACGAATCTCAGAAAGAATATACTGACAACAGAGGATATGCAATGGGCATTTTCCAGAGTAATCCCTCAGATAGCAAGATTGCCTGATGAGGAAACTCAGCCTATTTTCTCCAGCGCTTCAAAGAATGAGAACTGGGTCACCGTGAAACTTAGAACATTCACAAAACATATGACAAGTTGGAAATTTACAGAATACTTCCCTCTAATCCACATTCAAGGCAAATAATGTAATGATCTGGGACAGACAAGTTACGACTGCAATAAGGAGGAAGTTCTTCACTTGGAGGGGACTAACAAACACAGGGGCATGGAAAACTGCTGGGAGGGCAAGATTAGGGAGTATCCCCAGATAATCTGCAAGTGGGTCAAGTGGAACAGAATATCCAGGGAACGGTTCGGTATTCGTTCGGGACTTGCCAAGTTGCATCCAAACCAACTTCAGTGGGAGGAGACAGGAGGTAGTGGTAGAAGTCTGTTTGTGTGACTGAAGGCCAGTGTCCAATGGTGTACCCCGGGGATCAGTGCTGTGCCCCTTAATATTTGTGATTCGGAGGTGTTGGTGTTGGACTGGAGTGGACAATGCTAAACATCTCATAACACCAGTATACAGTCTAACAGGTTTATTCAGATGCACGAGCATTCGAAGCGCTGTTTCTTCATCAAAATTCACAAACATCTGATGAAGAAACAGCGCTTCGAATGTTCGTGCCTCTGAATAAACCTGTTAGACTATGGGGCAATGTTGTGCGATTTTTAACCTTATTACTTGTGGTAATCATAAATATTGCAGCTGTGAATATGGATGAGGGGTGGGGCGGGGTGATAAGTAAGTTTGTGTTTGATACAATGATTGTTCGGGTGGTTGGCAGTGAGAACGACAGTCTTATGTTTCAGGAAGATACAGGTGGAATGGTCAGATGGGTGGATCAATGGCAGATGGAAGGTAACCCTGATAAATATGAGGTGATATACTTTGGAAGAAGGAAACAGACGGGGGAGGACTCAATGAATGGCAGCACACTAGGAAGGTCAGAGGGTATTTCTCCACACATCCCTGAATGTGATGGACAGGTTAATACACAATTTGAGAAAGCATCGTGGACCGTTAACACAACCTTTATTCATAAAAGCATAGATTATCAGAGCTATGCGGAAATTTGGTTTGGCCAAGATGGAATACTGTGTGTAGTTCTGGGAACCACATTACAGGATGGATGTGATTGCACTCGAGGGGGTACAGACGGGACTCAACAGGATGTTCCTTGAGATGGGGCATATCAGCCATGGAGAGAGGCTGGATAAGCTCAGGTTGTTTAGTTTGGAGGAAAGAAGGCTGAGGGGGCCATGATTCAGAAGGATAAGATGACGAGGGACATGGACAGGGTGGATAAACAGCAACTGTTCCTTTTAGTCAAAGGCCCACAATTTAAAAGTGAAAGGTTTGAGGTTTCATGCAGATTTGAGGACTGGTTTTCACACAGAGTTGTTGGGGTCTGGAATGCGCTTCTTGAGACGGGGGTTGTTATGCTAACCTCACAACCATTAGAAAATACACAGTTGTGCACTTGAAATGCCATAAGATTCACGGCTAAACGCCTTGTGTCGGAAGGTAGGGCTAATCTAGACCGAGCTGTATTTCTGATGGTACAGAGTCTGTGCTTCTGCGATTGAATGGTTGTGGAAGGTCAATCATTGCGTAGTTTAAGATAGGAATTGATGGGTTTCTGAAGAATATCTTATCAAAACTTATATGAGTGAACTTCTAATATCCTCTGAAAATATATCATTGTCAAAATTAAAAGAAAAAGGTGCAGCTTTCTTACAGTCTGTTACCGGATAATTGAGGACAGGGAAATAGCAGAACAATGGAACAAATACTTCAGTTATGCCTTCACAGAAGAAAGCAAAACAAAAAAAAACTTCCTAGCAATACTAGGGAACTTTAGTCTGGTGAGAAAAAGGGAACAGAATGAAATTAGCAACGAACAGTTTGAGAGAAAGTATTGGATTGAAAGTAATAGGTATAGACAAAGTGAACATAAATTTATGAAATGGGCATCATATTTGAGAAAGTGGCTTTTAGCAAAATTATGGAGAAGGTATCAATGCAATACGAGTGGAATATCAGAAAGATTTTTGATAAAGCCCCAAGCCTTTCGTGCAAATTCGAATCCTGTGGGACTGGGCCTAATATACGGTCATGGTTTTAGAATGGGAGAGTGGGAAGGAAACATTGATAAGGAATAAAACCATGATTTTTGGACGGCATGTTTTGATGATATAACAAGGATGAGGATTTGGAATCCAGTTATTCCCAGTACACATCATATCTTTGGTTGAGGGGCTCAAATGCAATATTCCCAAGTCCACTCACAGCACTAAACGATGTCAGCTTGTGAGTGGGTGAGGAGGATGTAAAAAAAGCTCCAAGGTGATTGAGACAAGTGGAGCGACTGGGCAAATATATGGCAGATGGAGAACATTGGGAGAGATCTGATGTTGTGCACATTGATGGGAACAATAGAATGGCAGCCTATCATTTCAAAAGAGATTGGTTGAAAAAATGTTGCTCCATAAAGGAAATTAAGCTGCATTTTTATTTATTTCTGTGCAGCCCTCTGAGTCCATGTAGGACAGTGTGTTCTGAACACGGAAGTCAATACTGTGAATGGCTTTGGCACGCTGACCAATGCATATAGAGCCAGCAAGTGGGGAGCTGTAACATTGAAAATAATCTTGATCTCCCTGTAGACCAGTCAATGAAAGCAATGTTGCAGGAGCAGTAAGCAGTTAGGAAAATAAGTAGTGTATTGACATTCATTTCAGGGATTTTTGGATGCAGGAATAAGGGTCATTTACTGCAGCTGTACAGGGCGTTGGTGAGACCTCACCTCGAACATTATGCAGTATTGTGTGCAGTTTTGGTCTCCTTACCTAATAAAGGACAAAACTGACATTGAGGGAGTGCAGTGAAGCACGACCAGACTGATCTCTGGGATGACGGGCTTGTTGTAGGAGCAGAGTTTGGGGCAACTCTGCCTGTATTCTATGGGTTTTAGGAAAATGAGTGGAGATCTCAGTGAGATATATAAAACTCTGACAGGGCGAGACAGATTGGAAGCAGGGATGATAGTTCTCCGGGCTAGCATGCCTAAAGCAAGGGGCCACAGCCATATCATATTTAATAAATGCGTGTTATCGGAGAACTGCCTGTAACTGCCACAAAATTAATAGACCGAAGGGATTACAGCAGTTCCAATTTTATATTTCACCATGTTTAAACATATTCAGTGAAATGAACAGTGTCTAGGGAAAACTGCATTGAGGAGACTTTTGGCCATGCATTAGCATGGGGAAAGCTCAATATGTTGAATGACCTCCTCCTTTCCCAATGTTTCTGTGCAGTCTGTGGGAAAGCTCTGTAAATGTTGTCACAAGCTCTCAGATTTTAGGAAGGAGGTCTCTGCAGGGTCAACAGGACTGTTTTTCCCATTCCCTTTTCCGATACTGAGGCTGGGGCCGGGCGTTCTGTCCGGTTATATCCTTTCAGAACTTGGAGCAGTTTGATACAATAGTGTGTCTTGCTTAGCAGATTTAGAGACCATTGAAAAAGTGATCACATGTCTGTGTGGCTGGAGTCACTTTTAGGCCACACCAGGAAAGGACGGGAGATTCACTTCCTGAAAGTACATTGGGGAAGGAGTTCAAAGTTTTCAATCAACATTGGACACAAGATCACTATTACTGACACCAGATTTTAATTAATTTTATTAATTAATTTTAACTTCCACCAGCTGCCAGGCCATTAGCTTGGTCTTGATTAGTAATCTACTGACATTTCCACAACAGCACCATCTGCACATGGGGACTATCTGAAACCACACTAGCCTGGTTAGTTTTGTGCTGCTTGAAAGCTCTCTCAAAAAGAATTCGAACTAACTTGACTGTCGTGATGGGACTGAAGGGTTGGAAAATGGTCAGATTGTAGTTATTCCCCTCTTATGGGATTGGACAGAGTTGAGTAATGTTCCAGAATGCCAGGGAGATGTCAGAGTTAGAGCTGGAATGAAGCAGCTTCCCCAGGGACACGGCTTGTTGTGCAGCACAAGTCTTCAGTCCTATTGCAGGAATAGTGTCAGGGCCCATTGCCTTTGTCGTATCTACTGTGTTCAGGTGTTTCTTCATGTCACGTGCTGCGAATCGAATTGATTGAAAAGTGGCCATCTGTGATTCTGTGGTATCATGATGAGGGTGAGGTGTTTCATCCACTCAACAATGTTTCATCCACAATGCCATCTTCTGTGTTCAAAGTGATATGCTTCCCTCTGTTTTTCTCCCTGACCATGATTAAGATGTCCGCAGTGTCAATGATGCCAGTCCTATGCAGTTTCAGATTCAAGGAACTTGTCATCATGCATTATCGCTCAGTCCCCAGTGTACGGCGCTCCAGGTTGGATGGGATGTTTGAGCATTTTTGACATACTTCTTTGGAAATTGTTCAAAAACAGAAATTGGTGAAGAAACTGCAGACGATGTTGCAGCATCTTCTGGAGTAAATGCAGAGTGAAACCTTCAGGTCCAGTGACCCTCTACAAAGCTCTCAGTTTCTCCAGCAATTTTTGTACTTTTATTTGCAGTATCCATAGTTTATTTGTTTAATTGAAAATTTGTTCTGTAACTATTCATTTCTGGAGAAACTCAGCAGGTTTCTCTGCAGAGACAGAAACAGAGTTAGCGTTTCAAGCCCAGTGTGACAATTCTTCAGAACTGAATTCATGTGTTTGACTTCTTATTGACACTAGTAAACGTTTCTTGCTGTCTTAGAATTTTGTAATATGGAGAAAAACAAATAACAATACGAAGTTTGAGCTGAGTATTGTTTTACTGTCATGTTTAATATCGTGTGAAGTTTGCAGTGCTTATCTTTAAATGTTTGTTCTTGAAGTTAGTACTGGTTGAGGGGTGACATTGTAGAAGTTTATAAAATCATGAGAGGCATGGATAGGGTGAATAGCCATGGTCTTTTCGACGGGATGGGGGAGTTCAAACATAGAAGGCATAGTTTTAAGGTGAAAAACGGAAGATTTAAAAGGAACGAAGGAGCAACAGTTTTGCACAGACTGTGGTGTGTGTATGGAATGAGCTGCCAGAGGAAGTGTGGTAGATGCATGTACAGCTGCAACATTTAAAACTCATTTGGACAAACATATGAATGGAAACAGTTGGAGGCATATGGGCCAAATGAAAGCAGATGGGATGAGCTTAATTTGGAAAACCTGGCCAGCATGGACATTTAGAAAAGCTTCACACAGGGTCAGTGTAGTTTTGTGAAAGGGAAATTATACTTTGCCCTGTCAAATCATGCAAAGTACTTCTGGATATGCCAGAGAATGTAACAAGCGGACTTGATAAAGTGGATTTGGTAGAAACCAGGCTTTCCAGAGCTTTTCCACAATGTAGTACAGAATAAAAGTTCTTACACAAGACTGAAGTTCATAGGATGACGGCTAATGTGGCAACATGGAATGATGATTGGTTAACACATAGAAATCGGAGAGTCAGGATTAATGGATCTTCATGATCAAGGTCAATCTGCTGGAGTATCACAAATATCAGTTCAATGGCATCAGTTATTTACAAGGTAAAAACAATGACTGCAGATGCTGGAAACCAGATTCTGGATTAGAGGTGCTGGAAGAGCACAGCATTCAGGCAGCATCCAAGGAGCAGCGAAATCGATGTTTCGGGCAAAAGCCCTTCGATTTTGCTGCTCCTTGGATGCGGCCTGAACTGCTGTGCTCTTCCAGCACCACTAATCCGAATCAGTTATTTACATTCTATATTGATCGCCTGACGGTGGGAGCTAAGTGCAATACACATTCGAGGTTGTGGATGACTCTGAGAATCAAAAGGCAGGCTGTTATTTAATGGAGGGGACTCCCAGAAAAGGAGTGTTCCTATGTATGAAACATAAAGTCAGCATGTTGGTGCAGCAAGTAACTAGGTTGGTTCATTAGGCAGCTTCCTGGGCTGAAAGGGTTGAGTTGTTGATTATCTCTAAAATAGTGAGGCGATTATTCATTGGGGTTTAAATGAATGAGGAGTGATACCGCTGAAAAATACAAGACACAGAAGGGGCTTGAGAAGGTAGGTATTGCCAAGTTGATTCCACTCCTGGGTGGAGTCTCAAACTCGAGGATATAGATACCAAATATGGAACATCGATTTCAATCTGAGACACAGTGATGTCTTCTCTCAGAAGGTAGTAAATGTTCAGAACTCCATAACCCAGACAGGTGTAGAGGGATACACGGAGTCGGCAAGAAAGTGGAGTTGAGCCCTGGAGTAGATCAGCCATGTTCGTATTAAATGACAGGGCAAATCTGAGGGGCCGAATAGCCTACTCTATTTATTCATTTCACATGTTATGCTCTCGGAAAGTAACTGGTTGTTTTCCTGGAAATTGCGTTTTGCAATGTTGCATTCAGGGAGAGCAGAGGATTTGCTTGAGTTAACCCCGGGTGGGGTATGTGGGCTGTATCCCAGCGTATCTGGGTCTGTAACATGATGCACATCTGGAAACAGGGATTGGGGGTGGTGTCGCTTCCCGACCCAGCCTGCATTTTCCAAATACCTTTCCAAAACTACACCTAACCATCCGAGTGACCTCGATCTGTTCCTATAAAGCAGGTCTGAAGGGCTGAATGGAACATCATAACACAGGGCTGAGGGACACGAATGGGCCATTCGGCCCTTTGAAACTACTCTACCAGTAAATAAAATAGAAAATGCTGGAAAATCTGAGCAGGTCTGGCAGCATCCGTAAGGAGAGAAAACAGCTGACTTTTCGAGTCTAACTGATCCTTTGTCAAAGCTAAAAATAAAGGGGAGAAATATCGAGGCATTTTTCCTCATATAAATACCTCTTTATGACTCCCTTCTTTTTAGGTTTGACAAAAGGTCAGTTAGACTCAAAACGTCAACTTTTTTCTCTCCTTACAGATGCTTCCAGACCTGCTCAGATTTTCCAGCATTTTCTCTTTTGGTTTAAGATTCCAGTATCCACAGTAATTTGCTTTTTTTCCACCACTAAATAAGGTCGTTGCTCATCTCATTGTGGTCCCAGCTACACTTTTATCTCCATGCAATATTATCACTGATTCACCGTCTATGGACAACCAGACGAAACCAGCCTCAATATAAAGAAAAGAGTCAGTTATCACAAAGAGAATTCCCACTTGAATGAATTTTCCTAATTTCTATTCTGACTGAGGTTGGAGGGTGTTACTGTTTCCTTTTCTAGTCCCACTCCTCCACTGCTCACAATAAATTTTAAATGTAACCAAGTTCGTGATATGGCCAATGATAAAGGTCTCAGACTGGATCAGGTTCAGTGATAGGAACAAGTCAGGCAGATTTCTTTCGTCAGCCACAAGTAACTAATAGGACTAACGGATACGCATGGTGGATCTGTGGTTAGCACTGCTACCTCCCGTCACCAAGAAGCTGGGTTAACTACCAACCTTGGGCTATGCTCTGCGTGGAATTTGAGTATTCTCTATGCAGATATCTGTGTGGGTTTCCTCACGATACTCCAATTTCCTCCTACAGTCCAAAGATATGCAGCTTAGAGTGGATTGGCCATGCTAAATTGCCCATAGTGGCCAGGGATGTGTAGGTTAGGTAGGTTAGCGATGGAAAATGCAAGGTTACATGGATAGGGAAGGGGGGGAGGAAAGTCCGGGGGGATGCTGATCAGAGGGTCAGTGTGGACTTGATGGATGAGATGTCCTGCTTCCACACTGTAGAGATTCTACAAAAATGACAAGAAATTTGGGCTATTCCCAGTGGGTATATATCTGATCTACTCTCCTCTAGGTCTTGTATGTTTCAATAAGATCACCTCTCATTCCACGAGTAACCTGTTAAAGCCTTCATAATAAGGCCCTCATCCCCGAAATCCATGAAATGAAACATCTCCGAACTGCTTCCAATGTAATTATATCCTTTCTCAGATAAGGAGACAAAGAAGAACTAATCTCAAACTCAGGTCTTGAGGTTTATGTTTTGTTCTTTCAGCATTGTAGGTCTTTCGAACTCTCTTCCACGCAGACCAATGGAGGCAGAGCTATTGAATACTTTTGAGGCACAGACAGAAGTTTCATAAATAACAATGGAGTCGAGGATTATCGGGAATTGGCAGGAACGTGCGGTGTGGGGGGAAATGTAGACAAAGGTACCAAATGACACGGCTCTAGAAAATTCTTTAATAAAATGCAAAACGAAATTAAAATGTTGATAAAATTTTAAGGGGGAGTCCAAGATGGCCACGATCTGGAAGGTCTGCTTTGCTGGGCTTAACATCACAGAACGGGCAAAGTGGTACTCTAACCCACTCCATCCCAGCCATTTACTTAAAATTCAACAATAAAAGAACTATAGAATCTTTACGATTCCCGTTTTGTCAAGTGGAATTGACAAAACACGGGAAAGGATTGAGTAAGTCCCAAAACACGGTGAACCCGTCAGAAGCATCGAGCATGCCTGAGGGTGTAGCTGAAACCCACTCTGCTCATTCGATAGACCCAGTTACTCACCAGGCCTTGGTCACTGAATTCACCAAGTTATGTGAAATGACTGAAGACATGATTAAAGAGAAGTTCAGCAGTATGCTAGAGCCATTCTCAGCCGTGCTCCAAAAACATGACTTGAAAGCCTTGTAAAGAGAACAGATGAGTTTGAGCGCCGAACTGCAGTGGCAGAGACTACAACTGATATCTTCAAGGAGCGGATACTCGCCCTTGAAAAACAGGTCTGCACCTGAACGAAACAAGATCACGACCTTGTGAACAGGGGCAGGATGAAAAATGTTCACATCGTCGGTCTGCTGGACCAGACGGCAGGTGGTCAGCCAGTGAGTTTTTTGTGAGAACTAGCTGCAGCAATTCCTTCACTTCGAAGCTGAAGAGGGACGGGTGAAGAGTGATACAGTTCATCGGGTTATGGCGCGGAGGTCAGCCTCAGACCAGCGCTCTCGCCCTGTCCTTGAGCGATTACATAGTTATGGGGACAAACAAAGACTGATGGAAACTTCCAGAACACAGGGGAATGATCCAATGGTTTTAATTCACGAGAGCTCCAGGATTATGATCTTTCAGGACATTTCAGCAGCGTTGATTCAAGAAAGAAAATCTTTTGATGATATCAAGAGAAGAGTAAGGGAACTCGGGATGCAGTATTCCTTATTGTTCCCAGCGGTGCTCCGTATTGCTTTGAATGGATCCGTGAACCCGTCTGACTCTCCTGAGTAAGCGAAAACTTTGTGGATATTTTAAATTAAGCTGGATGTTTCGACAATCATGTTTCTCTCTTAAATAAATTTTCTTGGATTTTTCTGGTAGTAACCAGTGTTTAATTATAATCGGGGATGGGTAGAGTAGTCACTTCTAACTTCTTCATTAGTATTACTACTCATTTTCTCTTTATTTGCTCAGTGCCCACCGGCAGTTCAAGCTGGGTTTTTGTTGTTAATTGCCATGGATGCCATATTGGTAATGGGCAGAAGATAAAGTTTTGTGATATGTAAACGTCCCCGGTGGGCAGGGGTGGTGTGGCAGTACATTACCCTATCAAGTGTCATTGGCACTTTTGTCTTAATTTCGTTCTTTGGGTTTTTTTATGTGTTTAGCTTTGGAAAGTTTTGAGAACTGGTTATGTGTAGTAGTTTTAGTTTGTACAGTTTGTAGGCTCTATGAGTCTTTTTTTCATTAATGATCAGTGATGTGTAATTCGATGTGAAACTCGAGAGTTGAAATGTTGCTACAGTGTGTTATAGATAATGATGTGCTTAAATGGCATACCTGGAACATTAAGGGGAGCCATCTGCCAGTCTAGAGGAAAAATATACTTTCTAGTCTTAAAAAGGAGAGCGTGAATGTTGTCCCATTGCAGGAGATGCACCTTGATGACAAGGAGCATTTGACGTTACAGCAGGGCGGGTTTGATCGGGTTTATTTCTCATCTTTTAATACTAGGAGCAGGGGAGAAGCCATACTGGACAGGAAGAATCTTCCATTTAAATTATTAGATTGTTTTAGACACTCACGGGAGGATCATAATCCCTAAAGCCTTGAACTATGGGAAATAGTACAGTATTTTGAATATTTATTGCACCCCCCCCCACCACCCCCCCCAGCGCACCCTCTTAAAATCCTGGTAATTGCATTTGCTAAATTAATTTATCTTGCAACGTGGCACATTATTGTAGAAGGAGATTTCAACTGTGTTATGGACCTCATGATGGGCAGAATGTTCAAACGGCCCCCAAAATCCCCGTTATAATGTAAGCAATTAGTGGCTGTGTGTGCAGATCTAGATGTCTGGAGGCAGATCTACCTCACAAGTAGGGATTTTATTTTCTTCTTTAACCCGCAGAAATACCATACGAGGGTTGATCTCTTCCCCATCACTACAACAATCTTAAATTCGGTGGCATCCTGCACAATTAGGAATGTTACCCCAACGTACCTGGTCTAGAAGTGAGATAGATGCCACATGTGAGGGTCTTATGTCAAATCCCACAATTTCAGCAGCTCACGTGATGTAATGCATTAATTCGCTTGTCGCCTTTTCAGGCTATAAGATTAATTTCACAATGTTGGAGGCCATGCCTATGGGAGGCCTCAGGGCAATACCTGATGAGGGCAAATCCTTGTTTCCTTTTAAATGATCATGGTGGGCGGGGCGGGGGGGGTTCTCTATTTCAGTATATTCATTACATCTGTCTTTGATAATGTATTTAACGTGAACTCTGTCCGTGTGTTTAACAAAATTAAACAAGACCTTCAAAGATGGGAGGCACTTCCAATATCCTGGCTAGGTCGAATAGCTCTTATTAAAATGAATGTCCTTCCTCATTTACTATACCCCATGTGAATGCTTCCTTTGCTGTTTCCCAGACAGGAGACATAAAGGCTGGTTTAGTTCTTTTATTTGGCACCATAAGCAACTCTTTATCAACCTAACCAAATTGTAACTACCCCCAGATTGTGGGGATTAGATCTCCCAGATTAAAAGCTATCAATCAAGCTCTTTTTAACATACATTCGTGCATGCCGTCAATACAGTTAGATATTGAGCCCTCTCAGACAAAGTGAACTCTTATTGCTAGATTATTACAGTGTGGAAACTGGCCCTTCAGCCCAACAAGCCCACACCAACCTGCCACCCACCCAGGCCCATTCCTCTACATTTAGCCCTTCACCTAACACTACGGGCAATTCAGCATGGCCAATTCACCAGACCTGCATATTTTTTGTACTGTGGGAGGAAACCGGAGCACCCGGAGAAGGCCCATGCAGACACGGAGAGAATGTGCAAACTCCACACAGTCAATCGACTGAGGTGGGAATTAAACCCGGGTCTGGTGCTGTGAGGCAGCAGTGTTAACCACTGTGCCACTGTGCGGCCCACGGTTGTTCTTAGGCAAAATGATAACATTTATGGAGTATTGTCATAACCCAATAATTATCAATACTGTTAAAGCATGAGTGACTCTTATGTGTTGCACACTGGGACACTAACATTTTCCTGAAACTGGGAAATATTTGGAACATTATCTGGAACATTCTATAATCGGCATTCACCAGAATATTCTGTGACTGTGTGGGAGGTATTGCACAGGAGAGAGAGAGAGAGAGAGAGAGAGAGAGAGAGAGAGAGAGAGAGAGAGAGAGAGAGAGAGAGAGAGAGAGAGAGAGAAGGTGCTGCATGCAGTAGTGAGAGTGGGGGATCATGAGCCTTGTTCGGGAGTAGTTGCAATCACAGATATACAGTGAGTGTGAGGGAGCAGACAGAATACGGTGACCCTTATCCTGACAGAGCGGGGAAGGTTATTGATGCTTGTCCTGTATTGCTGGACATTTCTTCAGACCTCAAATACTGCACTGAATTTGGTAGTGAGCACAGGCCATGCTCGGTGGGTCTGGTGGTGTGGCACCCTCTGGGATGGAAACCCCCTCTGTACTCGCCCATCCAATACACCCACCGTGCTCCGTCAACACACCATGGTGTAATTGCCCCTTATCTTCCAATCTGCCATTTCCCTGCCTTTGCTCTGTAACCATCTAATCCTTTCCTATCTGTGTATTTGTCCAATTGCCTTTTCAGTGTTGTTAGTGTGCCCACTTCAACCACTTCCACTGGCAGCTCAGTCTAATTTGCCAGTTCACCTTGGATTCCATGCGATCTAACCTTCTAGAGTGGCCTACTATGTGGAACCTTATCAAAGGCCTTACTGAAATCAATATAGAATATGTCAACAACCCTGCTCTCATCGACCTTCCTGGTCACTTCCTCAAACATCTCTAACAAAATTTGTAAGGCATGATCCGCCACGCACAAAGCCATGCTGACTGCTCCAAGTCAAACTCTGTCTTTCCAAATGCATGCACATCTTATCTCTCAGAACCTTCTCAAGTGGTTTACCGAAAACAGGTGTGAAGCTTACTGGTCTATATTTCCTCGGCTTTTCTTTGCAGCCCTTCTTGAATAAGGGCACAACATTTGCTGCCGCCCAGTCTTCCGAGATCTTGGTCCCTAAGCTTTTTCTCTCGCCTCTTACAGTGCTCTCAGATATATCTGGTCAGGACGGAGAGATTTGTCTGACTTTGTGCATTCTAATATGTCCAACAGCAACTCTACTGTGATATGAACAGTACCAAGATATGACAACTAACCTCCCAAAGGTTACAGGTCTTCCTGTCTTTCTTCATGATAAACACAGAGGGGAAATTGAGGACTTCACCCATCTCTTGTGGTTTTACACATGCATGCCGGTTTTGGATTTTAAAGCATCCTATTCTCTCTCTAGTTGTTCTTTATCGTTACGAGACTAAATTTGGATTCACTCTAATCTTCTCAGCCAAGACTACCTCATACTCCCTTATGACCTTGCTGATTTCCTTCTTCAGTAAACTCCTCTATCCCCTGTATATACCTCCAGGGATTCCCTTGATATGAGCTGCCTGAACATGAGCCACGCCTCCTTTTTTCTGATCAAAGCCTCAATATCTCTTGACATCCAGAGTTCTCTCTTCCAGTCTCACATAACCTTCACCTTCACAGGAAAATGGAAACCTTGAACTCGAGCTATCTCACTTTTAACGCCCTCCCACTTGCCCGGGATTCTTTTACCTGGAACCAAATAACTCGCATCATCCCCTGCAATCCCCTGTCTAACTGCAACCACATACGCCTTGCCCCAATTTAGAACTTGAATCTGTGGACCAATTTTGTCCCTACCATAACGATTTTAAAATTAATACAACTCTGATCACTTTTCCCAAAATGCTCCCCCACTTTATCTCCTTCACCTATCCTGCCCTATTTCCCAACAGTAGGTCGAGTTTGTCCCTTCCCGAGAACGATGCTCTATATATTGATTGTGGAAACTTCGCTGAACACACTTCACAAATTACATTCCATCTGGAAGCCCCAGTCTATGTTAGGAAAGTTCAAATCACGTGTTATAACAACCCTACTGTTCCTGCAAGTCTCCCAAGTCCCCCTGCATATTTGTTCCTCTAATTCACATTGTTGATTATAGTGCAACCACTATAACATTACCATCCCCCTCTAACTACTTTGCACCATTCACGAAACCTCATTGGATATTATCTCAGGTATTTCAATTTTAAGTACTGGTGTGATACTCGCCTTAATCAGAAGTATTGGTATTTAAACTGTTTCCATTTACATCTCTATATCGCAGTGATTTTCACATCCATGACACCCCTTGTCAAGGTACAGTGGAGTTATGGAGCTGTAAATGGATGGGAGCTGCATATCCTGTCACTTCCAACATAGGCTGCAAGTTTCCCCACACTGGGCCGCGATCTAACACAGTGTTACAGAACAATGCAAGAGCCTGGGATTATATATGAATGAACCAGTGCGGTCTGCACAGCTCCCCATGCTGGACATTTAGCCCATGATTATAAATCAAGTATCGGTGTGGGCTGCACAGAGTTCCATTCTGGACATTTCTGGGTTGTATTCTGCAGTACGCTAGCCATATCTTCACAGTGCTCCATCCTGAAAGTATAATTGCCGGGCTGGTTATGTGAGTTGGATTGCGAATGTGAGAGAACTAAACATCTGGCTATACCTTTATTTTATGTTTTCATTCTTGTTACTGGACCCTTCAAATCCAGACTCATCCGATTAGACCCATCCCTCTGGATGAGTGATGGTGACTGTTTTTGCAGCATCTGAGTCTGCAACATGACCAACAAATGGAGCATAGGCTGCAGAGAGGACAGTCTCCGTAAAATGGAATGAGGGAATCACCATCAGATCAGCCGTGGTCTTAGTGAATGTTGGTGCAGGAATGGACCACGAATGCAAATTATTCATACATTTGCATTTATTCCAAGCAAACTCCCCTTCTCTCCCAGTGTCCCATACTGGTGGGGAGTGAGCCCCCTCCTCCTGTTCCTGCGTAACAGGATCTTCAGGCCTCACTAGCCTCCAGATTTCCCTGTGTCCCAGTTTAGAGCATTTGAGTGACTCCCTCCTGTTCCTGTGTCCCAGTTTCAAGCAGTTGAGTGACTCCCTCCTGTTCCTGTGTCCCAGTTTCAAGCAGTTGAGTGACTCCCTCCTGTTCCTGTGTCCCTGTCTCGAGCAGTTGAATGACTCCCTCCTGTTCCTGTGTCCCAGTCTTCAGCAGCTGAGTGACTCCCTCCTGTTCCTGTGTCCCAGTCTCGAGCAGTTGATTGACTCCCTCCTGATCTTGTGTCCCAGTCTCGAGCAGTTGAGTGAATGTCTCCTGTTCCTGTGTCCCAGTCTTCAGCAGCTGAGTGAATCCCTCCTGTTCCTGTGTCCCAGTCACGAGCTGTTGAGTGATTGTCTCCTGTTCCTTTTTTGTCCCAGTCTTCAGCAGCTGAGTGACTCCCTCCTGTTCCTGTGTCCCAGTCTCGAGCAGTTGAGTGACTGCCTCCAAATCGAAGTTTTGTGAAAGTAGATGTCCTCCTCCTGCTACAGTGTAACAGGCTCCAATAGCTCTGTGCTCACCCGCTGCTCCCGTGGAATGGAGGTGAGGGACTGAATGGCCTCTTCACATTCTTTACAGCTTTTCTTGCCTAAAAGCCTTTCTCCTGTTTCTGTAAAACACCATCAAAATCTGAATGATTTATTTTTGTATTTGACTCTCAGTAATTGACCAAACCAGCTGACTGACAGAATTCAGAAGCTGAAAAGCCTCCTCCTGTTCCCGTGTTATACACTCAAGAGTCAATAGACTCTCAGAGATGTATAGCCTGGAAAAAGGTCCTTCGGTCTGGTCATCTATACCAACCAAATATCCTAAATTAATCTCGTCTCCCTCCAGCACTTGGCCCATCTCTCTCTAAACACTTCCCATGCATGTATCCATCCAAATGCCTTTTAAATGGTGTAACTGTACCTGCCTCCACCACCTCTTTTGGCTGTTTAATCCATACACACAGCAGACTCTGTGTGAAAATGTTGTCCCTCACGTCCCTTTTTAAATCTTTCTCCTCTCACCTTAGGCCTTTATATTCTATATTTGGAATTGTCTATCCTGGGAAAATACATTGACTGTTTACTTTTTCTATGCCCCTCCTGATTTTATAAACTTCTTTAAGGTCCACCCTCACCTCAACACTTGAAAATAGCCCCAGCTTATTCAAACTCTCCCTGTAATGCCAACCCTCCAACACCTGCAACATTCTTTTAAATCTCTTCTGCACCATTTCAAGTTTGACAACATCTTTCCGACAGTACGGTGACCAGAATTAAAGGCAATATTACAAAAGTAGGCAAACCAATGTCCTGTACAGATGCAACATGTCGTGCAAACGCATAGCACGCACCAATGAAGGGAAGATCACCGAGTGCCTTCTTCACTGCACTGTCTACCTGTGACGGCACTTTCAAGGAACAGAGAACCTGCACCACAAGCTGCATCACAGGGCAGCGATTGGGGTTTAATTCCATCCTTGAATGACTGGTTGTGTGGAACATTCTCCCCATGTCTGTGTGAGTTTGCTCCGGATGCTATGTTTCCCTCCAACAGTATAAAGATTTACAGATAAGGATAGATTGGCCATCCTAAATTGTGCATAATACCCTTGGATGTGAGGGCAAGGTGGATTACCCATGGGAAATGCAGGCTGAGAGGAATAGGGTAGGGTTTTGTCCAGTGGGATACTGTTTAGAGAGACGGTGTGGCCTCGATGGGCCGAAAAACCTGTTTCCTTACTGTAGGGATTCTATAATTTATACGGAGTTCTCCTTGATTGGCAATTTTCAACACGATCCTACCTGTATGTCTGGCCCTGATTTTTCTTGCCAAAATGCAACACCTCACATTTATCTAAAATAAACTCCATCTGCCACTCCTCAGCTCAGCTAATTAAGTTCCTATTATATTGTCAGAGATCAGTCCTCACTGTCGACTACACCACCAAATTTGGAATTATCTACAACCTTACTGACAATACTTCATATACTCAAGTGCAAATGATTTGTATAAGTAACAAAAAGCAGTGGACCCACTATTGATCTTTGCGAGCAGCGCCACTGGTCACACGTCTCCAAGTTTAATGAACAAATGCCAACTGTCACATCCTGTCTCCGATATTCAAGAAAAGTTTGGATCTAAATGGCGAGCTGTCCCTGGATCCCAGGCAGTTTAACCTTGCTACCCAGTCTACCATGCAGAACATTTTGGTTTTCTTACTGAATTCCATAAAGACAATATCCACTGTCCTGCCTTCATCAATCATCTTCTTTACTTCCTCAAAAAATTACACCGAGTCAGTGAGACGTGATCTCCAATGTACAAAACCCTCTTCTGTCCTTGTCTTTCCAAATGCATACACATCGTTCCCCTCAAAATCCCATCCAACAATTTAGTCACCATTGACGTCAGGCTCACCAGTCTATAGTTACAAGGGTTTTCCTTAATTTCTGAAATAATGACACTATGTTAGCAAATCTCCACTCTTTTGCCACCTCACCTGTGGAAATGAATGTTCCAGATATATCAGCAAAAGGCTGAGCAATTTCTTTCCTAGCTTCCCACAATATTCTGGGATACAACTGATCAGGTCCCAGGGATTTGTTCGCCTTTATGTGTTTTAAAATGTCAAACATCTCCTTGTAATATAGATACTTTTCAAGATATCACTATGTATTTCTTCATTCTCTCGCTCTTGTAACCTCTTCTACATTAAATACTAGGAAAAATACTTGTTTAGTATCCCTTCCATCTCCTATGGTTCCACACATACGTAGCCTTACTGATCTTTAAGGTGCCCTATTCTCTCCCTAGTTAATATTTTGCAATTAAAGGATTTGTAGAATTTCTTCAATGCCTCGTTAACCCTATTTCTAAAGCCATCTATTGTCCACATTTTTCTGGCCCAATTTCCCCATTGACTATACACTTATTACCCTTATACTCCTCTCGGGATTCACTTAATCTCAGCTCTGTTTACCGGACATATGCCTCCTTCGTTACCTTGACCATAACATCAATATATCTAACCATCCAGCACTCCCTGCACCCACCAGCCTTGCCCCTCTCACTAATAGGAACACGTTGGCTCTGGACTCTCTGAAACCAAGTTTTGATGGCCTTGCATTTTCCAACCATCCCTTTACCTGTGAATAGGGTATTCCAATCAACCTTTCACAGGGCTCACCGAATACTTTCAAAATTGGCCTTGTTCAAAGTTAGAACTTTAATGTTTACATCAGGTCTTTCCTATTCCACAACTCGTTTAAAACTAATATTTATGTGTAACAGACTTGAAATGTTAAATAAACATTTCCTCCCCTCTGGAACAGGCTCGAGAGGCTGAATGACCTCTTCCTGTCCCTCTGTAATAGACTGGACAGGCTGAATGACCTCCTCTTGTCCCTCTGTAATAGACTCAAGAGGCTTCATGGCCACCTCCTGTCCCTCTGTAATAGACTCAAGAGGCTTCATGGCCACCTCCTGTCCCTCTGAAATAGACTCAGGAGGCTTCATGGCCTCCTCTTGTCCCTCTGAAATAGACTCAAGAGGCTTCCTGGCCTCCTCCTGTCCCTGTGTAGCAGATCCGAGACATTAAATTAGACAGCTACCCGTGGATTATGAGCAGCTGGTAAACTGGATCTAATGGAGGTCTATTCCTTCTCTACAGAAACACAAATAGCACTATTTACTCCAGGTGCCCTCTCAATAACACTTCATACAGCTGCAGCGATGCATCTCTTCGTTTTGAATGATTCTTTCGGCAAAAATGTGCCAATATTCCAGCTTTCCACCTTTTCAAGTAGCAACAGGCTAATATGGGCTGAATGGCCTTCTCTTATCCCTCTGTAAGAGTCCCATAGGGACAGAATTTCTTCGGCCTGTTCCTGAGCAGCAGTCCCAATGCTCTGTCTCAAGGTTATGGAAGGATTTGACAACAGGGCATTAAAACCAGGAGTGGCCGCACACTGGTCAATAAGTACCGTACTTTGTGTTTAGGTATCGAGAAACTTGAGCTCCCGATTTTCTTTTATGCAGCCGATCTGTTATTTTATAGCTGCATCCTTTCATAAACAGAGTGGAACATATATAGACCCCTGCAGTGTCCAGTTAATACTCTCATATACAAGTTAATAAAAAGATCTAAAAGATTTAAAGATTTATGATCCATCCCTCAGCAACCCTCATCCATTCCATCCAAAACCATTAAATGAAAAGTGATGGTTTGAACAGGTTAACTGAGCCTATTTGTTCAGTAAGTGCGATTAATGCCAATCTCCATGGATTCTAATTATCCCAGTGGAGAGTTTCCATCTTTCAATGATAAATGCGCTCCGTTCAATGTGTTATCCCATAACATGAGCGGGAGCATCACCAACAGCAATGACTGGGAAAAGCAGATCCAGAGAGAGGGGGAGGAGAGATCTGAATGTGAGAACATTAGACTGGCATGTGCCAACAATGGATCAGAATCTGGGAACATGAGACAGGAATATTCCAACAATAGACAGGAGCTTATCCGATTATGTTTGGTATCTTTCTGCATTTGATTGGTGGTCATTATCATCGCAGATCTATTACGCTCTTCTCATTATTCAATATTTTTATTATCCCTTCCTGGCTATCGTTGGTGTTCCTGGTCAGTGTCACTGTCTAGATTTTGTTTTCTATAAACCAGTTATGACTGTATTATGGTTATTTCATATATCTACACATCTTGCCACTATTATTGTTCCTGTTATATCTCTCAATCCAGATATTCACTCTACAGACCACTTCTAACTACATTAATGAACGTGTTCAATTACTGTCTCGCTCTCTGCTCTGGCAGTGTTACTCACGGGTCTCTATGTTGATCTATTCAGTTTCAGGGGAGAACCACAATGCATTGTATCATTGCCTTTGCTATTAAGAGCATGGAGGTCACCATCTACTGCTCTGGTTACAAACTCCACTTCCTTCCACTGTTTCCATCCCATTCCTGGCCAATGTCTGCAGCTTAAGCAGACAAGTCACAACTGTGGGACATCTCTTTGACTATGAGCTGATTCTTGACACCATTCCCTGACCATTTCTAACTTGAAATACTCACCACTCCAGAATATATCTCACTGGTTTATTCGATCTGCTCTTTGAACCTTGAGCTATGAAGTAGAGGCTTAATGAAGTTAATAATCTGCTGCTGACGCTCCCGGCTTCAAACCTGCCGAAACAAATTTGATTCGACCTCACACCAAACTCCCATCGATCTCATTCATGTGCACGCCGATGTATATTGCTGTTGTGTCTGGCAATGCCTTTATTTTAACATTCTCAAACACTTTATCCCATCTATCCATGACACTTCGCTCGTTCTGTCTGTTGATTAACAAAAAGCCTGTCAGTTGTTCATATTTAAAATAGTTTCATCCATGTCTGTTCCTTCCCAAACAATGAGTTTCGCATTCAACCACACACACACACACACCCATTGCAGGCAGTAATCTGATGCGAGGATAGTTAGCATATGATAGTAATTTTTGCAATACTCTCTATGCTGGCAGATAGTGCAGTTTACTGAGCAACACAAGAGCATGGTCTGCACAGCTCTCCATGCTGGGCTGTCATCTTGTCCCAGTTTATGTTGTTTGTGGTGTTCTGTCAAGCAGATTCAGAACTTGATGTAACAAACCATTTCCGCTGATCTGACAATGCCTTTATTCAATGTTCTCATTCTTGTCATTTTACTCTCGAAGATCTCACTTCTCCAGTTAGTCCCACTGCCCTGTCTTTTTCCACATATTTCCACAACATCTTTTCAGTTAATTAACTGACTGTTTCTGACTTTAAAGTGAAGCTCTCTGTCCCTCTGTATCTTTCTCTGGCCTTGGGTTTTGGCTCCCTCGTGTATCGAGTGCTAGCATTGTGTAGCTCAGAAATACTGAAATGGTGTGTCAGGCTGTTGTTCACTTCCTGGTATGTCCCATGTGATGGTCCATGGACAGGCGGGTTTCAGAAGTTATAAGACACATCCTTGTAACTTGGTCTGTACCTGTGGTTGTCCCTCTCAGGTGACCTTGCAATCAATAACACGAGGAAGCCCACTGAGTGAAGGACCAGGCATCTAAATTGCCTGACAATGCTGTCACTTTTTTAAATAAAACGTTAGTTTCTCATTTTTATTTAGTAAGAGAGCTTAAAGGCCAAACTGCTGACTGAAAACAGCTCAAGTAAATAACTTCCGGGGCGTTTAGGGTTTTTAATAAATAGTAGTAACAATGGCCAGCTCGCACAGACCAGGCTTTCTAGTTTGTTTTTTCTTGTAGCTGTAACAATCACCGGGTGCTTGGGGTCCCAGAGGGGTTGGAAATTTTAGTAAATTATCCCTAGCTGCTACTCTCTCTAAAGCCTCACTTGATGGTGTTTCCTCCTGGATTGGAGAACTGAATGCAAGAATGCATGTCTGAATGTTCCTTTTTGCCAAGGGGTGTGTTTAGATGATGTTAATAGATTGAACAGTTCATTTGTAGAACGTACTGTATCCATTATTCGGTTAAGTTTTCCAATACTTAAGTTATTCTAAATTCCTCTTCATTTTGTATGTATTTTCACTAGAGGATAGTGAGGTTGAGCAACCCTATGGTAGCCAAAGGCCTGATCAGGATCTGTTTAAATACATCCAGGCATTATCTAAATTGGATGAGAATTATGGGGGAGCCTTTTTAATTTCATTTCAGAAAGTGGCTAAACAAGTGCAGCGGCCAGAGAACATATGGATTTAGTTTATCCAAACAAAGCTGATACGTATTTGCATCCTTATTGGAGGAGGTGAAGAAAGCCATCTGAAGTGCATATGAGCTTGTGCCAGAAGCCGACAGTGGTTCAGGAATCTAAAATAGCATCCCTGGTTAAACACACGTTGTGTTGGAAAGAATCTAACAAAGTACTTTTGAAAGGTGGGGAGGGGTATTAAAAACAGAACAAACCTATGACACTCTGAGAGAGACTCTAATTTTGGAGAAGTTCAGCAATTCACTTCCTGCAGTCAGGAGAACCCGTGTGGAAGGGCAGAGAGTAACAATGGCAAGATTAGAAATGGCTGATAATGATGTTTGGGTTCAGAAATCAAAGTTTGGTTTCTGTGAGGGATTGAGAAGAATGTGTGAGGTCTTCTTAAAACATATCCCTGTGAGAGTAAGGTTTACTGGCAAAGGTCAGGAGTAGCAGGTAAAGAGGTTACAGCATTAAGTGGTACAGAAGGATGAAATATTTTTATGCTGAGACATGAGGAGCTATGTCATTCAGAAGGACTATTGGAGAGATGAGAAGCGCTCCATTACGTAATGTGTGGTTGGAGTGTCCAGTGGAAACATCAACAGATTTATTCCCCAGTGGGGAAGGAGGCCTTGAGCTTGGTGTTGGCATTACAACATTTCAGCATTTACATTGCGAATAACATTAATGAGAAGCATCTTTATCACTGATCGTGACCCCTTAAAGTTTGTGGAGAAGTCTCGGGAGAAAAATACCAGTCTGTTTTTATTGAGTTTATTATTGCTGCTATTCAGTTTGAAGTTATAAAGTTGACAGGGCGAGAATAAGTAAGTTTGACACGTTGTGGAGACTTAGACGAAGAAAGACAAAAGGCATTCTGTGGCAGAAGTAAAATGACTGAAATCGAAACGAACTGTGAACATTTGTATGCTCCGAGTCAATGTAATATATATTCATTCCAGTCTACTAATAGAGGAAGATTAGGAGGTCTAAAATGAATCCACCGTTGTATATTGATGGATCATTTTATTAAAGATGGAGTTGTGAGGATACTATCACTGTAAAAAGGTTATTGTCTCTTGGGTTTTTTTTAATGAGAGCTTTTAAAGGCAGAGGTGAAGAACTGCTGACTGAAAACAGTTTAAGTAAATAACTGAGAAAGCCTTTAGGTTTCATTAAAACGGTGATAACAATGGAAGGGCAGTGGCCAGCTCTCCCAGACCAGGTTTCCTCGTTTTGTTTTTAGCTGCAGCATTCAGAAGATGTTCGGGTCCCAGAAGCGTTGGGAGTTTCAATACATGATCACCATCTGATTTTCTCTCTGAGATCTCTGTTGATGTTGATTTCTCCTGGATCAGAAAACTGCTGTAAGGATCTGTATTTGAATATGTCTTTGTGCCAAGAAGTGTATACCAAGAAGGTCCGGTATCTATTGTTTGTGTAAGTGTTCCAACATATAAGCCACCCTGAATTGTTCTTTTCTTTGACTGAATTTTAACGAAAGCATTTAAATAGATTAGATTTTGCTTAACGTCGAGTCACAACCTATCTGGAAAGCACACTTCCCATCTATATTCAAAATAACGCAAGGTTTGGGTCTAAGCGGCCTTCTTAAAATATTTTGCGGGAATCTGGTCTGGTCCACAACACTTATAGACGAGGGGTTTCTAACTGACTCCTGTTATTGAAAAGTTAGTGCAGCAGCTGGGGGTGGTTTGCTGGAGGTTGTGCTGTGAGCTGCGTCAGACATTCAGGGAGACCTGAGGATTTGGTGACGCAACTTTGGATGGGGCCTGGGGACTGCAGTTGCAACATCTGGGTCTGCAACATGAACAATAAATGGAGCAGAGGCTGCAAAGAGGGGAAGCTTTGAAAACACGCAGTGAGTGTGAGTGGGGAAAGGGATCTGTGTCCACCCCGGATTTTCCAGGAACAGCTTCGCAAGCTCCACTTAACCCAGGAGCAGATTGTGAGAGGACACTGATTGAACAAGGAGCTGGTCACAGAGCGGTGTCACCTTCTTTAACACATCCTGCAGCTACACCCCAGGGGGAAGGATAGTGCTGCCGGTGGCTGTTCGGGTCACAGTTTCATTCTGCTTCTATGTTCTGGAACTTTTCAAACAGGACTGGGTGACATATCCATCATCTCCCAGTATGTTGCCATCAATGTAACCATTTAGTGACGGAGGATATATATGGTGGATTAGGTAAATACATTGTTTCACCCTCAGCAGGGAACTGCTGAGTGTATCCAGTATAGTGGGATTCCCGATGGTGTACATGGCATCTGCGGAGTAGCCGTGTCAATGGGGAGAGGTAGAGGAACTGAAGGAGCACTCTCTGTATTAATCTTGCAGTGTACCCATGCACAGTACATCATGTTGGTGAATACCCCTGTCCAAACAGCAACCACAGCCTCTTCATTCACAAGCAGGCAGCCATTCCCATCGTCTTCAGATCTCCATGTAGAAAGGAATGAATGTATCTTGGATAAAGACCATCCCCTTGATACACATTTGATAACAGCATCCCCCATCACCAACCAAACACTTCAAAGCATTCCATGTGTACGGAGAGCAATGGGGTCACTTGGACTGTCAAGGAGCAGATGATCAGGGATGGAGCAAAACCTCCCATGTCTGAACAGGTCTGAGTGAACCCCCCAGTACACAGTGTCATTAATCCCTGTAATCCCTCTCCATTTCAGTAACATACTGCCTTCCATTATTCCAGTAAATGAAATGACAGATTATATCATGTTATATTGCAGCTGCCAAATTATTCGCCATTGCCTTTACCTCTCTGTATCTATCTGTAGACCCTCCACTCTCTCTTGATAATTTAATTTCTTGCTAATCACAGCAACATGACCAAACTCAGTATCTCTATATCTGTTCCATCCTCCTGATCGTTGATATAGATTGTAAATAGTGGTAGACCCAGCACTGGTCACTGTGTGACTCCACTGGTGACGTTCTGTCAAACTGATTTAGAGTGACTTGTCCGGAGTGCCTGCTTCCTGTTTGATACATAATCCTCCCCCATTACTGTGTAACACAGTCGTAAAGCTGAATATGAACAAGGAGCATCAGTCAGGAATCCAACCCTTCTAACCTGCTCCGCCATGGAATACAATCATGGCTGATGTCGTCACGGCCTCTGTTCGACATCCCTGCTATCTCTCGATCCTCGAACTCTAGTCTCGTATTGTAGATTGCACCACATGAAAACATATCCACTCCACAGCTACACTTTCAATTACGTTTAGCATTTTACAGACCTCAATGAGCTCTCCTTTCATTCTTATAAACTCGAGAGTATAGGCCTAAACTGCTCAATTTCTCTTCATAAGACAAACACTTCAAATATGGAATCATTCTAATGAAGGTCTTCTGAATTGCCTCCAATGGAAATACCTCATTCTGCAGGACACCCAAACTGTACTCCAGTTACAGCCTCACTAATGCCTTGCATAGCTACACCAACACTCCCTACCTTTCTACTCTATCCTTTTACAAATAAACGCTGAAGTTATGCTTGCATTTCTCAATATTTGAAGTACCCACAAGCAAGTTTTCTGTGATATGCAAGCAGGCACCCACATCCCTCTGCACTGACGCACTTTGAAGTTTCTCTCCATTTCGATAATAATTTGCCTTTTTATTAGGCTGGCCAACCTGAATAACCCCACATTTATCCACTTTAATTTTCATTGCCAAATGTTTGCCCATTCACCCAATCTATACATATAGTTTTAAATCTCTTGCATCATCATTCTGAAGTAATTTCCCACCAATGTTAGTGTCATCTGAAAATGTAGCTATAGTGTTTTCTAGAGCTGAATATGTGTTGCTGGAAAAGTGCAGCAGGTCAGGCAGCATCAAAGGAACAGGAGAATCGACGTTTCGGGCATCAGCCCTCCTGTTCCTTGGATGGTGCCTTACCTGCTGCGCTTTTCCAGCAACACATTTTCGGGTCTGATCTCCAGCATCTGCAGTCCTCACTTTCTCCTCCCTATAGTATTTTCTATCCCGTCAACCGAGTAATAATGTCGATCACAAATGGTTGAAGCATGAGAACTGAAATCTATGGCACCCAACAAATTGCATTTTCCAATAGAAAATGACACAGTTAATTCATCTGACTGCATTTTGTTGGTTAACCAATCCTCCATCCAAGCCAATAAATCACTCCTGTCTGATCTTACCACTCACTCTTTGGAGAAGGGACGCATCTGAATCCTTCACGAAGACCAGATATATTCCATTTCCAGGATTCCCACTATTCACCTTGTTTGTTACATCTTTAAATAAATCAAGAAAACACTTCAATCATGATTTATCCTTTGCAAAACCATGTTGACTCTGATGAATTGTGGTTTATGTTTGCAAATGTCCACAACAATGGATTTGAATAATTTGCCTTAAATTACAATACTTTATTGTTACATTTTACTCCCTAATGTATACAGCTATTGTAAGTTCTTCCCTTTCTAAAAACTTTAAGTTTTCTTTGAATTCCTGTTTGATGGGCAAAAGGGTTTTAAGAAATGTGCTCCAATTGCTACATAAGCGGTATGTGTGGCTGACTGGCCTCATCATCCTGCTGGTGTACAAAAGCGATGGGATGAAGTCTTTCTGGCGTTCCCATGTTGTCATCTCCAAGGCCAGAATGACCACCTCTTGTTGATGCATTAGAGGCGTGGGGCATTATGGAACCTTCCCGTTACTGAACGGTCTCCTCATGTATCCCAGAGATGGGACCAAGGGAGTGATTGGTCTTCTCTTGTTCCCATACAACAGACACGTGTCTGAATTACCTCCTCCTTTCTCATGAAATAAGTCTCAGATAGTTTTATTCTTATCAAATTCTCTTGCAACAGACTCGGTGGGTCTGAATGGCCTCCTGTTATCCCAGTGTAACAAATGTCCAGTCAATGTGTGACCGCTTTCAGTTCCTATGCTACGGGCTTGAGATGGCTGAATGGACTGATCCTGTTGCTGTGTAATAGGATACTGGTGCAGCATGGCCTACTCTGGGGCCAGTGTTATCGATTCAAGGAGCTGATTGGCCTCCTCCTGTCAATATACATTCGGCTCCAGGGGCTGAACACACTCATCCTCTTCTGGTGTAACAGGGTCAAAGGCCTGAATATCCTTCTGTTGTTCCTGTGTAACAGGCTGAAGAACGGAATGGGTTTCTCCATTATCTGTGTCATTCTCTTCAGTTGTTGACTCCTTCTTGTCATCTATGTTAAAATAAGATCCTCTTTCATTTTTGTAAACTCCAATGGCTATTGGATCAACCTGATCATCCTTTCGTTATAAGCTAGCACCTTCATTGTAGGAATCAGTTCAGGGGCCCATCTCTGAGCTGTTTCCAATATAACAACATCCTTTCTTCATTGAAGAGACCAAATCTGTACACACTACTCCAGATGTGATCTCACTACGACCCTGTACAGCAGCAGCAATGCTTTACCATCCTGTTGTAAGGTTCCCAACCAGGTTAGAGCAGTCTCAGCTCTCTGGGGGAATACAGAGCATTATTGGAATATCATTGTCCTTCTCTACTCCACGAGCATAATGGGAGATCTGGAGAAAATGTCACAATGATATTTAAGAAGATCATAAATGATGTGGCAAGATGATCTCTACCATTAATCTCCCCAAAGTCCATGTCAATCAGATTCTACAGAATCTTGTAAGGTGGAGCGTTAAAACAGCAAGGAGGAGCAAACATTGATGAGAGTTATATATCAAAGTGAAAGCTGCAATACAAATGTTGGGCAGGTTATAAAACAGGAAAATGAGATATACACATTTGTGGCTACTGCTGTAATAAGGTCCTGTTTACATTATATCTAAACTGTGTTAACCCAACTGAATGCTAATGCTGAGAAAAATGGATTTCATGAGCATGTGTTCGATGGTGGCATTAACATTTTGTCGAGCACTGAGCTAGAGATCAGGTTATTTAGGAATTGGTGTTGGATGATCAGAAAAACTAATTGAAAACTGTGCTGTAAAGGACCTTTTGGGAACAGTGACCACAATGCATTGGTTTTCTTTTATGCTGTTTGAGTACACAGTAGTTTTTGTTTTATTTGAAGTAACTGTTATAAATCTGAATCATACAAGCCCTGAAGGTGTGGGGAGAAATTGGGGACTGCAGCTGCTGGAGATCAGTGGCGCTGGAAAAGCACAGTCAGGCAGCGTACTAGGAGCAGGAGCATTGTCGTTTCGGGCACAACCCTTTATCAGGAATGAGGCTTCTGGGTCAAGGGGGCTGAGAGATTAATGACAAGGGGGTGTGGCAGGAGGCAGGTAGCTCGGAATGCGATAGGTAGATGAAGGTGGTGTTGAAAGTGATAGGTGATGAAGGGAGACAGAACGCCTCATCGACTGCATCCTTTAAACTCAGTGTGGTCTTCTCTACATTGGCGAGACACACGTGGATCATTTCAGAGAACATCGCTGGAACAGCCACATTGACCAACTCCACCACCTTGTGGCTAAACACTTGAACTCTCCTTTCCACTCTGGCAAGGACATTGGAGTCCTGGGCCTCCTCCTTCACCAAACCCTAACCACCAAAAGCATGGATGAAGAAAGGTTCCTTTTCTGCCTTGGGACCCTCCAACCACAGGGGATTAATGTAGATTTCACCAGTTTCCCCATTTCCCCTAACTCCACCTTATCCCAGTCCAATATTCCAACTCAGCACACTCCCCCTTTTGAACGTTCCAATGTGTTCATCTTCCTTCCCATCAATCTGGTCCACCCTCTTCTCCGACCTAACCCTTTCAGCCTCACCTTTAACTACCTATTAGGTTAAATGTCAAGTACCGTAGTAAGCCAGTGGATTTGGAGAAATGTAGGACCCAGCAACGGATGACCAAGAAACTGAGAAGGAAATCAAAAAGAGAAGCAGCATGCAAACAAAAGAAAACCATAAAGACTGCTAAAGAAAAGCATAAAGACTGCTAAAAAAAACATGCATCAGTGTATGAAACAAAAGTAAAAACAAGGTCAAATGTGGAACAGTAGGTATGCAGACAGGGTAATTTATTGAAGAGAACAGAGAAATCACAGGGGAAAGAAATAGTTTCTTTGTGTGATTATCTTCAAGGCAGAATGTCCAGAAATTCTCCCAGAAATACCAAGTGACCATGGGACTTGTGAAAGTAAAATCTAAGATCATTCTTATCAGTGTTGAGGTCATCTTTGAAAAGAAAGCTGGATTGAGTATTTATAAATCTGACAGATCAGATGTACTTCATACAAGAATTTCAGAGGAAGCAGCAATAGACGTATTGATCGCATCTCAGATTTTCATGTTATTTTCCAATACATTCCGGAAAGATATTTAGCCAATCTGGATATGGCAAAAGTTATAAATATTATCCAACAGTTTAAGAAAGGATAAAGATGGAGAGTGGTGAATTACAGATAAGTTAACTTGTAATCTGCGGTCAGGTTTCTCTTGGCCTGAATTACAAAGAACGTGTTACTGGATATATAGAAGGTAATGGGAAAACTGGGGAGGATGATATTGCATCAATGAAATGAAAACCATAAGTGACAAACATTTTTTGGAATGGTTTGAAGATGATTCTTGTGGACGTAGGCAACAAGGAGCTAATGGATAACGTATCGTTGGATATTCAGGAGGATCTTTTTATTTTAAGAATTCTCCCACTATCATCATAAGAAAAGTTAAAGTGAAAAGAATTGGGAAGAACGCATGTAAATAGGAAACTAAAAATTAGGTTTACATTCATGTGTATGTAATTGCAATATAGAAGATGTTGTGCACCAGCTGCATAGACTGTTGCTGAGACTAAACTTAGAGTATTGGAGTCCCAATCTAAGATAGAATATTCTGACTACAGAGGAGCTGCAAAAGGTATTCTCCAGATAAATCCATAAAATGGCAATATTGTCTGATGGGGAAACTCAGCCTGTGATCTCGAATTTCAAAAGATGAGAGGTGATTGTAGTGAAACTTAGAAACTTAGGAATATAGAGCGGACTGAATAACAGAGAGACATGGAGAAGTGCAATCGGGCGAGATTAGGGAGAATCCCACGATATTCTACACGGATAAGTAGAACAGAACAATCAGCAAACAGTTCGTGTCCATTAGAAACCAAAGGGGCAATCAGTGCGTCAACCCGGAGAACATTGATAGGTTGTTACATGTAAACATCACAGCTGTTTTACTTGGGAGAAGGAGGATGCAGGAACAGAATTCGAGAAGATGGACTGGAAAGCTCTTGGAAAAGGATTGTTGTAAAATACGAGCAGGGGTTTGAGGCTTTGTTTGGTATAAAATTGGACCGATCCACAGGTCTGGATACTGTTGGAGTCAAGGGAGGAAATTTTAATTGGAATCTAACCATCGGGGAGGTACCAGAGGACTTGAGAACAGCTAATATGATTCCACTTCACAGTAAGGGCGGTAGAGATTTGCCAAGGTAACTATGGACGAGGGAGTATTAGATCACTGTTCAGGAAACTACTGGAGAAAATAGGGAAGGAGAAAATCGAACTCCAATCAGAGTCACAAGGTTTTATCAGGGATAATCATCATGACTTTATCAGAGTGAAGTCACACCTAATGAATTTGATTGAATTAGTTTGAGGAGGTCGCTTATTTAGTTTTGCAGCAAGGCCGTTGATAAAGTTCCAAAGGTGAAACTGAAAAAAATAAAGTAAAATCTCACAGTATCAAGGATAACTTGAAAAGTTACAACGAAAATTGTCTTAGTGGCAGGAGACAGAGGGTTTTGGGAGAAGACTGTTTGTGTGATTGGAGACCAGTGTCCCTTGGTATACCACAGGGATCTGTGCTGTGTCCCTTATTGTTGGTAACATTCATAAATGGTATAGATGTGAATCTGGCGGGGGAGTGGGTGTAGGGGTGGGAGTTGTGATAAGTAAGTTTGTGTTTGACACAAAGATTGGCCGGGTGGTTGGCAGTGAGGAGAATGTTCTGACTTTACAGGAAAATACAAGTGGAATGATCAGATGGGCAGATCAATGGCAGATGGAATGTGATCGTGATAAATATGAGGTGATGTACTTTGGACGGAGGAAACAGACATGGGGTGTACACAATGATTGGCAGCACACTAGGGAGCTCAGCGGGTGTTTCTCCACACATCCATGAATGTGACTGAACAGGGCAATGGACTAGTTAAAAATTGAACCTTGGGTGTAGCGTTTATTAATCAGGGAGTAGATTATAAGTGATATACAGGGCTTGGTTTAGTCCATATTGGAGTACTGTATGTAGTTCTGGGAGCCTCATTACAGGAAGGATGTGATTGTACTGGAGGAGGTTGCAGAGGAGATTCACCAGGATGTTCCCTGGGATGGAGCATATCAGATATGGAGAGAGGCTGGATAAGCTCAGGCTGTTGACTTTGGAGCAGAGAAGGCTGAGGGAGAGGTGATTCAGAAGGATAAGTTAACAAGGGCATCGACAGGGTGGATAGACAGTAGCTGTTCCTTTTAGACAGAGGGTCAAGAACAAGGGAGCACACTTTTAAAGTGAAGGGTTTGACGTTCAGAGAGGATTTAAAGATTACTTTTTTTTCACCCAGAGGGTGTTAAGGTCTGGAATGTACTTCCTGAGAGGGGAGTTATAACGGCTAACCTCTCAACCGTTAAGTGTACTTGGAAGTGTCATAACATTCCAGGCTATGGGCCTGGTGTTGGAAAGTGGGACTAATATAGATCGTGCTGTATTTCTGTTGGTACAGAGACTATGCTCCTGTGCGTGTATGATGTGGAGCTGAGCAGCTTAAGACAGGAATTGATAGGTTTCTGAAGATAATGTTCACAAAGGTTATAAGAGTGAACTGTTATAGCTTGTCAAATTATGTCAATGTGAGAAGTATGAAAAAACAGTGCGGGTTCCTTCTAGTTTGAAACCAGACAATGGAGAAGGGGAAACAGGAAAATGGCAAAACTATGAATCCACTACTTCAGTTCTGTCTTCACAGAACTTTCTGACAATACCAGGAAAATCAAGTCCCGTGTGGGAAAACGAAATAGTACATGGAACATCGAACATAGTAAGTAAATGGTTTGGAAGAAATTATTGGGACTGAAAATAATGGTCATAGACAACACTAACACAGATTTATGAAATGGGAATTATGTTTGAGAAACAGACTGGGAGACAAATGAAAGAGAAGCAATGGATGCAAAACACGTGGATTTTCAGAAAGATTTTGGTAAACCTCCAAGCCTAGTTTGCAAAATCAAATCTGAGTGGATTAGAGCGAATATATGGCCATGCTTCTAGAATGGGACAGCTGGCAGGAGACAGTGAATAGAAATAAACAGACACGTGAAGCAACAGCCTGACATTGTATTTAAGGTCTGATTCTGTGAGTATGACCATGTCCCAGACACCCCATCACCTTCCCCGGATATCTCCTGTTTCACCAGCAGGACAGACAAAGCAGAAGTGGTGGCACAGTGTGAATACAGTTGGAAGGGAATTGTTCTGGGAGTCCTCAACAGTGACTCTGTATCCCATGAAGTCTCATGGCATTAGTTTACACATGGGAAAGGAAACCTCCTGCTGATTATCATGTACCAGCCTCTCTCAGCTGATGAGTCAGTACTCCTCCAAGCTGATCAACACTTGGAGGAAGCTCTGAGGGTGGCAAAGGCACAAAATGTACTCTGGGTTAGGGACGTCAATGTCCACAAAAAGAGTGGTTCAGCAGCAGCATTACTGATTGAGCTGGTTGGATCCGAAAGGATATAACTTCTCGACTCGGTCTGCAGCAGGTGGTGAAGGAACCAACAAGAGGAAAATACATACTTGACCACAGCCTTACTAATCTGCCAGTGACAGTATCGGCAAGAGTGACCACCGCATCGTCATTGTGGAGACAATGTCACACATTCACATTGAGAATAACCTCCACCATTTTGGGTGGTACCATCACCGTGCTAAATAGGACAGACTTTGAACAGATCTAGCAGGTCAAATCTGGGTTTCCATAACGTGTTGTGGGTCATCAATAGCAGCAGAATTGTACTCCAGCACAACCTCATGGCCTGGCATATCCCCCTCACAACAATTACCATCAAGCCAGAGGATCAACCTTGATTCAATGGAGTGTGCAGGAGGGCAGGACCAGCACTGGGCATACCTGACAATGAAATGTCAGCCTGATGAAGTCACCAAACAGGACAATTTGTGCACCAAAGGATAAGGTATAAGTGATAGAAAGAGCTAAGTGAACCCACAAGCAACGGATCAGATCTAAGCTCTGCAATCCTTCCACATCTAGTTGAGAATAGTTATGGACAATTAAACACATCATTGGAGGAGGAGATTCCACAAGTATCCTATCTTTAATGATGGAAGAGCCTAGCACTTCAGTGCAAAAGATAACGTTCATGCATTCGCAATAATCTTCAGTCAGAAGCGCTGAGTGGATGATCCACCTCCACCTCCTCCAGTGGTCCTCAGCAATTCAGTTACCAGTCATCAACCAATTTGGTTCACTCCACGAGACATCCCAATACAGTTGGAGACACTGGATACCCCAGAGGGTACATACCCTGACAACACTCAGGCAATAGTACTGAAAGGTTGTTCTCAAGACCTTGTCACTGCCCTAGTTAAGCTGTTCCAATACCGGTACAACAATTACATTTCCCCGATTACGTCGAAAATTACCCCAAGTATCTCCTGTATATAAAAAGCAGAACAAATCCAATCCGGCCAATTACCACCCCATCCGACTACTCTCGATCATCAGTAAAGTGATGGAATTTCTCAGTGCTTTCAAGCAGCACCTGGTCAGCAATAACCGGGTCAATGACGCCCAGTTTGGGCTCCACCAGGGTCACTCAGCTCCTGACCTCATTACCTTGGTTCAAACGTGGACAAAAGAACTGAATTCCAAGTGGAGTGAGAGTGACAGTCGTTTAAAACAAGGCTGACTTCGACCAAGTGTGGTATCAAGGGGCCTGAGCAAAACTGGAATCAATGGGAATCGGGGCAAACTCCCCGCTGGTTAGAAACATACCTGACACGTAGGAAGATGGTCATGGTTGATAAAGGCCAATCAACTCAGCTACAAGACAAGTCTGTGGGAGTCCCCCGGGCAGTGTTCTAGGCCCATACATCATCAGGGCTTCTTCATCAATGACCTTCCCGCTATTATAAGGTCAGAAGTGGGGATGTTCGCTAATGATTGTACAATGTTCAGCAATGTTTGTTGCTCCTCAGATACTGAAGCAGGCCATGTCCAAATGCCATAAGATCTTTACAGTATCCAGGCTGACAAGCGGCAAGTAATATTCACGCCACACAAATGCCACACCGTGACCATCACCACTAAAATACAATCTAACCACTGCCCCTTGGCATTCAATGGTGTTACTGTCACTGAATCCACAGTGGACTGCAGCGGTTCAACAAGGCAGCTCACCACCACCTTCTCAAGGGGCAACCAGGGACAGGCAATAAATGCTGGCCCAGCCAGTCACACCCAGATTAGGAAATAAATATTATTTTTTTAAAAATCACAGAGGAAGGTTGCTGGGATATCGTAGAGATTGGTAGTCAGGCCCCAACTGTTCACAATACTCATTAAACATTTGGTTGCTGGAATCAAATACAATATATCCCAACCTGCTGACAGAACTAAAGGATGTTGGATTGTGAGTGGGTGAGGAGGTTGTAAAAAAGCTTCAAAGTTACTAAGACTAGTGGAGTGAATGGGCAAATATGTGGCAGATGGAGAGCAATGTGGGGAGAGGTGACAGTGTGCCCTTTAGCGGGAACAATAGACTGGAAGCCTATCCTTTGTAACGGGATTGTTTGAAACATGTTGATCTCCAAAGTGACGCATGCTCCTTTTTGTTGTTTCCTTCTGAGCAGTCCTCCAAGGTCCCTGCAGCGCAGTGAGGTCTGAACCCAGAACTCAATACAGGGAATGGCATTGGCACACAGACCAGTGTATATAGACCCACCAAGTGGAGAGCTGTAACATTGCAAAGGATCTGGATCTCCCTGTACACCAGTCACTGAAAGCAATATTGCAGGAAAGAAAGCAGTTAGGAAGATCAATGAAGTGCTGACCTTCATTTCAGGGGGATTTGAGTCCAGGAGTAAGCGTGTCTTACTGCAGTTATACAGGGCCTTGGTGACTCCCCACCTCAAACACTGTCCAGTATTGTGTGCAGATTTGGTTTCTGTACCTCATAAAGGACAAACCTGACATTGAGGGAGAGCAGTGAAGGATGACCAGACCGATCTTTGTGATGACAGGCTTGTTGTGGGAGCAGATTTTGGGGCGACTGGGCCTGCATTCCATGGGGTTTAGGAAAATGGGTGGAGATCTCAGTGAGATATATAAAGCTCTGACAGGGTGAGACGGATTGGAAGCAGGGATGATAATTCCCCAGGCTGTGGTGTCTAAAACAAGGGTCCACAGTATTAGGTACAGACAGACCATTCTGCAATGAGATGACAATAAATGTCTGCACTCAGCGACTGGTGAATCTGGGGAATACACTGGAAGCTGGAAGCCAAGACACTGAATATAAATAAGGATTTAGAGACAGTAAAGGAATGGTGGGAGAGCAGGAGTACGGCATAGAAATAAAGGGCAAGCCATCATTAAATTGAATTGGGTAGCAAACTCGATGGACCAAAGGGACGACTGCACTTCCTATTTTATAGCTTCCCAAGGTTACTCACTTAACGGATATATTCATTGTGTGGGATAAGTGCATTGTGGAGATGTTTGAACATGAACAACAATGAGGAAAGCTCAATGTGCTGTATGGCCTACTCCATTCCTGATGTTTCTGTGCAGTCTGTGGGAAAGCTCTGTAAATGTTTGTGAGGGAGAGGGTACAGTCGGAAGTGACAGTATTCCTGTTGAATAAAGGGAACTATGGCGCTATGAGGGAGGAGCTGGCTAAAGTTCAATGGCGCAATACTTTAGCAGGGATGACCGTGGAGGAACAATGGCAGATATTTCTGTGTATAATGCAGAAGTTGCAGGATCAGTTCATTCCCAAAAGGAAGAAAGATCCCAGGAGGAGGCATGGGTGGCCATGGCTGGCGAGGGATGTTAAGAAACATATAAAGTTAAAAGAGAAAAAGTATAACATAGTAAAGATAAGTGGGAAAACTGAGGACTGGGAAGCTTTTAAAGAGCAACAGAGGATTACTAAGAAGGGAATACGCAGAGGAAAAGTGAGGTACGAAGGTAAACTGGCCAATAATATAAAGGAGGATAGTAAAAGCTTTTTTAGGTATGTCCAAGGCAAAAAAATGGTTAGGAGTAAAATTGGGCCCTTGAAGACAGAAACAGGGGAATATATTACGGGGAACAAAGAAATGGCAGAAGAATTAAATTGTACTTCAGATCTGTGTTCACTGGGGAAGACACAAGCAATCTCCATGAGGTAACAGAGGCTGACGGACCTGAACTTAAGGGAATTTATATTTGCCAGGATTTGGTGTTGGAGAGACTGTTAGGTCTGAAGGTTGATAAGTCCCCGGGGCCTGATGGTCGACATCCCAGTGTACTGAAGGAGGTGGCTTGAGAAATCGTGGATGCATTGGTGATTATTTTCCAGAGTTCGATAGATTCGGGGTCGGTTCCTGAGGATTGGAGGGTGTCTAATGTTATACCACTTTTTAAGAAAGGTGGGAGAGAGAAAGCAGGAAATTATAGACCAGTTAGTCTGACCTCAGTGGTGGGAAAGATGCTGGAGTTTATTATAAAGGATGAAATTACGGCACATCTGGATAGTAGTAACAGGATAGGTCAGGGTCGGCATGGATGTATGAAGGGGTAATCATGCTTGACTAATCTTCTTGAATTTTTTGAGGCTGTAACTCTGAAGATGGATGAGGGAGATCCAGTGGATGTAGTGTACCTCGACGTTCAGAAAGCTTTTGATATAGTCCCACATAGGAGGTTAGTGAGCAAAATTAGGGCGCATGGTATTGGGGGCAAAGTACTAGATTGGATTGAAAATTGGTTGGCTGATAGGAAACACAGAGTAGTGATAAACGGCTCCATTTCGGAATGGCAGGCAGTGACCAGTGGGGTACCGCTGGGTTCCGTGCTGGGACTGCAGCTTTTTACAATATATGTTAATGATATAGAAGATGGTATCGGCAATAACATTAGCAAATTTGCTGATGATACAAAGCTGGGTGCCAGGGTGAAATGTGATGAGGATGTTAGGAGATTACAGGGTGACCTGGACAAGTTAGGTGAGTGAGCAGATGCATGGCAGATGCAGTTTAATGTGGATAAGTGTATGGTTATCCACTTTGGTGGCAAGAGCAGGAAGGCAGATTACTACCTCAATGGAATCAATTTAGGTAAAGGGGCAGTACAGAGAGATCTGGGTGTTCTTGTACACCAGTCAATGAAGGTAAGCATGCAGGTGCAGCAGGTAGTGAAGAAGGCTAATAGCATGGTGGCCTTCATAACAAGAGTGATTGGGTATAGAAGCAAAGAGGTTCTCCTGCCGCTGTACAGGGCCGCGTGAGACCACACCTGGAGTACAGTGTGCAGTTCTGGTCTCTAAATTTGAGCAAAGACATTCTGGCTATTGAGGGAGTGCAGCGTAGATTCACGAGGTCAATTCCTGGAATGGTGGGATTACCTTACACTGAAAGACTGGAGCGACTGGACTTGTATACCCTTGAGTTTAGAAGACTGAGAGGGGAACTGATTGAGACATATAAGATTATTAAAGGATTGGACACTCTGGAAGCAGGAAACATGTTTCCGCTGATGGGTGGGTACCGAATCAGAGGACACAGCTTAAAAATACGGGGTAGACCATTTACGACAGAGATCAGGAAAAACTTCTTCACCCAGAGAGTGGTGTCTGTGTGGAATGCTCTGCCCCAGAGGGCAGTGGAGGCCCAGTCTCTGGATTCATTTAAGAAAGAGTTGGATAGAGCTCTCAAGGAGAGTGGAATCAAGGGTTATGGAGATAAGGTAGGAAGAGGATAATGATTCGGAATGATCAGCTATGATCATATTGAATGGTGGTGCAGGCTCAAAGGGCAGAATGGCCTACTCCTGAACCTATTGTCTATTGTCTATTGTCTATTGTTGTCACAAGCTCTCAGATGTTAGGAAGGATGTCTCTGCAGTGTCAACAGGACTGTGTTTCCTGTTCCCTTTTTCCGATACTGAGGCTGGGGCTGGGTGATCTGTCCAGGTTTATCCTTTAAGACCTCGGAGCAGTTTGATACAACAGAGTGTCTTGCTTGGCTAATTCAGAGACCATGAAAAGTTTTATCCCATATCTATGTGTCTGCAGTCACAGATAATCATAGATAATCATAGATAACAAACAGCAATGGATCCAGCCTCCGGTCTGACAAGCATCCTTCCACTAAACCCTCTGCTTCCTACCAACAACCCAACTGTGTATCCAATTGGCAGTTCCCCCAGCATTCCACGCCATGTAACCTTCCAGAGCAGCCTGCCATGTGGAACCTTATCAAAGGCCTTACTGAAATCCATAGAGACGAAATTTGCAGCTGTCCTCGTAAACCTTCTTGGTCACTTCATCAATGAACTCTAACAAATTTGGGAAGCATGATCTCCCACTCACAAGTCCATGCTGACCGGTCTGAATCAAACCCTGTGTAAGTAATGGGTGCAGTCAATGGTATGCTGTGCTTCATTGTAAGATGATTCGAGTACATAAGTAAAGCCATCTTCCTGCTGTTGTAGAGCCTTGGTGAGAGAGCATTTGGGGCACTCTGTACAGATTTGATCTCCTTTGTCAGGAATGATCTCCTTACCAGAGACATGGGTGATGGTATTATGAGGATAGAGTAAAGAAGCTGAGTGTTTAATCTGTAGACCTGTGAGAGACGAGGAAATGGTGACGCTGAAACATGAGAAGTGGCAGCGATCACTTATTTCCTAAACAGACATTGACAGAGAAAGAAATTCCATACTTTACCCAGGATTGATTGGTTTGATTTATTGTCAAGTGTACCTCAATACAGGGAAACACTTTATTTATGAGCAGTGGAGGCAGATCATAGTAAGCATAGCCAGACAGATCATAGGGTGGAAATAGACTTGGACAGAGTAAGGCATACAGATTACAGTGCACAGGACGTGTACTAGACAAGATCAACATGAACAAGATCAACATTATTTGAACATAGTGAGTCGATTCATCAGTCTAACGTGACTTTCCTAATAGTTTATATGCCTTTACTAACTCTCCCCACGTTATTGTGCAGTCGGTGTGTGAACCCTGTACTGAACATCAGGTTGTTCACAATCCCCAACAGCAGCCACAATACCTTCCATCTGAAACAGGTAGCCATTCCCACCAGCTTCCACCCTACGTAGAGAACAGCAGGCTGTCTTCTCGGAGATGGAAGATGCCTTACTGAGACTTCACACAAGACATATGGCTTCCCTACTCACCAATAGAAAACCACGTTAAAGTCCCACGTGTGTATCATGAGCAACGGAGCCAGGAGGAACAACGTGGAACAGTCTGTCTGTGCAGCCTCTGCTCCACTTGGTCATCATGTTAGTGCATCAATCTGGAGACATGTAAGACTGCCGATGCTGGAGATCAGAGTTTCCAGCATCTGCCGTCATTGTTTTTACCGAGTTGATTTTAACCCTACCGTGAATCCTCTTGCAAGGATGCCTGTCTTGAAGAAGTTTTCCTCCTTGAAGGGCTTTTGCCCGAAACGTCGATTTTACTGCACCTCGGATGCTGCCTGAACTGCTGTGTACTTCCAGCACCACTAATCCAGGATCGGATCGAGCGTCGATTGCTGGAAAAGCACAGTAGGTCAGGCAGCATCCGAGAAGCAGGAGAATCGACGTTTCCGGCATAAGACATGCATCAGGAATCAGCATCAATGACCACATTCTGCCCCTGTGTAAGTGCATTGAGGTGGGAATTGCCTCCTACTGTTCCAGTATAAATGACTCAAGGGGCTGATTGACTTCTTCCTCTTCTGATTGGACAGGGCCAAGCGCCCTGGTTACCCCTGGTTCCTGTTTGATAGCTCGAGTGCTGACAAGTGTGATGATGCTGTAGCTTTAAGAGGTTATTTTGTCCTGAATTCTTTTAAGAGAGAGATTGAACGATCGTTACCAAGCTGGATAGTAAAGACCAAGTGAGTAAACAGCGAGGGAGGCCTTAGGTTAATTTCAATGCAGCCTGAATGGGTGTGGCCAGCTCTCACAGATTAGGATCTCTGGGTTTTGGTTTCTCAGTAACATCAAAAACTATAGGGGTCTCCACAGAGTTGGAAGCTTCAGGGAATGCCTCCTGATTGCTTCTCTCTCTAAATTTTCTCTTGATGCTGTCACATTGCATCTGGAACAGACCCTTTACATTCCCATTAAAATAAGAAAATATTAGAATCTAGGCTATTGCCTTCAAATATTTTCGAGGGGCTCTGGTGTGGTGCATCACACTAGACTCCTCCTCTTCCTGAGTAATAGGCTGGAGGCACTGAATGGGCTGTCCCTGTTCTTCTCCAATAGTGTCAATGGGCTGGATGGCTTCCTCATATTCCTGTGAAACCAGCGTGAGGTGCTGAATGAACTCTTATTTCACTGTGGCAATGTGCAGTGTCAGGCATTGCTGTTACATGAATGTTACCGACACATTAACAGCACAACTCTCAATGGAGTCTGGGTCTTGCTGCACACTGACACAGACTAGTTCAAGAATTGAGGGGGGACAAAATGTTCTGAACATTGTGGAATCTTCAGTGACCATCCCCACTTCTGATCTTATGGTGGGGACGGTGAGGGTGGGGAGACATTGATAAAGCAGCTGAAGCTGTTTGTGAAGATGAAGCTACCCTGAGGATCTCCCACAGAGGTGACCCAGGACTGAGATGATGAACATCTTCCTTTGTGCTATGTTTGACTCCAAACACTGGAGAGTTTACTCTGATTCCCATTAATTCCAGTTTTGTTCAGCTCCTTGATATCGGGGCCAGTCATTTTTACCTGAACCCTTGTATCAACTTCTTTTGTTCATATCAATAAGCCATGATATAGGAGCAGCAAGTGTTTTCTTCAAACAGGTGATAGTGAATGTCAGGATTTCTCTTCTCAAGCGTGTTCGGGGAATGAGATGGCTGAAAGTATTTGAAGAGGAGGTAGATGGATATTGATCTGTCAGAGAGGTGAGGGCTATGATGAATTGGGTACTAAAGAGGATTTCAGACCGAGAGCAAATCAGCCACGAACTTAGTGAAGGACAAGGCCGGCTTGGGGAGTGAATGCCCTGCCCCTGTTTCTGATGTTCTCCCATTCTGTTATTGGAGAGTTTGTGGGTGTTATTTTCATGGATGTCCGTTATTGCATATTGCAGTCAGGGAGACCAGATGGTTTTGTGAGCCATCTCTGGGTGAGGTATGTGGGCTGTATTTACAGTGAATCTGGGTCTACAACATGACCAACAAATGAAGCACAAGTTGCAGAGAGGGGAAGCTCTTTAAAGAGAGATGAGAGGCCTCTTTCATACCCAGCCTGGGTTTTCCAATTACGTTTCCCAAATCACCTCAAACCGTGTGGGACAGTCTTGAAGGGCTGAATGGTCTCCTCTGTTTCTGTGCACCAGGCTATAGGAGTAAGTGGCCTCCAACTGCTCCTGTCTAGCAGGTTTGATGGGCTGAATGGAACACAGGAACATGGGAATGAGGAGCAGGAGTGGGTCATTAGATACTTTGAGCCTTCTTCACCAGGCTCTAAGATTGTGGCTGATCAGGTTGTGGTCTCAGCCCCACTTTCCTGTCTATATTCCATTATCCGTGACTCACTTCTCTGTCAAATATTTAACTGATGCAGCTTTCAATCAATGTGAACATAGAGGCACGATAAACTTCCAGTGAAGAGAATTCCCACTTGAAAGGTCCTTTCAGAATTATTCGTCGTCCTTTTTATAGAATCAGAGAGTCATGCAGAACTGAAACAGACCAGGTAGTCCAATCTGTTCACTCCGATCAGATATCAAATCTGATCCAGTCCCATTGGTCAGCATTTGGACAATATGGCTCCTCTTTCAGATACTTTTTAAATATGCGATTGTAACCGCCTTCAGCACTTCCTCTGACAGCACTTTCTGTACACACACCACTCTCTGTGTGTAACATTTACCTTCAGGTCCCTTCTAAATCATTCACCCTCTCCCCTTCAACCTATGCCCTCTTGTTCTGGACTCCCCTATCTTGGGGAGCAGATCATGGCTGTTCAGAATATCCATGCCTCTGATGATTTTATAAACCTCTATGATGTCACCCTTCAGCCTCTGACACTCCAGGGAGAAACATCTCAACCTAATCAACTTCTCCCTACAGCTCAAACCTCCAGTCCTGGAACATCTGTGTCAAAATCATTTCTGCAAAAAACCGAGTTGTACGCAGTATTCTTAAAGTGGCCTCACCAACATCCTGTACAGATACAACATGCCACCACAACTCCTATACTCAATGCTCTGACTGATTAAGGCAAATGTGCCAAATGTGTTCTGTCCCATTGTGTCTACCTGCGACTCCACTTTCAAGGAACAATGTATCTGCAGCCTTATCCATTTGTTTCACAACACGCCCCAGGACCTTACCATCAAGTGTTAAATTCCTGCCCTGGTTTGCGTTCACAAAATGCAAAACCTCGTATTTATCTAAATTAAACTTCATCTGTCACTCCTTGCCCCTTTGTCCCATCTAATTGTGGTCTCGTTGTGCTCTGAGATAAGCTGCTATACCACCTTTCTGATGTAATCTGTAAACTTACTAACTATTGCCCCAATATTCACATCTAAATCCTTTACATAAATTATGAAATGCAGTGAACTCAGTACTGATTCTTACAGCACACTGCTGCTCACAAGCCTCCAGTCTGAAAAATACCTCTCTTCCTTCAAGCCAATTGTGACTAGCTTCGTCTGTGTCCCATGTGACCGAACCTGACTCATTTGTCTACCAATTAGAATGAAATACTTGCTATGAAGAGGGGATGTGTAGGTTAGGTTTATTTTCACTGGAATAAAGGAGATTGAGGGGGGACTTGATAGAATTTGACAAAATCATGAAGGGTATAGGCAGGGTGGATAGAGAGGGACTTTTTCCCAGGGTGAAGGATTCAGTAACGAGAGGTCGTGCTTTCAAGATGAGAGTTGGAATGTTTAAGGGGGATACACGCGGTAAGTACTTCACACAGAGGGTGGTGGGCATTTGGAACATATTGCCAGCATAGGTGGTAGAGGCAGGCACGGTCGATTCACTTAAGATGCGTCTGGACAGATGCATGAGTAGGTGGGGAGCAGAGGGATACAGATACTTAGGAATTCACCAACAGATTTAGAAAGTACATTTGGATCGGTTCAGGCTTGGAGGGTGAAGGGCCTGTTCCTGGGCTGTAAATTTTCTTTGGTCTTTGTTCTTTAAATGAACACCTTGCTGAGGTCCATATAGACAATGTCAACCAAACTGCCTTCATAAATCTTCTTTGTCACCTCTTCAAAAACCTTAAACAAATTAATGAGACATGATTTCCCATGCAGAAAGCCACGTTGTCTACCCCGATCAGCCCTTGAATTCCCAAATGTATGTAAATCCTGTCCCTCAGAATCGCCTCCAACAACTTACCCAACACTGACATCAGGCTCACTGGTCTATAGTTCCCCGAATTTTTGGGGTCACTGCTTTCTTTTCTAGTCCCACTCCTCCACTGCTCACAACAAATGTTAAATGTAACCAGGTCGGCGATATGGTCGATGATATCAGTCTCAGACTGGGTCAGGGTCAGTTTTAGCAACAAGTCAGGCTAGTTTCTTTAATCTGCTAAAACAACACGTTTATGATCCAGAGCAATGTTACTCAAACTATGGTGGAAAGATGAATGGCAAACTGTTTGGGTATTGCAAATATATAATCAATAGTTTGGAAGGGATGGACGCTAAGAAATTATTTCCGTTCGGCGAGGAGACTAGGACCCATGGAAACAGCCTTAGAATTAGAGGGGGTCAATTCCGAACAGAAATGTGGAAACATTTCTTCAGCCAGAGAGTGGTGGGGCCTGTGAAATTCATTGCCGCAGAGTACAGTGGAGGCCAGGACGCTAAATGTCTTCAAGGCAGAGATTGATAAATTCTTGATGTCACAACGAATTAAGGGCTACGGGGAGAATGCGGGTAAGTGGAGTTGAAATGCCCATCAGCCATGATTGAATGGCAGAGTGGACTCGATGGGCCGAATGGCCTTACTTACACTCCTATGTCTTATGGTCTTGTGGTTTAATACTTCCCTTTCTAAACACACACAAACACATACACACACAAACACACAAACAAACACACACACAAACAAACAAACGCATATACGCACACACAAGCACACCAACACCAACACATGCACACACACACAAAAAACACCAACACATGCATACACACACACACACACACACACGCACACACACACAGATTAACAAAATTTCTGCAATTTTAATTTGAAAGAACTTTGTCCAGATATTAAAGGAACTCATGACAAAAGTAAAAATTGAGATTGTCCAAAACGTTATTCTGCTTCTGAAGATATTGTACTCACACAGCTGCTAGCAATGGGATTCCATCCTGGGAGAGTTGGATTTGGCTGAATTCCCTTTGCTTTAGGCAGTGAGTAGATTCCAATGAATTCTGGTTTGGGAGCACCCAAAGGGTAGCACGGTGGTTAGCACTGCTGCCTCACAGCACCAGGGACTTGGGTTCAATTCCAGCCTTGGGTGACTGTCTGTGTGGAGTTTGCACATTCTCCACTTTCCTGTGTGAGCTTCTAATGGGTGATCCAGTTTCCCACCACAGCTCAAACTGTATAGGTTCAGTGGATTGGTCATGCTAAATTGTCTGTATTGTTCAGGGATTTCTAGGTTATGTGCAATAGTCAGGGGTAAATATAGGGAAATGGGTTGGGAAGGTTGGTATGGACTTGTTGGGCCGAAGGGCCTGTTTCAACACTGCAGGGATTCCATAAAAATAAGAATGGTAACGATGACTGTAGAGTTTGTTTTAGCTCGCAAACATTGCTGTGATGAGGAACAATAAAGGAGAGAGAGTGTAATCGGCCGTTCCTTCTCAGGCAGGTTCCATTTTCTCCCTCTCTGAGTTCAATCACACAGTAATGTCATCCTCTCCCAAACTGGACCATGTGAGGTCTCCTTGTACATTGTCCAAACTATGTCTCCATCACATTCCCTGTTCCATGTAGGTGCATCATTGCTGCTGTCATACACAGAGCCATACCCTGAGCAGAAAATGGTCTCGGCCGATTTGAAATATGTTTACATTGACCTGCGTCATTAAAAAAAATAAAATATTGAACGTATTCAGAATGCCTGTGTTAAAATAAATGCATTTTTTAACGAATACAGAAATTTCTGGAAAAGCTCGGTCTGTCAGCATCCAGATGCCCTTTTACATGTTGTAGTTGTACCAGCCTCCACCACTTCCTCTGGCAGCTCATTCCATACCGACACCACCCTCTGTGTGAAATGGTGCCCTTTAGCCCTCATTAAAACCTTTCCCCTCTCACTTTCCACCAATGCCCTCCAGTTTTGGACGCCCCTAACCTGGGGAAAAACCCTGACTGCTCACCCTATCCATGACCATTCTGATTTTATAAACCTTTACTGCTGCAAAATGTGACTCCAATCAACACGAATGGCTGTACTTTCAGCCATCCTGGGCCTAAATTCTGAAATGCAATCCTGACACCTCTTCCTTCTCCATCAGGTAACAATTCTAAATACATTTTAATCAGTTTGTTCAGATGTATCCTGAGACACATCTGTGGGCTTTACACCTGAACATTTGTGCCCGGAGGTAGGGACACGAGCATCACTCAGCAATACCCATAAAGCTGTAACAGTATTCTCCTGTGTGTTTGTTCATCAGCCTGTTCTGACATGCTGTGACATACCTCTGCAACAGGCAGGACATGAATCCTTCTATTCCTGAGCTAGGAGCACTACAACACAAGTTCAGGAATTGGAATCAAATCCAGAGTTCTGGCTCAGAGGCAGGGACACTACCCACTACACTACCATACCCAGATTTTGGGTCATATCTTACTGTCCACTTTCAGCTCAGTGTGAATTTATTATAATCAGGTTACCATTACTGAACTACACAAAACACTTTGTATTGTTCAACAAATACAAGATATCTGTCTCAACTGCAGGATGTTGAGTGTATGTGCTGTGCTATCCAAATTAACTATGAACATCTTTAATCACTATTATCCGTAGTCTGCAATATGAGGGAAAGAAATCCTGCAGCTACACTCTGCCCAAAGAAGGGTCTCAAATGGATATTTATTACTGAACACCAGAGACGAAAGAAGAGCTAAATTTCTGGTCACAAAACACCGATCACTCTTAGCCACCTCTAATGTGCGACTCCCCTCTTCCTGGCCGGTGATTACTGTCCAGCCTCTCCTCCCCACTGACTGTGTCAGCAATCTGTCCCTCCTCCCCATAACCACACAAGGCAAACCAAGCTCAGGGTCTTTGTGAAAATCAAGGCCAGAGTGTGCAGGCATTCTGGAGAGGGGGGTGGGCATTTTAAAATTGAAGGGGGAGGGTGAGGTGACAGTAATATCACACACTGGGCTGAGGGGTGGCTGATGGAATTTAGTTTGGATTAATGCGAAGTATTGGATTTGGTAAATCAAACAAGAGCAGGATCTATACAATTAAAAGTAGTGCCTTTGGCAGTGCTGCAGTACAAAAACCTAGGCCGTCAGGTTTAATTCTTTAAAATTTGCATCTCATATAGATAGTGTGGTTAAGAAGCTGTTTAACACACTTGTCTTCATTGGTCAGACCTTTGAGTATCGGAATTGGGATGTCATGTTGAGGATGTAGAGGACATTGGTGAGACCTCTTCTGGAATACTGTGTCCAGTCTGGTCATCCTGCCCGCTCATTCCATAGGCACACCACCCTCTGGTGAAAAAGCTGCCCCTTAGGTCACTTTAATATTTCCCCTCTCACCTTAAGCCAATGCCCTCTACTTTTGGATTCCCCTACCCTTAGAAAACACATTGACTACTCACTTTGATATTATTATCTTTGATATTATTAAGCTGGAGAGGGTTGAGAAGAGATTAATCTGGATGTTGTTGGGACTGGAGGGAGTGAGCTAAAAGGAGTGGCTGGAAGGCTGGGACTTTTTTCACTGGAGAGTATGAGATTAAGGGGTAACTTTACAGAGGTTTATAAAATCGTGAGGGGGACAGATAAGCTGAAGGACTGATGTCTTTTCCCTAGAGTTGGGGATTCAAAACTGAGGGATATTTTAAGATGCGAGGAAAAAGATTTACAAAAGTCATGAGAGGTAATTATTTTAGACAGAATCTGGCTTGTGTGTGGAATGAACTTCCAGAGGAATGGTGAAAGCAGGGACACTTACAACGTTTAAAGAACATTTAGATCAGTCCATGGATAATACATCAGTTTGGATGGTGCTGTGAGCAGCTGCCTTCTCCCGACCCCTCCCTGTTGGTTTTCACCCTCTGTGCAGTGGCGTGTGGAGGCCAGCAGAGGGTGGCATTGCATCACTTTAAGCACCACAAAGACAGCCAGACCTGCCCCACACAGACACACACAGATATACACACAGGAATGGTTAGGGCACTTAACTTAAACTAAACATAAAGAAATGCTCAATTCACCTCGTAAACTGTTAAAATATGAGGGACAGAGAACTCCCAAATTCCACTGTTTAAATAAAATCATTAATTTATTTTATAACTCTGAAAGTGAACATTTTACATTAACTATTCACAACTCTGGGACCCCCTTTCTCTTAAATGCTTGTCACCCAACTCCAGCTCTACAGCAATATGCTGTTTTCTGGGTCTGCCATCCTCTCATATCACAGGTGCTTGTAAGCTCTCAGTTCAAAACAGCATTCACCCTCGCTTAAATGTACAGTACACGCTTTCAACTTCATCACATTATACCCTGGGGAATACAGATAAGTGGATTCTGGATTAGAGGTGCTGGAAGAGCACAGCAGTTCAGGCAGCATCCAAGTAGCTTCGAAATCGATGTTTCGGGCAAAAGCCCTTCATCAGATAAGTGGAACATATCCAGATTTCTCTTGCTCTGTGGTTTGTCAATATTTCATCCACTCCGTCTCGTATGTGTCAGGGATTTTGCTGCTCCATTGACAGTATGTCATTATTCGACTCAGTCTGTGGGAATATATCAATATTTCAAAGGCTCACACTCGCGAGCGTGGGCAGGATTTCAGTTGTTTCATGGGGACTGTGATGCTATAACAATCTCAATGTTTGTAGATGGAACCGAACCTGGAAGAGATCTGAAGTCTATGGAGGACAGTGTGGAACTCTAACACGACAGTGACACGTTGGAGTAGTTTTCGGGCAGATGGGGATCAGTGCAGAGCAGTGTGAGGTGATGTACTGTGGTAGGAAGAACATTGAAAGGCAGTTTAATACAGGCTGTACCATTATAATGGGGCTGCAGGAACAGGGAGTCCTGTGTGTATATGAGCACAAATTGTTGAAGATGTCAGGACAAGTGGGGAGAGCAGTAACTATCACAGATCAGTTTCAGTATCTGAGCTGTTTACAGGGGGAGGTGTAGGAGGGAGTCTCTGTGCTCCCTTCCTGGGAGGTGGTGGAGACGATGTGTTGTGAGCCCACCCTCCTGCCCACCGAGACTGTGGGGATTCCATTTGTACCAGCTCTACCCTAAAGTGAGATGGCATCAGGGCCACGGCTTCTAAGTTCAGCCGGGGGGAAGCAGAGCTGCCAGTTCGATTAAAGTGAGAATTGCCCTTCACTGAACATTGCTCCTTACTCCGTCGGTGGGATGTGGATGTATCAGAATCTCGACACAAGACGTCCCAGTCCTCTCCGACTCCTACTAGGGTCCTCCCCCTATGGTGAGGTGGGGGGAGTGAGGGAACGTTTATGGGATAACGGGAGGGAGGGACGGTGGGAGTGGGTGGCCCTGTTGTTAGTTCTGGTGTAGGTGGGGGATGGGGAGCGTCAGTGCACAGTATTGTATTCATGCAGTGTTATTAGTGTAATGGAAGGAGTGACAGAGAGAGAGAGAGAGAGAGAGAGAGAGAGAGAGAGAGAGATGGGGGTGTGGGGGAAAGATGCTGCATGAAATAATGAGAGTGGTGGACCATGAGCCTTGTTCGGGGGTCGGTGCTATAACAGATATACAGTGAGTGTGAGGGAGCAGAGACAATACTATGACCCTTATCCTGACAGAGTGGGGTAGGTTATTGAAGTTTGTCCTGTATTGCTGGACATTTCTTCAGACCATGGATACTGAACTGAGCTGGGTGGGGAGATCAGACCATACTCGGTGGGTCTGATGGTGTCGCCCTCTCTGGGAAGAGAATGGTCGCCCTCTGTACTAGCCCATTCACCAGGACCTCCATGCCCCTGTTGACAAACCATGGTGTAATTTTCCATGATCTGCCATGCTCGGGGTAAACTGTGCGGCGCAGCTCCTAACGGAGAAAGCTCAACCATGTGCCCATTGGCCTTTGAAAAATGGCCCCAGTGTCAGGGATCACCAAATATCCAGGGGCACCTGGGCGATGGTGAGTACCTCCAGCCATGATGGTTGGGAGAATCGGGCTGGTATTGTATGAGAGGGACACCATGGGGTGGGGTGGGTAGTTCATGAGGTGAGTTCGATCCGATAGCACCAGGAAACTAGTTCAGCCTCGTGTGGGCAATCCCTCTGTCACACTCAAGGAAAATTAAACAAAGATATATTATTGTTAGAATCTGCCCAATGAGTCATAAATTCTGTTGAAACCAATTCCAGTTACAAAGACGCAGAACAAATGCTCATCTGACCTCACACCAATCTCCCTTTTTCCCATCATGCCTGGAAAGACTGGCTCATGTTACAGGATGCTATCGAAGTGTCCACATTTCTGCATTCTGAAACCTGGGGACACATCTTTCCATGGCACTGTCTCTCAGTCTTCCCCTCTCTGTCTATTTCCCAAACCCCTTCCATGTGGTGGTATTTAAACTGATTCCTCCGCCATCTCTCCCTGGCAGTGATGTTCACACCCACAGCACCCCCTTCTCATGGTACAATGGGGATATGGAGCTGTAAATGGATGGGAGCTGCACATCCTGTCACTTCCAGCACGGGCTGCAAGTTTCCCCACACAGGGCAGGGATCGATCGCAGTGTTACTGAGGAATGCAGTGGGGTGGGGTACACAGTCCTACATTCTGGGAGGGTTACTGCTCCTGGGTTACAGATCAATGTACTGGGGTGGGGTACACAGTCCTACGTGCTGGGAGGGTAACTGTTCCTGGTTTAAAGATCAATGCACTGGGATGGTGCACACAGCTGTACATGCTAGGACGATAACTCCTCCTGGTTTACAGATCAATGCATTGGGGTCGTGTGCACACTCCTAGATGTTGGCAGGTTATCTGCTCCTAGTTTATAGATCGTTGCACTCGAGTGGGGAAGACAGTTCAACATGCTGGGAGGTTAACTGCTCCTGGTTTCCTGATCAATGCACTGGGGTGGGGAACACAGCGAGACATGAAGGGAGGGGAACTGCTCCTGCTTTCCAAATCAATGCACTGGAGTGGTGTACACAGTCCTATATTCGGGGAGGGTAATTACACCAGGCTTACAGATCAAAGTACGGGGGTGGGGTTCACATTTTTAGATGCTGGTAGGGTAATTGCTCCTGGCTTACAGATTATAGCACTTGGGTGGGGTACACAGTCCTACATTCTGGGAGGGTAACTGCTCCTGGTTTACAGATCAATGTACTGGGGTGGTGTACACAGTCCTACACGCTGGGAGGGTAATTGGTACTGGTTTCCAGATCAATGCACTGGGGTGGTGTACACAGTTCTACATGCTGGGAGGGTAACTGCCCCTGGTTTAAAGATCAATGTACTGGAGTGGAGTACACAGTCCTACATGCTGGGAGGGTAACTGCTCCTGGGTTACAGATCAATGTACTGTGGTGGTGTACACAGTCCAACAGGCCGGGAGGGTAACTGGTCATGGTTTACAGATCAATGTACTAGGGTGGTGTACACAGTCCGACATGCTGGGAGGGTAACTGCTCCTGGGTGACAGATCAATGCACTGGGGTGGGGTACACAGTCCTACATGTTGGGAGGGTAACTGCTTCTGGTTTCCAGATCAATGCACTGGGGTGGTGTACACAGTCCTACATGGCGGTTAGTTAACTGCTTCTGGTTTACAGATCGATGCACTGGGGTGATGTACACAGTCCTACATGCTATGAGGGTAACTGGTCCTGGTTTACTGATCAATGCACTGGGGTGGGGTACACAGTCCTACATGTTGGAAGGTTACTGCTCCTGGGTTACAGATCAAAGCACTGGGGTGGGGTACACAGTCCTACATGCTGGGAGGGTAACTGCTCCTGGTTTACAGATCAATGCACTGGGGTGATGTACACAGTCCTACATGCTATGAGGGTAACTGGTCCTGGTTTACTGATCAATGCACTGGGGTGGGGTACACAGTCCTACATGTTGGAAGGTTACTGCTCCTGGGTTACAGATCAATGCACTGTGGTGGGGTACACAGTCCTACAGGCTGGGAGGGTAACTGCTCCCTGGTTACATATCAATATACTGGGGTGGGGTACACAGCCCTACATGCAGGGAGGGTAAATTCTCCTCGGTTACAGATCAATATACTGGGGTGGGGTACAAAGTCCTACATACGTGGAGGGTAACTGCTCCTGGTTTAAAGATCAATGCACTGGGGTGGTGTACCACAGTCCCTCATGCTGTGGGGGTCTGCTCCTGGTTTAACAAATCAATGCACTGGGGTGGTGTACACAGTCCTACATGCTGTGAGGGTAACTGCTTTTGGTTTACAGATCAATGTACTGGGGTGGTGTACACAGACCTAGATACTGGGAGAGTAGCTGATCCTTGTTTACAGATCAATGCACTGCGGTGGTGTGCACAATCCTACATGCTCGGAGGGTAACTGCTCCTGGGTTACAGATCATTGCACTGGGGTGGTGTACACCGTCCGACAGGCTGGTTGGTAACTGCTTCTGGGTTTCAGATCAATGTACTGGGGTGATGTACACAGACCTACATACCGGGAGGGTAACTGCTCCTGGTTTACAGATCAATGCACTGGGGTGAGGTACACAGTCCTACATGCTGGGAGGGAAACTGCTCCTGGTTTACAGATCAATGCACTGGGGTCGTGTAACACAGTCCCTCATGATGTGGGGGTACTGCTACTGGTTTACAGATCAAAGCACTGCGGTGGTGTACACAGTCCAAAATGCCGGGAGGGTAACTGGTCCTGGTTTACAGATGAATGTACTGGGGTGGTGTACACAATCCTACATGCTGCGAGGGTAACTGCTCCTGGTTTACAGATCAATGCTCTGGGGTTGGGTACACAGTCCTACATGCTGGGAGGGTAACTTCTCCTGGGTTACAGATCAATGTTCTGGGGTGGGGTACATTGTCCTACATGCTGGGACGGTAACTGTTCCTGGGTTACAGATCAATGAACTGGGGTGGGTACACAGTCCTACATGCTGGGAGGGTAACTTTTCCTGGGTTACAGATCAATGTTCTGGGGTGGGGTACACAGTCCTACGTGCTGGGAGGGTAACTGTTCCTGGTTTAAAGATCAATGCACTGGGATGGTGCACACAGCTGTACATGCTAGGACGATAACTCCTCCTGGTTTACAGATCAATGCATTGGGGTCGTGTGCACACTCCTAGATGTTGGCAGGTTATCTGCTCCTAGTTTATAGATCGTTGCACTCGAGTGGGGAAGACAGTTCAACATGCTGGGAGGTTAACTGCTCCTGGTTTCCTGATCAATGCACTGGGGTGGGGAACACAGCGAGACATGAAGGGAGGGGAACTGCTCCTGCTTTCCAAATCAATGCACTGGAGTGGTGTACACAGTCCTATATTCGGGGAGGGTAATTACTCCAGGCTTACAGATCAAAGTACGGGGGTGGGGTTCACATTTTTAGATGCTGGTAGGGTAATTGCTCCTGGCTTACAGATTATAGCACTTGGGTGGGGTACACAGTCCTACATTCTGGGAGGGTAACTGCTCCTGGTTTACAGATCAATGTACTGGGGTGGTGTACACAGTCCTACACGCTGGGAGGGTAATTGGTACTGGTTTCCAGATCAATGCACTGGGGTGGTGTACACAGTTCTACATGCTGGGAGGGTAACTGCCCCTGGTTTAAAGATCAATGTACTGGAGTGGAGTACACAGTCCTACATGCTGGGAGGGTAACTGCTCCTGGGTTACAGATCAATGTACTGTGGTGGTGTACACAGTCCGACAGGCCGGGAGGGTAACTGGTTATGGTTTACAGATCAATGTACTAGGGTGGTGTACACAGTCCGACATGCTGGGAGGGTAACTGCTTCTGGGTGACAGATCAATGCACTGGGGTGGTGTACACAGTCCTACATGGCGGTTAGTTAACTGCTTCTGGTTTACAGATCGATGCACTGGGGTGATGTACACAGTCCTACATGCTATGAGGGTAACTGGTCCTGGGTTACTGATCAATGCACTGGGGTGGGGTACACAGTCCTACATGTTGGAAGGTTACTGCTCCTGGGTTACAGATCAAAGCACTGGGGTGGGGTACACAGTCCTACATGCTGGGAGGGTAACTGCTCCTGGTTTACAGATCAATGCACTGGGGTGATGTACACAGTCCTACATGCTATGAGGGTAACTGGTCCTGGTTTACTGATCAATGCACTGGGGTGGGGTACACAGTCCTACATGTTGGAAGGTTACTGCTCCTGGGTTACAGATCAAAGCACTGGGGTGGGGTACACAGTCCTACATGTTGGGAGGGTAACTGCTCCTGGGTTACAGGTCAATGCACTGGGGTGGGGTACACAGTCCTCCATGATGTGAGGGTAACAGCTCCTGGGTTACAGATCAATGCACTGGGGTGGGGTACACAGTACTACATGCTAGGAGGGTAACTGCTCCTGGGTTACATATCAATGTACTGGGTAGTTGTACACAGTCCTACAGGCTGGGAGGGTAACGGCTCCTGGGTTACAGATCAATGCACTGTGGTGGGGTACACAGTCCTACAGGCTGGGAGGGTAACTGCTCCCTGGTTACATATCAATATACTGGGGTGGGGTACACAGCCCTACATGCAGGGAGGGTAAATTCTCCTCGGTTACAGATCAATATACTGGGGTGGGGTACACAGTCCTACATACGTGGAGGGTAACTGCTCCTGGGTTACAGATCAATGCACTGGGTGAGGTACACAGTCCTACATGTTGGGAGGGAAACTGCTCCTGGTTTAAAGATCAATGCACTGGGGTGGTGTAACACAGTCCCTCATGCTGTGGGGGTCTGCTCCTGGTTTAACAAATCAATGCACTGGGGTGGTGTACACAGTCCTACATGCTGTGAGGGTAACTGCTTTTGGTTTACAGATCAATGTACTGGGGTGGGGTACACAGTCCGACATGCTGTGAGGGTAACTGCTTTTGGTTTACAGATCAATGTACTGGGGTGGTGTACACAGACCTAGATACTGGGAGAGTAGCTGATCCTTGTTTACAGATCAATGCACTGCGGTGGTGTGCACAATCCTACATGCTCGGAGGGTAACTGCTCCTGGGTTACAGATCAATGCACTGGGGTGGTGTACACCGTCCGACAGGCTGGTTGGTAACTGCTTCTGGGTTTCAGATCAATGTACTGGGGTGATGTACACAGACCTACATACCGGGAGGGTAACTGCTCCTGGTTTACAGATCAATGCACTGGGGTGAGGTACACAGTCCTACATGCTGGGAGGGAAACTGCTCCTGGTTTACAGATCAATGCACTGGGGTCGTGTAACACAGTCCCTCATGCTGTGGGGGTACTGCTACTGGTTTACAGATCAAAGCACTGCGGTGGTGTACACAGTCCAAAATGCCGGGAGGGTAACTGGTCCTGGTCTACAGATCAATGTACTGGGGTGGTGTACACAATCCTACATGCTGCGAGGGTAACTGCTCCTGGTTTACAGATCAATGCTCTGGGGTTGGGTACACAGTCCTACAGGCTGGAAGGGAAACTGCTCCTGGTTTACAGGTCAATGCACTGGGGAGGGGTACACAGTACTACATGCTGGGAGGGTAACTTCTCCTGGGTTACAGATCAATGTTCTGGGGTGGGGTACATTGTCCTACATGCTGGGACGGTAACTGTTCCTGGGTTACAGATCAATGAACTGGGGTGGGTACACAGTCCTACATGCTGGGAGGGTAACTGCTCATGGGTTACAGATCAATGTACTGGGGTGGTGTACACAGTCCGACATGCTGGGAGGGTAACTGCTCCTGGGTTACAGATCAATGTACTGGTGTGGTGTACACAGTACTACATGCTGGGAGGGTAACTGTTTCTGGGTTACAGATCAATGCACTGGGGTGGGGTGCACAGTACTACATGCTGGTAGGGTAACTTTTCCTGGGTTACAGATCAATGTTCTGGGGTGGGGTACACAGTCCTACATGCTGGGAGGGTAACTGTTCCTGGGTTACAGATCAATGCACTGTGGTGGGGTACACAGTCCTACATGCTGGTAGGGTAACTTCTCCTGGGTTACAGATCAATGTTCTGGGGTGGGGTACATAGTCCTACATGCTGGGAGGGTAACTGTTCCTGGGTTACAGATCAATGCACTGGGGTGGGGTACACAGTCCTACATGCTGGGAGGGTAACTGCTTCTGGGTTACAGATCAATGCACTGGGGTGGTGTACACAGTCCTACATGCTGGGAGGGTAACTGCTCCTGGGTTACAGATCAATGTACTGGGGTGGTGTACACAGTCCTACATGCTGGGAGGGTAACAGCTACTGCGTTACAGATCAATGCACTGGGGTGTGGTACACAGTCCTGCATGCTGGGAGGGTAACTGCTCCTGCGTTACGGATCAATGCACCAGGGTGGTGTACACAGTTCTACATGCTGGGAGGGTAACTGCTCCTGGTTTACAGATAAATGTACTGGGGTGGGGTACACAGTCCTACATGCTGGGAGGGTAACAGCTACTGGGTTACTGATCAATGCACTGGGGTGGTGGACACAGTCCTACATGCTGGGAGGGTAACTGTTCCTGGGTTACAGATCAATTTACTGGGTTGGTGTTCACAGTCCTACACGCTGGGAGGGTAATTGGTTCTGGTTTACAGATCAATGCACTGCGGTGGTGTGCACAATCCTACATGCTGGGATGGTAACTGCTCCTGGGTTACAGATCAATGCACTGGGTTTGTGTACACAGTCCGACAGGCTGGTTGGTAACTGCTTCTGGGTTTCAGATCAATGTACTAGGGTGATGTACACAGTCCTACATGATGCGAGGGTAACTGCTCCTGGTTTACAGATCAATGCACTGGGGTTGGTTTACACAGTCCTACATGCTGGTAGGGTAACTTCTCCTGGGTTACAGATCAATGTTCTGGGGTGGGGAACATAGTCCTAGAAGCTGGGAGGGTAACTGTTCCTGGGTTACAGATCAATGCACTGGGGTGGCGTACACAATCCTACATGCTGGGAGGGGAACTGCTTCTGGGTTACTGATCAATGCACTGGGGTGGTGGACACAGTCCTACACGCTGGGAGGGTAACTGTTCCTGGGTTACAGATCAATTTACTGGGGTGGTGTACACAGTCCTACACGCTGGGAGGGTAATTGGTCCTGGTTTACAGGTCAATGCACTTGGGTGGTGTACACAGTTCTACATGCTGGTAGGTTAACTGCCCCTGGTTTAAAGATCAATGTACTGGGGTGGTGTACACAGTCCTACATGCTGGGAGGGTAACTGTTCCTGGGTTACAGATCAATGCACTGGGGTGGGGTACACAGTCCTACATGGCGGTTAGTTAACTGCTCCTGGTTTACAGATCAATGCACTGGGGTGATGTACACAGTCCTACATGCTATGAGGGTAACTGGTCCTGGTTTACAGATCAATACACTGGGGTGGGGCACACAGTCCTACATGTTGGGAGGGAAACTGCTCCTGGGTTACAGATCAATGCACTGGGGTGGGGTACACTGTCCTACATGCTGGGAGGGTAACAGCTCCTGGGTTACAGATCAATGCACTGGCGTGGGGTGCACAGTACGACATGCTGGGAGGGTGACTGCTCCTGTGTTACAGATCAATGTACTGGGTAATTGAACACAGTCCGACATGCTGGGAGGGTAACGGCTCCGGGGTTACAGATCAATGCACTGTGGTGGGGTACACAGTCCTACATGCTGGGAGGGTAACTGCTCCCTGGTGACATATCAATATCCTGCGGTGGGGTACACAGCCCTACATGCTGGGAGGGTAACTGCTCCTGGGTTACAGATCAATGTACTGGGGTGGTGTACACAGTCCTACATACCGGGAGGGTAACTGCTCCTGGGTTACAGATCAATGTACTGGGGTTGTGTACACAGTCCTACATGCTGGGAGGGTAACTGCTCCTGGGTTACAGATCAATGTACTGGGATTGTGTACACAGTCCTACATGCTGGAAGGGTAACTGCTTTTGGTTTACAGATCAATGCACTGGGGTGGTGTACACAGTCCTTCATGCTGGGTGTGTAATTGCTCCTGGTTTACAGATCAATGCACTGTTGTGGTGTACACAGTCCGACATGCTGGGAGGGTAACTGCTCCTGGTTTACAGATCAATGCACTGGGGTGAGGTACACAGTCCTACATGCTGGGAGGGAAACTGCTCCTGGTTTACAGATCAATGCACTGGGGTGGTGTACATAGTCCTACATGCTGTGAGGGTGGCTGCTTTTGGTTTACAGATCAATGCACTGGGTTTGTGTACACAGTCCGACAGGCTGGTTGGTAACTGCTTCTGGGTTTCAGATCAATGTACTGTGGTGATGTACACAGTCCTACATGATGCGAGGGTAACTGCTCCTGGTTTACAGATCAATGTACTGGGGTGGTGTACACAATCCTACATGCTGCGAGGGTAACTGCTCCTGGTTTACAGATCAATGCTCTGGGGTTGGGTACACAGTCCTACAGGCTGGAAGGGAAACTGCTCCTGGTTTACAGGTCAATGCACTGGGGAGGGGTACACAGTACTACATGCTGGGAGGGTAACTTCTCCTGGGTTACAGATCAATGTTCTGGGGTGGGGTACATTGTCCTACATGCTGGGACGGTAACTGTTCCTGGGTTACAGATCAATGAACTGGGGTGGGTACACAGTCCTACATGCTGGGAGGGTAACTGCTCATGGGTTACAGATCAATGTACTGGGGTGGTGTACACAGTCCGACATGCTGGGAGGGTAACTGCTCCTGGGTTACAGATCAATGTACTGGTGTGGTGTACACAGTACTACATGCTGGGAGGGTAACTGTTTCTGGGTTACAGATCAATGCACTGGGGTGGGGTGCACAGTACTACATGCTGGTAGGGTAACTTTTCCTGGGTTACAGATCAATGTTCTGGGGTGGGGTACACAGTCCTACATGCTGGGAGGGTAACTGTTCCTGGGTTACAGATCAATGCACTGTGGTGGGGTACACAGTCCTACATGCTGGTAGGGTAACTTCTCCTGGGTTACAGATCAATGTTCTGGGGTGGGGTACATAGTCCTACATGCTGGGAGGGTAACTGTTCCTGGGTTACAGATCAATGCACTGGGGTGGGGTACACAGTCCTACATGCTGGGAGGGTAACTGCTTCTGGGTTACAGATCAATGCACTGGGGTGGTTTACACAGTCCTACATGCTGGGAGGGTAACTGCTCCTGGGTTACAGATCAATGTACTGGGGTGGTGTACACAGTCCTACATGCTGGGAGGGTAACAGCTACTGCGTTACAGATCAATGCACTGGGGTGTGGTACACAGTCCTGCATGCTGGGAGGGTAACTGCTCCTGCGTTACGGATCAATGCACCAGGGTGGTGTACACAGTTCTACATGCTGGGAGGGTAACTGCTCCTGGTTTACAGATCAATGTACTGGGGTGGGGTACACAGTCCTACATGCTGGGAGGGTAACAGCTACTGGGTTACTGATCAATGTTCTGGGGTGGGGAACATAGTCCTACATGCTGGGAGGTTAACTGCCCCTGGGTTACAGATCAATGCACTGGGGTGGGGTACACAGTCCTACATGCTGGGAGGGGAACTGCTTCTGGGTTACTGATCAATGCACTGGGGTGGTGGACACAGTCCTACATGCTGGGAGGGTAACTGTTCCTGGGTTACAGATCAATTTACTGGGGTGGTGTACACAGTCCTACACGCTGGGAGGGTAATTGGTCCTGGTTTACAGATCAATGCACTGCGGTGGTGTGCACAATCCTACATGCTGGGATGGTAACTGCTCCTGGGTTACAGATCAATGCACTGGGTTTGTGTACACAGTCCGACAGGCTGGTTGGTAACTGCTTCTGGGTTTCAGATCAATGTACTGGGGTGATGTACACAGTCCTACATGATGCGAGGGTAACTGCTCCTAGTTTACAGATCAATGCACTGGGGATGGTTTACACAGTCCTACATGCTGGTAGGGTAACTTCTCCTGGGTTACAGATCAATGTTCTGGGGTGGGGAACATAGTCCTAGAAGCTGGGAGGGCAACTGTTCCTGGGTTACAGATCAATGCACTGGGGTGGGGTACACAATCCTACATGCTGGGAGGGGAACTGCTTCTGGGTTACTGATCAATGCACTGGGGTGGTGGACACAGTCCTACACGCTGGGAGGGTAACTGTTCCTGGGTTACAGATCAATTTACTGGGGTGGTGTACACAGTCCTACACGCTGGGAGGGTAATTGGTCCTGGTTTACAGATCAATGCACTGGGGTGGTGTACACAGTTCTACATGCTGGTAGGTTAACTGCCCCTGGTTTAAAGATCAATGTACTGGGGTGGTGTACACAGTCCTACATGCTGGGAGGGTAACTGTTCCTGGGTTACAGATCAATGCACTGGGGTGGGGTACACAGTCCTACATGCTGGGAGGGTAACTGCTCCTGGGTTACAGATCAATGCACTGGGGTGTGGAACACAGTCCTACATGCTGGGAGGGTAACTGCTCCTGGTTTACAGATCAATGCACTGGGGTAGGGTACACAGTCCTACAGGCTGGAAGGAAAACTGCTCCTGGTTTACAGATCAATGCACTGGCGTGGGGACACAGTACCACATGCTGGGAGGGTAACTGCTCCTGGGTTACAGATCAATGCACTGGGGTGGGATACACAGTCCTACATTCTGGTAGGGTAATTTCTCCTGTGTTACAGATCAATGTTCTGGGGTGGGGTACATAGTCCAACATGCTGGGAGGGTAACTGTTCCTGGGTTACAGATCAATGCACTGGGGTGGTGGACACAGTCCTCCATGCTGGGAGGGTAATTTGGTCCTGGTTTACAGATCAATGCACTGGGGTGGTGTACACAGTTCTACATGCTGGGAGGGTAACTGCTCCTGGTTGACAGATCAATGTACTGGGGCGGGGGACACAGTCCTAAATGCTGGGAGGGTAACTGCTCCTGGGTTACAGATCAAAGCACTGGGGTGGGGTACACAGTCCTTCATGCTGGGAGGGTACCTGCTCCTGGTTTACAGATCAATGCACTGCTCTGGTGTACACAGTCCTACATGCAGAGTGGGTAACTGTTCCTGGTCTACACATCAATGTACTGGGGTGGGGGACACAGTCCTACATGCTGGTAGTGTTACTGCTCCTGCGTTACGGATCAATGCACTGGGGTGGTGTACACAGTCCTACATGCTGGGAGGGTAACTGCTCCTGGTTTACAGATCAATGCACTGGGGTGGAGTACACAGTCCTACATGCTGGGAGGGTAACTGCTCCTGGGTTACAGATCAATGCACTGGGGTGGTGTACACAGTCCTACATGCTGGGAGGGTAACTGCTCCTGAGTTACAGATCAATGCACTGGGGTGGTGTACACAGTCCTACACGCTGGGAGGGTAATTGTTCCTGGTTTACAGATCAATGCACTGGGGTGGGTTACACAGTCCTACATGCTGGGAGGGTAACTGCTCCTGGTTTACAGATCAATGCACTGGGGTCGTGTACACAGTCCTACATGCTGGGAGGGTAACTGCTCCTGGGTTACAGATCAATGTTCTGGGTTGGGGTACATAGTCCTACATGCTGGGAGGGTAACTGTTCCTGGGTTACAGATCAATGCACTGGGGTGTGGTACACAGTCCTACATGCTGGGAGGGGAACTGCTTCTGGGTTACTGATCAATGCACTGGGGTGGTGTAACACTGTCCCTCATGCTGTGGGGGAACTGCTCCTGGTTTACAGATCAATGCACTGGGGTGGTGTAACACTGTCCCTCATACTGTGGGGGAACTGCTCCTGGTTTACAGATCAATGCACTGGGGTGGGGTACACAGTACTACATGCTGGGAGGGTAACTGCCCCTGGTTTACAGATCAATGTACTGGGGTGGTGTACACAGTCCTACATTCTGTGAGGGTAACTGCTCCTGGTTCACAGATCAATGTACTGGGGTGGTGTACACAGTACTACATGCTAGGAGGGTAACTGCTCCTGGGTTACAGTTCAATGCACTGGGGTAGTGTACACAGTCCAACAGGCTGGGAGGGTAACTGCTTCTGGGTTACAGATCAATGTACTGGGGTGATGTACACAGACCTACATACCGGGACGGTAGCTGGTCCTGCTTTGCAGATCAATGTTCTGGGGTGGTGTACACAGTCCAACATGCCGGGAGGGTAACTGGTCCTGGTTTACAGAACAATGTACCTGGGTGGGGTGCACAGTCCTACATGCTCGGACAGTAACTGCTCCTTTTTTACAGATCAATGCGCTCGGGTGGTGTACCCAATCCTACATGATCGGAGGGTAACTGCTCCTGGTTTTCACATCAACACACTGGGACGGTGGGTGCGCAGTCTTACATCCTGGGAAGGGAACTGCTCCTGGATTACAGATCAATGCACTGCGGTTGGGTACAGGGTCCTCCATGCTGGGAGGGTAACTGCTCCTGGTTCACAGATCAATGCACTGGGGTTGGCTACACAGTCCTACAGGCTGGAAGAGTAACTGCTCCTGGTTTACAGATCAATGCACTGGGGGTGGGTACACAGTACTACATGCTGGGAGGGTAACTGCTCCTGGGTTGCAGATCAATGCACTGGGGTGGTAGACACAGTCCTACATGCTGGGAGGGTAACTGCTCCTGGGTTACAGATCAATGTACTGGGTGGTGTACACAGTCCTACATGCTGGGTGGGTAACTGCTCCTGGTCTACAGATCAATGCACTGGGGTGGGGTACACAGTCCTACATGCTGGGTTTGGTAACTGCTCCTGGTCTACAGATCAATGCACTGGGGTGGAGTACACAGTCCTACATGCTGGGAGGGTAACAGCTGCTGGGTTACAAATCAATGCACTAGGGTGTGTTACACAGCCCTACATGCTTGGAGGGTAACTGCTCCTGGGTTGCAGATCAATATACTGGGGTGGGGTACACAGCCCTACATGCTGGGAGGGGAAATGCTCCTGGGTTACAGATCAATGTACTGGGGTTGTGTACACAGTCCTACATGCTGGAAGGGTAACTGCTCCAGGTTTACAGATCAATGCACTGGGGTGGTGTACACAGTCCTACATGCTGGGAGGGTAACTGCTCCTGGTTTACAGATCAATGCACTGGGGTGAGGTACACAGTCCTCCATGCTGGGAGGGTAACTGCTCCTGGTTTACAGATCAATGTACTGGGGTGGTGTACACAGTCCTAAATGCTGGGTGGGTAACTGCTCCTGGTCTACACATCAATGTACTGGGGTGGGGTACACAGTCCTACATGATGGGAGGGTAACTGCTCCTGCATTACGGATCAATGCACTGGGGTGGTGTACTCAGTCCGACATGCTGGGAGGGTAACTGCTCCTGGTTTACAGATCAGTGCACTGGGGCGGTGTGCACAGTCCTTCGTGCTGGGAGGGTAACTGCTCCTCTTTTACAGATTAATTCACGGTGATTACTGCATTGTTCGCTGTGGTGGTCAGACTAACTGGTTAAGGTTCATAGATAATGAAATTGTGTCGTCCGTGCATCTCCACATCCTGGATGGATATTTCTTTCAGGTTCACATATTAATGCACTGCTGTGGTCTGTACAGCTCTACGTCCTGGACAGATATCTAGTCCGGGTTTATAGATCAATGCAATGCTGTGGTCTACACAGCTCCCCGTATTCCTGTGTAGCAGCTTTGAAATGCTGAATGTTCCCTCCCATTTCCCTGTGTAACAGGTATGAGAGATTAATAGATCTGCTCCAATCGCTGAGTAACAGCCTCCAATGGCCAAATGTCCTCATTCTGTTCCTGTTTAAACTCTTGATGGGCTGAATAGCCTGCTTCAGTATCGGTGCAGTTGTGAGTGGTGCTGAATATTTTGAAACCATCAGTGAATAGCTCACTTCTGATTTTATGATGGAGGGAAGGCCATTGATGCTGCGGCTGTTACTGTCCCACAGTGCTTCATGGATGGCCAGTTTCCATGTGCTCAGTCCTTTAGAAGTATGTCCTACTTTACGGGAAGGTGTGCCACATCACACAGTGAGCAGTACGCCTAATATGATTTATCTCTCCATCCCGGAGGCTCGCAGTCTCATTCGTGATGAAGGTCTGCTGCCCGAAACGGTGATTTTCCTGCTCCTCAGATGCTGCCTGACCTGCTGTGCTCTTCCAGCAACACACTAATCTTGAGTATGTCAAATATGGGGCTGAGACTTTCCCTCCACCAGGACTGTGTGCTGACTGCTCCGACAGATACTGTCAGGGACAGATCCATCTGGGACATGGAGTTTGGTGAGAATGTTTCCCCCAATCTGGCTGTTGTGTATAGAAGCCTGTCCCTGCTCAGGCAGCGTTGGGCCTGTGGGGGCACTCTTAGTGATGGACATTGAAGTCCCACACCCAGAGGATGGTCTGAGTCCTTATCACCCTCAGTGCTTCCTTTGATTTGTTTCCAAGAGGTTGGGTGGGGGGGGCAGGAGATAACCATCCTCAGGCGACTTCCTTGACCATGATCTGTTACCTTGAGATTTCCTGGGTTCTGGAATCAATGTTGGGGATTTGCAGGGTAACTCCTTCCCTAACCATCCCAGGGTGTCCCCACTACTGGTGGGTCTGTCCTGCTGGTCGGACAGGATATACCCAGGGATGGTGATGGGGCTTCATGAAACATTATGGGTGAGCACAGTGGCACAGTGGTTAGCACTGCTGCCTCACTGCGCCAGAGACCCGGGTTCAATTCCGTCTCAGGTGACTGTCTGTGTGGAGTTTGCACATTCTCCCCGTGTCTGCGTGGGTTTCGTCTGGGTGGTCTGGTTTCCTCCCACAGTCCAAAGATGTGCAGGTCAGGTGAATTGGCCATGGGAAATTGTCCGTAGTGTTCGTTGAAGGGGTAAATGTAGGAGAATGGGTCTGGGTGGGTTGCGCTTTGGCTGGTCGGTGTGGACTTGTTGGGCTGAAGGGCCTGTTTCCACACTGTAGGTAATCTAATCTAATCTAAATTACCAATCAGGCCTGATCCTGTGAGTATGACGGTGTCGGACTGTTTCCTGACTGGGAGTGTGGTGCTGGAAAGCACAGCAGGTCAGGCAGCATCTGGGGAACAGGGGAATCAACGTTTCAGGCATCAGGAATGAGGCTTGTGGGCCGGGGAGCTGACAGATAAATGGGAGGGGGCTGGGGCTGGGGTAAGGGAGCTGGGAATGTGATCGGGAGACGGAGGTGGGGGAGAGGTGATATGTCAGAGAGGATGGGGGAAGGTCATGGACAGGTCAAGGAGTTTCCCGGAACGTTCTGTCCCTGACATTGTTTGTGAACGGCCGGACGTTAGTGAATTGAACAAACGATAAGATCCCGAGGGAAGAGATCCCGTTCCAGGGAGAAGGAGACACTGTTCCGAAGGCCCCTCAGGCAGTTAAAGGGGTGAATACGTTTTCCCTGCGTTTACATTTCATCACAACACAGGATCAACCACAATTTAGACCAAAATACAGGAATTCACAAACTCCATTTGTCTTCAGGAAACTGGGAGAGAATCCTTCAGGACAGCAACGTTCCCACCCTCCGTATTAGGAACTGGGAAGGAGTGACCTGTGTCTGCTCTCGAGTGATCGAGTCTCTGGGAATGTTCTAGAAACCATCTGTCCTTATGGATGTGTCTCTGTGTGTTTGGGGAGGGAGTGATTCTTGTCGTTTATGTCACATTTTTGTCAGTAATTCAGACCTTCCCATTTATTATTCCAGCTCCAATTATTTTAATAAATCCCTGAATACAGGGACACATTTGAAAATCTCACTGGGTCCCCGATCAAACGGGTCCCTTTGCCTCCAGGCTGATGGATAATGGGTTTGTTTTCCTTCCTCACAGTTAAGGTAGTGACCATCTACGTCCTGCTTTATAAAGATTGTGGATTGTCTCCATGTGTCAGACGTTACCTGGGGGCCATGGCAGCGGCGGATCTCCTGGTCATTATCCTCGACCTGATCCTGAGACACATTCCCATTGTTTATCGGGAACAGTTTTATTTCCTGATGGACTCCGCCACCGTGTGTAATATCCACGCCGTCCTGCTTTATGCAGCCACTGACTGCTCTGTCTGGTTCACCGTCACTTTCACCTTTGATCGGTTTGTGGCCATTTGTTGCCAGAAGCTGAAAAGTAAATATTGCAGTGAGAAAACGGCGGCTGTGGTTCTGGGAGCAGTGACTGTGCTGAGCTGTTTAAAGAACATTTCCTGGTATTTTATTCTCACGGCTTGGTATTGGCTGGTGAACGCCCCCTGGTTTTGTGATATAACACTCGCTGTTTATTACTCCAGTTTCTGGGTCACAATCGAGCTCCTCCACCACATTCTAACCCCGTGTGTCCCATTTCTCCTGATTCTGCTGCTCAATGTTCTCACTGTCAGACACATTTTAGTGACCAGCAGAGCCCGCAGGAGACTCCGCGCTCACACCAATGGGGACGCTCAGTCTGACACAGAAATGAGAAACCGAAAAAAATCCATCATTTTACTGTTTGTGATCTCGGCCAATTTCATCCTGTTATGGTCAACGTTAATGCTGTATTCTATATGGTTCCGGATGTCGTGGATTGTGTATACCCCTGTGTCTCTCCATCCCTTTGTGCAGGAATTGGGCTTCATGCTGCAGCTCCTCAGTTGCTGCACAAACACCGCGATTTATGCCGTGACCCAGACTAAGTTCAGGCAGCAGCTGAAGAATGTGCTGAAATATCCCTTCACCCAAATCCATCCATCCATCAAATTCCCTCATTAATCAATCCATCCGGGATTTTCTCATTTCAGTTCAGTGTATCAGCGATGGAGCAGCCTGTCGCTATGGTAACAGACTCAGGGTAGCGCTGGTTTGTCCATCCTTATCCCACAGCGGGGTAACAGGGAAACATTTCAATTTTTCTCACAACTCGGGCCAGTGAGAAAAGGCACCATCCCACTGACTGTATCCATCACTTCCATTTGTAACCAATAAAAATGTTGATTAAAGCGTGCCGAGCAGCAGAGTGACCGATGTTGTTGTGTGTCTTTGTGTTGGAGAAGCTGAGCTGGAGAGAGACAGACTCAGCCCCAAGTCCTGGTCCTCAGGGAAGGGGAGGGGACCACGCCCTGAGCTCAGGAGCTGGGTTTAACTGCCTCTGTCCCACCACTGCAGCCTGGCCTCCCCATTACCTCTCCCCTACTCTTTCTGCTCAATTCTCTCTCATTCTCTCAGTTTCAGCACACACTCTCTTTCTCAACCCTCTCCCTCATCCCCCTCTCTCTACACACCCCCCCCCCAACCCCGGTTTCTCCACCTGCCTCCACTCTTCCCTCTCCCCCTCTCTCTCTCATGCCGTCGCTGTCTCCCTCCCACAATTCCATCTCTTCGACAGTTTCCCCACCTCCCACATCTCACCCCCACCCCCCACACGCAGACTGACCCCCAAACACCCCCAGTCTCTGGGTCAGAGGGAGAGACAAGGATCAGGGAGGCAGAGTATGTTAGAGAGAGAGGGAGGGAGGGAGGGACAGGAGGGAGAGAGATTCAGTCAGAGGGAAAGAGAGGGAGGTTGGAAGAGAGAGATACCGAGGGAGGGGGAGAGCCACATGGGGGAGAGAGAGAAAGAGATAGGGTGAGGGAGAGACACGGGAGGAGATAATGAGAGAGGGGCGAGAGAGAATGAGACTGAGAGAGGGGTGAGGGAGGGGGCAAGAGGGAGAAAGACACAGAGAGAGAGAGGGGCGACGAGAGAGAGAATGTAGCAAGAGAGATAGGGAAGGCAAGATAGAGAGAAAACGACAGGGCAGAGAGAGAGAGAATGAGGGGGCGAAAGAGACACAGGAGTTGGGAGATGGGGGCAAGAGAAAGCGGGATGGTTGGAGAGAGATAGAGGAGGGAAGAGAGAGAGATAGAGGGTCGAGAGAGGGAGGTAGAGAGAGAGAGAGAAAAAGAGAGAGAGTGAGAGACTGGATGAGAGAGCAAGGGCGAGAGAGAGGGAGGCAGGGGGCGTGAGAGAGAGAGAGGGAGAGGGAGGGGGACGACAGATGGAGGGAGAAGGGCGAGAGAGAGGGGCAAGAGAGAGGGGGAGTGGGTGAGAGAGAGAGGAAGGAGGGGTGAGAGAGAGAGGAAGGAGGGGTGAGAGAGAGAGGGAGGGGGATGAGAGAGAGAGGGTGGGGGTGAGAGAGAGGGAGGGGGACGGGAGAGAGAGGGAGAGGGACAAGAGAGAGAGAGAGAGAGGGAGGGGTCGAGAGAGAGAGGGGGAGGGCGGGCGAGAGGGTGGGCGAGAGAGAGGGAGGGAGGGGGGGCGAGAGATAGAGGGAGGGGACGAGAGAGTGAGAGAGGGAGGGGGGTAAGAGAGAAAGGGGGACGAGAGAGAGGGAGGGCGTGCGAGAGAGATGGAGGGAGTGCGAGTGAGAGAGGGAGGGGGACGAGAGAGGGAGGGGGATGAGAGAGAGGGATAGAGGGGGTCGAAAGAGAGGGAGGGGGCGAGAGAGAGAGAGGGAGGTGGGGCAAGAGAGAGAGGGAGGATTGTGAGAGAGAGAGGGAGGGGGTCGAAAGCGAGGGAGGGAGGGGGATTAGAGAGAGAATGGGAGGGCGCGCAAGAGAGCGAAAGGGAGGTTGACGAGAGAGAGAGGGAGGGGGAGTGAGAGAGGGAGCGGTAGGAGACAGGAGAGAGGGAGGGAGACGAGAGAGAGAGGGAGGGGTAGGAGAGAGAGAGGGTCGGGGGGTGACAGAGAGAGAGAGAGGGATGCAGCGAGAGAGAGAGGGAAGGGTGAGAGAGAGTGAGAGGGGAGTGAGAGAGAGAGGGGGCGAGAAAGAGTGGGTGGGGTAAGAGAGAGAGAGGGAGGGGGTGAGAGAGAGAGGGGAGGGGGATGAGAGAGAAAGTGGGAGGGGCACGAGAGAGAGAGAGGTGGAAGGGGACTAGAGACAGGGTGGGGGTGAGAGAGAGAGAGGGATGAGAGAGAGAGGGAGGGGACGAGAGAGGGAGAGGGAGGAGCGCGAGAGAAAGAGATGGAGTGGGCGAGAGAGAGAGAGAGGGAGGGACGAGAAAGAGGGGTGGGCGAGAGAGGGAGGGGGCGAGCGAGAGAGGGAGGGGGCGAGAGAGAGAGAGAGGGAGGGCGTGAGAGAGTGAGGGAGGGGGGGAGTAAGAGAGGGAGGGGCGAGAGAGAGAGGGTGGGGGCGAGAGGGAGAGTGAGAGGGACGAGAGAGGGGGGGGGCGAGAGAGAGCGGGACGGGGCGAGAGAGAGAGGGGGTGAGAGAGAAAGAGAGAGGGATGGGGTGAGAGAAAGAGGGAGAGGTTGCGTGTGAGAGAGAGAGGGCGGGAGACGAGAGAGAGAGAGGGAGGGGGCGAGTGAGAGAGGGAGGGGTCGAGAGAGAGTGGAAGGGGGGCGAGAGAGAGGGGGAGGGGGCAAGAGAGAGAGGAGGGGCCGAGAGAGAGGAAGGGGGCGAGAGAGAGTGGAAGGGGGCGAGAGAGAGGGGGAGAGGGCAAGAGAGAGAGAGGAGGGGATGAGAGAGAGAGGGAGGGGCCGAGAGAGAGTGAGGGAGGGAGGGGGACGAGAGAGAGGGAGGGAGGGGGACGAGAGAGAGGGAGGAGGTGAGAGAGAGCGCGGGAGGGGAAGAGAGAGAGAGAGAGGGAGGGGACGAGAGAGAGAGAGAGGGAGGGGACGAGAGAGAGAGGGATGGGTTGAGATAGAGAGAGAGGGTGAGAGCGAGGGAGGGATGGTGTGAGAGAGAAAGGAAGAGGGTGAGACCAAGAGAGGGAGGGGGCAAGCGAGAGAGGGCGGGGGGCGAGAGAGAGTGAGGGATGAGAGAGAGAGAGGGCGTGGGCGAGAGAGAGAGAGGGAAGGGAGAGAGAGGGAGGGGGCGAGAGAGAGATGGAGGGAGGGAGACGAGAGAGGGATGGAGGAAGGGAGACGAGAGAGAGGGAGGGAGCGGAACGAGAGAGAGTGGGAGGGAGGGGAATGAGAGAGAGAGAGAGGGAGGGGGCGAGAGAGAGAGAGCGAGCAGAGGAGAGGGAGAGAGAGGGAGGGGGCGAGAGAGAGAGAGAGTGAGCAGAGGACAGGGAGAGGGACGAGAGAGAGAGAGGGATGTGGCGAGAGAGATAGGGAGGGGGGTGAGAGAGAGAGGGACGGGGTGAGAGAGAGAGGGAGGGGGTAAGAGAGACGGAGGGAGGGGACGAGAGACAGAGTGAGAGGGACGAGAGAGAGGGAGGGGGGCGAAAGAGAGTGAGGGACCGAGAGAGAATGTGGGATGAGAGAGAGAGAGAGGGAAGGGAGAGAGAGGGCGGGGCGAGAGAGAGGGAGGCGGCGAGAGAGAGAGAGGGAAGGGAGCGAGAGAGGGCGAGTGAGGGGGCAAGAGAGAGAGAGGGAGGGGGCGAGAGAGAGAGGGAGGGGGTGAGAGTGACGGAGGGAGGGGACGAGAGACAGAGTGAGAGGGACGAGAGAGAGGGAGGGGGGCGAAAGAGAGTGAGGCTGCGAGAGAGAATGAGGGACGAGAGAGAGAGGGCGTGGGCGAGAGAGAGAGAGGGGGAAGGGAGAGAGAGGGCGGGGGCGAGAGAGAGATAGGGAGGGGGCGAGAGAGAGAGGGGGAGTGGGCGAGAGAGATTGGGAGGGGGCGAAAGAGAGTGGAAGGGGAGTAGAGAGAGAGAGAGGGAGGGGGACGAGAGAGAGAGGGAGGGGGACAAGAGAGAGAGGGAGGGAGGGAGACGAGAGAGAGGTAGGGAGGGGGGTGAAAGAGAGAGAGGGAGTGGGCGAGAGAGAAAGTCGGAGAGTGGCGAGAAAGAGAGGGAGGGAAGGGGGCTAGATAGAGGGCGGGGGCGAGAGAGAGGGAAGGGGCGAGAGAGGGAGAATGAGGGGGCGCGAGAGAGAGAGAGAGGGAGGGGGCGAGAGAGAGAGAGAGGGAGGGAGGTGGCAAGAGAGAGAGTGAGAGGGACGAGAGAGGGGGGCGAGAGAGGAAGGGGGCGAGCGAGAGATGGAGGGCACGAGAGAGAGAGGGAGGAGGAGAGAAAGAGGGAGGGGTACGAGAGAGAGAGGGAGGGATACGAGAGAGAGAGGGAGGGGGAATTGGACATAGAGGGAGGGGGACGAGAGAGAGAGTGGGCAAGAGAGAGAGAGGGACGAGAGAGAGGGAAGGGGCGAAAGAGGGTGAGGGAGGGTGTGAGAGAGAGAGACAGGGAGGGGGAGAGAGAGAGTGAGGGGCGAGAGATGGAGTGAGTGGGACGAGAGAGAGGGAGGGGGCGAGAAAAAGAGAGCGAGGAGAGTGAGAGAGAGAGAGCGAGAGGGGCAAGAGAGAGGGAGGGGTCGAGAGAGAGACCGAGTGGCGAGAGATAGAGTGAGAGAGATTAGAGAGAGGGAGGTGGGGTGAGGGGGGGTGAGAGAGAGAGAGAGAGAGAGAGAGAGAGAGAGAGGGGGGCGAGCCAGAGAGCGCGAGTGGGCTGAGAGAGAGGGAGGAGGCGAGAGAGAGAGGGAGTGGGCGTAGAGAGAGAGGGACGAGAGAGAGAGGGAGGGTGCGAGACAGGGAGAGGGAGGGGGTGAGAGAGAGGGAGGGAGGCGAAAGAGAGAGAGGGGGCGAGAGAGAGAGGGGGTGAGAGAGAGAGAGGGAGGTGGCGAGAGAAAGGGAGGGGGCGAGAGAGAGAGGGTGTGAGCGAGGGACGGGGCGAGACAGAGTGGAAGAGAGGTGAGAGAGAGAGATGGAGGGGACTGGAGAGTGAAGGTAGGGGGACGAGAGAGAGAGAGGGAGGGGGACGAGAGGGGGGTTGCGAGAGAGGGCATGGGCGAGAGAGAGAGAGGGATGAGAGAGAGAGGGAGGGGGCGAGACAGGGAGGGGGCGAGAGCGGGAGAGGGAGGAGGCGAGAGAGAGAGTAAGAGGAACGAGAGAGAGAGGGAGGGGGCGAGAGAGAGATAGCGAGGGGAGCGAGACAGAGGGAGGGGGATGAGAGAGGGAGGGCGGGGGCGAGAGAGAGAGAGAGGGAGGGGGCAAGAGAGAGAGATGGACGAGAGAGAGAGGGCGTGGGCGAGAGAGAGAGGGACGAGAGAGAGAGGGAGGGGGCGAGAGACAGAGCGAGGGATGGTGTGAGAGAGAGACGGAGGTGGCGAGAGAGAGAGGGGGAGGCGGCGAGAGAGAGTGAAACGGACAAGAGAGAGAGGAAGGGGGACGAGACAGAGAGAGGGAGGGGGCGAGAGAGAGAGAGAGAAGTGAGAGAGAGAGAGTGAGGGGGCGAGATAGAGAGGGAAGGGGGCAAGAGAGAGAGGGAGCGAGGGGGGCGAGAGAGAGAGAGCGATGGGGGCTAGAGAGAGAGGGAGGGATGGGGTGAGAATGAGAGGGAGGGAGGCGGAGGAGAGAGTGAGGGAGGGGGCGATAGAGGGAGAGGGAGGGGGCGAGAGAGAGAGAGGGAGGGGGTGAGAGAGACGGAGGGAGGGGGCGAGAGACAGAGTGAGAGGGACGAGAGAGAGTGGGAGGGGGCGAAACAGAGAGAGAGATGGGGTGACAGAAAGAGAGGGATGGGGTGAGAGAGAGAGGGAGAGGGTCAGAGGGAGAGAGGGAGGTTGCGAGAGAGAGAGGAAGGGGGTGAGAGAGAGAGGGAGGGGGCGAGATACAAAGGGAGGTAGCGAGAGAGAGAGTGGCAGTGAGAGAGAGAGGGAGGGGGCAAGAGAGAGTGGAAGAGGGGTGAGAGAGAGATGGAGGGGGAAGGAGAGAACGAGGAGGGGACGGGAGAGAGAGGAGGGGGACGAGAGAGAGAGGGAGGGGGACGGGAGAGAGAGAGGGAGGGGGACGGGAGAGAGAGAGGGAGGGGGGTGAGAAAGAGAGGGAGGGGAGAGAGGGGGGGCGAGAGAGTGAGAGGGAAGGGCAAGAGATTGAGTGAGAGTGACGAGAGGGAGGGGGAGGGGGGCGAGAGAGAGAGAGAGAGAGAGAGCGAGGAGGGCGAGAGAGAGTGGGATGGGGTGAGAGAGAGAGAGAGAGGGATAGGGTGAGAGCGAGAGAGGGAGAGAGCGAGAGATAGAGGAAGGGGAGATGAGAGAGAGAGCGAGGGGGCGTGAGAGTGGGGAAGGGGGCGAGAGAGAAATGGAAGGAGGCAAGAGAGAGAGGGAGGGGGAGAGACAGAGGGAGGGGGAGAGACAGAGGGAGGGGCGAGAGAGAGTGAGTGGGAGTGAGAGAGAGAGAGAGAGAGAGGCGAAAGAATGTGGAAGAGGGGCGAGAGAGAGATGGAGGGGGCGGGAGCGAGAGGGGAGGGGGACGATAGAGAGAGAGAGAGAGAGAGAAAGTGAGGGGGAGGGGGAGGGCTCGAGAGTGAAAGAGGGAGAATGACAGAGAGAGAGAGGGAGGGGGAGAGAGAGAGACAGGGAGGGTGCGAGAGGGAGAGGAAGGGGCGAGAGAGAGAGGGAAGCGGCAAGAGACAGAGGGAGGGGGCGAGAGAGAGTGGAAGAGGGGCGAGAGAGAGAGATCGAGGGAGCAGGAGAGAGGGGAGGGGGACGAGTGAGAGAAGGAGGGGGAGAGAGAGAGAGGGGGAAGGGCGAGAGAGAGAGAGGGATGGGGTGAGAGAGAGAGAGAGGGATGGGGTGAGAGAGAGAGAGAGAGAGGGATGGGGTGAGAGAGAGAGAGGAAGTGGGATGAGAGAGAGAGGAAGTGGGTGAGAGAGAGAGAGGGACGAGAGGGAGAGGGAGGGGCGAGAGAGGGAGAGGGAGGGTGCGAGAGAGAGAGAGGAGGGTGCGAGAGAGAGAGAGGGAGGTGGCGAGAGAGTGTGAGAGGGACGAGAGAGAGAGGGAGGGGGTGAGAGAGAGATAGCGAGGGGGGCGAGAGAGAGTGGAAAAGGGGCGAGAGAGAGATGGAGGGAGCCAGAGAGTGAGGGTAGGGGGATGAGAGAGAGAGAGAGAGGGTGGGGGACGAGAGAGAGAGAGGGAGGGGGATGAGAGATAGAGGGCATGAGCAAGAGAGAGGGACGAGAGAGAGAGAGAGGGAGGGGGCGAGAGAGAGAGAGGGAGGCGGCGAGAGAGAGAGACTGAGAGAGGGAGGGGGCGAGAGAGAGGGAGGGATGGGGTGAGAAAGAGAGGGAGAGAGTGAGACCGAGAGAGGGAGCGGGCGAGGGAGAGAGGAAGAGGGGCGAGTGAGTGATCGAGGGAGCCGGAGAGTGAGAGTAGGGGGACGAGAGAGAGAGAGGGAGTGGAATGAGAGGGAGAGAGAGGGAGGGGGGCAAAGGGGAGGGAGAGGGCGAGAGAGAGAAAGGGAGGGGTTGAGAAGGAGAGAGGGATGGGGTGAGAGAGAGAGAGAGGGGGATGGGGTGAGAGAGAGAGAGAGAGGGATGGGGTGAGAGAGAGAGGGAGAGGGTGAGAGAGTGAGCGAGTGAGAGAGAGGGAGTGGGTGAGAGTGTTGGGGGAGGTGAGAGAGAGTGGAATGGGGGCGAGAGAGAGAGAGGGGATGAGAGAGAGAGGGGAGGGGGATGAGAGAGAAAGTGGGAGGGGGACGAGAGAGAGAGAGAGCGAGAGAGTGAGAGAGACGAGAGAGAGGGAGGGGGCGAGAGAGGAAGAGGCAGGGGGCGAGAGAGAGAGGGAAGGGATGAGAGAGGGAGGGGGCGAGAGAGGGAGAGGGAGGGGCTGAGAGAGAGAGAGAGAGAGGGAAGGGGAAGAGAGAGAGAGAGAGGGAGGGCGAGAGAGACAGAGGAAGGGGCGAGAGAGATTGAGAGGGACGAGAGACAGAGGGAGGGGGCGACAGAGAGAGGAATGGGGCGAGAGAGAGAGAGAGAGAGAAGGGGTGAGAGAGAGAGGTAGAGGGTGAGAGTGAGAGAGGGATGGTGTGAGAGAGAGAGAGGGAGAGGGTGAGAGCGAGAGAGGGAGTGGGCGAGAGAGAGAGGGAGAGGGTGAGAGCGAGAGAATGAGGGGGCGAGAGAGAGAGGGAGGGGGGCGAGAGAGAGCGAGGGGGGCGAGAGAGAGAGGGAAGGGAGCGAAAGAGAGAGGGAGGGGGCGAGAGAGAGAGGGAGGGGGTGAGAGAGAATGGAAGTGCGGTGAGAAAGAAGAGAGAGGGGGACGAGAGCGAGAGGGAGGGGGAGGGATCTAGAGAGGGGGCAGGGCCGAGAGAGAGAGAGGGACAAGAGAGAGAGGGAGGGGCAAGAGAGGGAGAAGGAGGGGGTGCGAGATAGAGAGGGAGGGGGTGAAAGAGAGAGAGAGGGAGGGGGGCGAGAGAGAGGTGAGAGGGACGAGAGAGAGAGGGAGTGGGGATGAAAGAGCCCGAGGGTCAAGGGGGTGTCGAGTGAGGGGGGTGAGAGTAGGAGGGGGCGAGCGAGAGAGAGAGAGGGAGGGGACAAGAGACAGAGAGAGTGAGCGGAAGAGGGAGGGTGTGGGCGAGCGAGAGATTGATGGGGCGAGAGAGAGAGGGAGGGGGGACGGGAGAGAGAGGGAGAGGGAAGAGAGTGAGCGAGGGGGGTGAGAGAGAGGCAGGGGGTCGAGGGAGAGAGAGGGTGCGAATGAGAGAGAGAGAGAGAGCGAGGGATGGGGTGAGAGAGAGGAACGGGTTGAGAGCAAGAGAGGGAGGGGGCGAGAGAGAGACGGAGTGAGAGAGAGAGAGGGAGGGGCGAGAGAGAGTGGTAGGGGGCGAGAGAGAGAGGGAGGGGTCAAGAGATAGAGAGGGAGTGGGGCGAGAGAGAGAGTGAGGGGGCGAGAGAGAAAGAGAAAGCAGGGCGAGAGAGAGAGGGAGGGGGTGAGAGAGAGAGAGAGTGAGGGGGGGGAGAGAGGGATGGGGCGAGAGAGAGGGAGGGGGCAAAAGAGGAGGGAGGGGTTGAGAGAGAAAGAGAAAGCAGGGCGAGAGAGAGAGGGAGGGGATGGCTAGAGAAAGGGAAGGTTGTGGCGAGAGAGAAAGAGAAAGGGGGTGAAGAGAGAGAGAGAGGGAGGGGGTGAGAGAAAGAGTGTGAGGGAGCGTGGGCGAGAGAGAGGGATAGGGCGAGAGAGAGGGAGGGGGCAAAAGTGAGGGAGGAAGCGAGAGAGAGAGATAGCGAGGGGGGCGAGAGAGAGAGAGTGAGGCGGGCCAGAGACAGAGAGTGAGAGGGGCGAGAGAGAGGGGGCGAGACAGTGAGAGGGAGGGGGCGAACGAGAGGAGAAAAGGGTGAGAGAGTGAGTGAGTGAGAGAGTGGGAGTGGGTGAGAGTGTTGGGGGAGGTGAGAGAGAGTGGAATGGGGGCGAGAGAGAGAGGGGATGAGAGAGAGAGGGGAGGGGGATGAGAGAGAAAGTGGGAGGGGGACGAGAGAGAGAGAGAGAGCGAGAGAGTGAGAGAGACGAGAGAGAGGGAGGGGGCGAGAGAGGAAGAGGCAGGGGGCGAGAGAGAGAGGGAGGGATGAGTGAGAGGGAGGGGGCGAGAGAGGGAGAGGGAGGGGCTGAGAGAGAGAGAGGGAGGGGGTAGAGAGAGAGAGAGAGGGAGGGCGAGAGAGACAGAGGAAGGGGCGAGAGAGAGTGAGAGGGACGAGAGACAGAGGGAGGGGGCGACAGAGAGAGGCATGGGGCGAGAGAGAGAGAGAGAAGGGGTGAGAGAGAGAGGTAGAGGGTGAGAGTGAGAGAGGGATGGTGTGAGAGAGAGAGAGGGAGAGGGTGAGAGCGAGAGAGGGAGTGGGCGAGAGAGAGAGGGAGAGGGTGAGAGCGAGAGAATGAGGGGGCGAGAGAGAGAGGGACGGGGGCGAGAGAGAGCGAGGGGGCGAGAGAGAGAGGGAAGGGAGCGAAAGAGAGAGGAAGGGGGCGAGAGAGAGAGGGAGTGAGCGAGAGAGTGAGGGAGGGGGTGAGAGAGAATGGAAGTGTGGTGAGAAAGAAGAGAGAGGGGGACGAGAGCGAGAGGGAGGGGGAGGGATCTAGAGAGGGGGCAGGGCCGAGAGAGAGAGAGGGACAAGAGAGAGCGGGAGGGGCAAGAGAGGGAGAAGGAGGGGGTGCGAGATAGAGAGGGAGGGGGTGAAAGAGAGAGAGAGGGAGGGGGCGAGAGAGAGGTGAGAGGGACGAGAGAGAGAGGGAGTGGGGATGAAAGAGCCCGAGGGTCAAGGGGGTGTCGAGTGAGGGGGGTGAGAGTAGGAGGGGGCGAGCGAGAGAGAGAGAGAGGGAGGGGGCAAGAGACAGAGAGAGTGAGGGGACGAGGGATGGTGTGGGCGAGCGAGAGATTGATGGGGCGAGAGAGAGAGGGAGGGGGCGAGAGAGAGAGAGAGAGGGAGGGGGTGAGAGAAAGAGTGTGAGGGAGCGTGGGCGAGAGAGAGGGACGGGGCGAGAGAGAGGGAGGGGGCAAAAGTGAGGGAGGAAGCGAGAGAGAGAGATAGCGAGGGGGGCGAGAGAGAGAGAGCGAGGCGGGCGAGAGACAGAGAGTGAGAGGGGCGAGAGAGAGGGGGGCGAGCCAGTGAGAGGGAGGGGGCGAACGAGAGAGGAAAAGGGTGAGAGAGAGCGAGTGAGAGAGAGGGAGGGTCGAGAGAGAGGGATGGGGTAAGTGAGAGAGACGGATGGGGCGAGAGAGAGAGGGGATGAGAGAGAGAGGGGAGGGGGATGAGAGAGAAAGTGGGAGGGGGACGAGAGAGAGAGAGAGAGCGAGAGAGTGAGAGAGACGAGAGAGAGGGAGGGGGCGAGAGAGAGAGGGAGTGGGGATGAAAGAGCCCGAGGGTCAAGGGGGTGTCGAGTGAGGGGGGTGAGAGTAGGAGGGGGTGAGCGAGAGAGAGAGAGAGAGGGAGGGGGCAAGAGACAGAGAGAGTGAGGGGACGAGGGATGGTGTGGGCGAGCGAGAGATTGATGGGGCGAGAGAGAGAGGGAGGGGGCGAGAGAGAGAGAGAGGGAGGGGGTCGAGAGAGATAGGGAGGGGGACGGGAGAGAGAGGGAGAGGGAAGAGAGTGAGCGAGGGGGGTGAGAGAGAGGCAGGGGGTCGAGGGAGAGAGAGGGTGCGAATGAGAGAGAGAGAGCGAGGGTTGGGGTGAGAGAGAGGAACGGGTTGAGAGCAAGAGAGGGAGGGGCGAGAGAGAGACGGAGTGAGAGAGAGAGAGGGAGGGGCGAGAGAGAGTGGTAGGGGGCGAGAGAGAGAGGGAGGGGTCAAGAGATACAGAGGGAGTGGGGCGAGAGAGAGAGAGAGGTGGGGCGAGAGAGAGAGAGTGAGGGGGCGAGAGAGAAAGAGAAAGTAGGGCGAGAGAGAGAGGGAGGGGGTGAGAGAGAGAGAGTCAGGGGTCGAGAGAGAGGGATGGGGCGAGAGAGAGGGAGGGGGCAAAAGAGAGGGAGGGGTTGAGAGAGAAAGAGAAAGCAGGGCGAGAGAGAGAGGGAGGGATGGCTAGAGAAAGGGAAGGTTGTGGCGAGAGAGAAAGAGAAAGGGGGTGAAGAGAGAGAGAGAGGGAGGGGGTGAGAGAAAGAGTGTGAGGGAGCGTGGGCGAGAGAGAGGGACGGGGCGAGAGAGAGGGAGGGGGCAAAAGTGAGGGAGGAAGCGAGAGAGAGATAGCGAGGGGAGAGAGAGGGGGGGGCGAGACAGTGAGAGGGAGGGGGCGAACGAGAGAGGAAGGGGGTGAGAGAGAGCGAGTGAGAGAGAGGGAGGGTCGAGAGAGAGGGATGGGGTAAGTGAGAGAGACGGATGGGGCGAGAGAGAGAGGGAGGGGGGTGAGAGAGAGAGAGGGATGGGGTGAGAGAGAGAGTTAGGGATGGGGCAAGAGAGAGATGGAGAGGGTGAGAGCGAGAGGGAAAGGGGCAAAAGAGAGAGGGAGGGGGCGAGAGGGAGAAGGTGTGAGAGAGAAAGGGATGGGGCGAGAGAGAGTGAAAGAGGGGCGAGAGAGAGATGGAGGGGGCGGGAGAGAAAGGGGATGGGGACAAGAGAGAGAGGGGGGACGAGAGAGAGAGAGTAAGGGGCGAGAGAGAAACGGAGGGGGCGAGAGAGAGAGGGAGGGTTACGAGAGAGAGAGAGTGAAGGGGACGATAGAGAGACAGGGGGAGGGGAATGGGACACAGAGGAGAGGGATGAGAGAGAGAGAGGGCGTGGGCGAGAGAGAGAGACAGGGACGAGAGAGAGGGAGGGGGCGAGAGAGGGGGAGGGAGGGGGGTGAGAGAGAGAGAGGGTGAGAGATAGAGTGAGAGGGACGAGAGAGAGAGGGAGGGGATGAGAGAGAGAGAGAGCGAGGGGGGCGAGAGAGAGAGAGGCAGGGACGAGAGACAGAGAGAGAGGGACAGGGCAAGTGAGAGAGAGGGATGGGGTGAGAAAGAGAGAGTGAAAGGGTGAGAGCAAGAGCGGGAAGGGGAGAGAGAGTGAGGAAGGGCGATGAGAGAGAAAGGGAGAGGGCGAGAGAGAGGGGGCGCGAGAAAGAGAGATGGAGGGGGCGAGAGAGCGAGTGAGAGGGACGAGAGAGGGGCGGGCGAGCGAGGGATGGGGGCGAGCGAGAGAGGGAGGGGGTGAGAGAGAGATGGAGGGTGCGAGAGAGAGAGGGAGGGGGAGTGAGAGAGAGATGGGGATGAGAGAGAGGGAGGGGGCGAGAGAGGGAGAGGCAGGGGGTAGAGAGAGAGAGAGGGGTGAGAGAGAGAGAGGCAGGGGACGATAGAGTGAGAGGGATGGGGTGAGGGAGAGAGAGGGATGGGGTGAGAGAGAGAGGGATAGGGTGAGAGCGAGGGAGGGAAAGACCAAGAGAGAGAGAGGAAGGGGGCAAGAGAGAGAGCCAGGGGGTGAGAGAGAGAGAGAAGGGGGCGAGAGAGAGAGAGGGAAGGGGCGAGAGAGAGAGGGAAGGGGAGAGAGAGAGAGGGAAGGGCGAGAGAGAGAGAGGTAGTGAGAGATAAGGAGGGGGCGAGAGAGGATGGAAGTGAGGCGAGAAAGAGAGAGCGGGGACATGAGAGAGAGGGAAGGCGGACGAGAGAGAAAGTGGGAGGGGTAAGAGAGAAAGAGAGACGGTAGGGGGCTAGAGAGAGGGTGGGGGGGAACGAGAGAGAGAGGGACGAGAGAGAGAGGGAGGGAGCGAGAGAGAGAGTGAGAGGGATGAGGGACAGGGGGTGAGAGAGGGAGGGGCGAGAGAGAGAGGGAGGGGCGAGAGAGAGAGGGAAGGGGCGAGAGAGAGAGGGAGGGGGCAAGAGAGTGAGGGAGGGGGCAAGAGAGAGAGGGAAGGGGACGAGAGAAAGAGAGGGAGGGGGACGGGACAGAGAGGGAGAGGGACGACAGAGAGAGGGTGTGGGCGAGAGAGAGAGAGGGGCGAGAGATAGAGTGAGAGGGACGAGAGAGAGGGGGAGGGGGCGAGAGAGAGAGACCGAGGTGGTCGAGAGAGAGAGGCAGGGACGAGAGAGAGAAAGAGGGTCGGGGCGAGTGAGAGAGAGAGCGATGGGGTGAGAGAGAGAGAGTGAAAGGGTGAGAGCGAGAGCGGGAAGGGGCGAGAGAGAGAGAGGAATGGCGATGAGACAGAAAGGGAGGGGACGAGTGACATAGGGAAGGGGCGCGAGAGAGAGAGCAGGTGCGAGAGAGAGAGAGAGAGAGGGAGAGGGGCGAGAGAGAGTGGGGCAGGCGAGAGAGAGAGCAGGTGCGAGAGAGAGGGAGAGGGGCGAGAGAGCGACGGAGGGGCGAGAGAGAGAGTGGGAGGAGGATAAGAAAGAGACGGACGCGGACGAGAGAGAGGGATGGGAATGAGAGAGAGAGGGCGGGGAACAATTGACAGAGAGGGCGGGGGCGAGAGAGAGAGAGGGACAAGAGAGAGAAGGATGTGGGCGAGAAAGAGAGGGAGATGAAGGGGGCGAGAGAGAGAGAGGGAGGGGCGAGAGAAAGAGAGAGAGGGACGGGGCGAGATAGAGTCGGGGAGGGGACGAGAAAGAGGGTGGGAAGGGGCAAGAGGGAGCGGAAGGGGGAGCGAGAGAGTGCGGGAGGGGTGAGAGAGAGCGGAAGGGGCCAGAGAGAGAGGGAGGGGATCAGAGAGAGAGATGGAGAGCTCGACAGAGAGAGGGAGGAGTCAAGAGAGAGAGAGAGGGAAGGGGGAGGGGCGAGAGAGGGAGAGGGAGGGGGCGTGACAGAGACGGAGAGGAACGAGAAAGAGAGGGCGTGGGCGAGAGAGGTGAGGGAGTGAGAGAGAGAGGGAGGGGGAGAGAGAGAGAGGGAGGGGCACGAGAGAGAGAGGGAGGGGAACGAGAGAGAGGGAGGGGCGAGAGAGAGGGAGGGAGGGGGAGAGAGAGAGGGGGTGAGAGAGAGAGAGAGCGGTTGGGCGGGCGAGAGAGAGAGGGAGTGTGCGAGAGAGAGAGAGAGAGAGGGATGGGGCGAGAGAGAGGGTGGGGGGTGAGAGAGAGAGAGGGAGGGGCGAGAGAGAGAGGGAGGGGTGAGAGAGAGAGAGGGGGTGAGAGAGAGAAAGGGTGGGCGGGCGAGAGAGAGGGAGTGTGCGAGAGACCGAGAAAGAGGGAGGGGGTGAGAGAGAGAAACGGGGGTGAGAGAGAGAGCGGGTGGGCGGGCGAGAGAGAGATGGAATGTGGGAGAGAGAGAGAGAGAGAGGGGTGAGATAGAGAGGGACAGGGACGAGAGATGGAGGGGACGAGAGAGCGAGGGAGGGGGGCGAGGGGGGCGCCAAGAGAGATGTGGGTAAGATAGGGGGAGAGGTGTGGACTAGAGAGAGAGGGAGGGGATGAGACAGAGAGAGGGAGGGTGTGAGAGAGAGAGGGAGGGGGAGTGAGAGAGGAAGGGGATGAGAGAGATGGCATGGGCGAGAGAGAGAGAGGGATGAGAGAGAGGGTGGAGGCGAGAGAGGCGTAGGGAGGGGATGAGATAGAGAGAGGGAGGGTGCGAGAGAGAGAGGGAGGGGGGAGTGAGGGCGTGGGCGAGAGAGAGAGAGAGGGATGAGAGAGAGGGAGGGGGCGAGGGAGGGAGGGGGCGAGAGAGGGAGAGGCAGGGGCCGAGAGAGAGAGGCAGTGGACGAGAGAGAGAGAGGGACGAGCACGAGAGGGAGGGGGCGAGAGAGGGAGGGGGCGAGAGAGGGAGATTGAGGGGGCGAGAGAGAGGGAGGGTAGAGAGAGAGGGAGGGGCGAGAGAGAGAGAGGGAGGGGCGAGAGATAGAGTGAGAGCGACGAGAGAGCGAGGGAGGGGAGCGTGAGAGAGAGACCGAGGAGGGCCAGAGAGAGAGAGAGAGAGCGAGGGGGGCGAGAGAGAGGGAGGGGGTGAGAGAGAGATAGGAAGGGGACGAGAGAGAGAGGGATGGGGTGAGAGAGAGAGGGATGGGGTGAGAGAGAGAGGGAGAGGGAGAGAGCGAGAGAGAGAGGAGGGGGGACGAGAGAGAGAGGGAGGGGGCGAGAGAGAGGGAGGGTGCGAGAGAGAGAGGGTGTGAGAAAGACAGGGAGGGTGCGAGAGAGAGTGAAAGAGGGGCGAGAGAGAGATGGAGGGGGCGGGAGAGAAAGGGGAGGGGGCAAGAGAGAGAGAGGGAGGGGACGAGAGAGAGAGAGGGAGGGGGATGAGAGAGAGCGCGGGACGAGAGAGAGAGGGAGGGGGCAAGAGAGGGGGAGGGAGGGGGCGAGAGACAGAGAGAGGGAGGGTGTGAGAGAGAGAGATGGAGGAGAGAGAGGGAGGGGGCGAGAGAGGGAGGTGGCGAGAGAGGGAGAGGCAGGGGGCGAGAGAGAGGGAGTGGTCTAGAGAGAGAGAGGGACGAGAGAGAGAAGGAGGGGGCGAGAGAGGGAGGGGCAAGAGAGAGAGAGGGGTGGAGAGAGAGAGAGGGAGGGGCGAGAGATAGACTGAGAGGGGCGGGCGACCAAGGGAGTGGGGGGGCGAGAGAGAGATGGAGGGTGCGAGTGAGAGAGAGGGAGGGGCGAGAGAAAGAGAGAGAGGGACGGGGCGAGATAGAGTCGGGGAGGGGACGAGAAAGAGGGTGGGAAGGGGCAAGAGGGAGCGGAAGGGGGAGGGCCAGAGAGAGAGGGAGGGGATCAGAGAGAGAGATGGAGAGCTCGACAGAGAGAGGGAGGAGTCAAGAGAGAGAGAGAGGGAAGGGGGAGGGGCGAGAGAGGGAGAGGGAGGGGGTAGAGAGCAGAGAGAGGGGTGAGAGAGAGAGAGGCAGGGGACGATAGAGTGAGAGGGATGGGGTGAGGAGAGAGAGGGGATGGGGTGAGAGAGAGAGGGATAGGGTGAGAGCGAGGGAGGGAAAGACCAAGAGAGAGAGAGGAAGGGGGCAAGAGAGAGAGCCAGGGGGTGAGAGAGAGAGAGAAGGGGGCGAGAGAGAGAGAGGGAAGGGCGAGAGAGAGAGGGAAGGGGAGAGAGAGAGAGGGAAGGGCGAGAGAGAGAGGTAGTGAGAGATAAGGAGGGGGCGAGAGAGGATGGAAGTGAGGCGAGAAAGAGAGAGCGGGGACATGAGAGAGAGGGAAGGCGGACGAGAGAGAAAGTGGGAGGGGTAAGAGAGAAGAGAGACGGTAGGGGGCTAGAGAGAGGGTGGGGGGGAACGAGAGAGAGAGGGACGAGAGAGAGAGGGAGGGAGCGAGAGAGAGAGTGAAAGGGATGAGGGACAGGGGTGAGAGGAGGGAGGGGCGAGAGAGAGAGGGAGGGGCGAGAGAGAGAGGGAAGGGGCGAGAGAGAGAGGGAGGGGGCAAGAGAGTGAGGGAGGGGGCAAGAGAGAGAGGGAAGGGGACGAGAGAAAGAGAGGGAGGGGACGGGACAGAGAGGGAGAGGGACGACAGAGAGAGGGCGTGGCGAGAGAGAGAGAGGGGCGAGAGATAGAGTGAGAGGGACGAGAGAGAGGGGGAGGGGGCGAGAGAGAGAGACCGAGGTGGTCGAGAGAGAGAGGCAGGACGAGAGAGAGAAAGAGGGTCGGGGCGAGTGAGAGAGAGAGCGATGGGGTGAGAGAGAGAGAGTGAAAGGGTTGAGAGCGAGAGCGGGAAGGGGCGAGAGAGAGAGAGGAATGGCGATGAGACAGAAAGGGAGGGGACGAGTGACATAGGGAAGGGGCGCGAGAGAGAGAGCAGGTGCGAGAGAGAGAGAGAGAGAGGGAGAGGGGCGAGAGAGAGTGGGGCAGGCGAGAGAGAGAGCAGGTGCGAGAGAGAGGGAGAGGGGCGAGAGAGCGACGGAGGGGCGAGAGAGAGAGTGGGAGGAGGATAAGAAAGAGACGGACGCGGACGAGAGAGAGGGATGGGAATGAGAGAGAGAGGGCGGGGAACAATTGACAGAGAGGGCGGGGGCGAGAGAGAGAGAGGGACAAGAGAGAGAAGGATGTGGGCGAGAAAGAGAGGGAGATGAAGGGGGCGAGAGAGAGAGAGGGAGGGGCGAGAGAAAGAGAGAGAGGGACGGGCGAGATAGAGTCGGGGAGGGGACGAGAAAGAGGGTGGGAAGGGGCAAGAGGGAGCGGAAGGGGGAGCGAGAGAGTGCGGGAGGGGTGAGAGAGAGCGGAAGGGGCCAGAGAGAGAGGGAGGGGATCAGAGAGAGAGATGGAGAGCTCGACAGAGAGAGGGAGGAGTCAAGAGAGAGAGAGGGAGGGGAGGGGGAGAGGGGGGGGGGGGGGGGGGGGGGAGGGGGGGCGGGGGAGGGGAGGAGGGGGGGAGAGGGAGGGGCGTGACAGAGACGGAGAGGAACGAGAAAGAGAGGGCGTGGGCGAGAGAGGTGAGGGAGTGAGAGAGAGAGGGAGGGGGAGAGAGAGAGAGGGAGGGGCACGAGAGAGAGAGGGAGGGGAACGAGAGAGAGGGAGGGGCGAGAGAGAGGGAGGGAGGGGGGAGAGAGAGAGGGGGTGAGAGAGAGAGAGGCGGTTGGGCGGGCGAGGAGAGAGAGGGAGTGTGCGAGAGAGAGAGAGAGAGAGGGATGGGCGAGAGAGAGGGTGGGGGGTGAGAGAGAGAGAGGGAGGGGCGAGAGAGAGAGGGAGGGGGTGAGAGAGAGAGAGGGGGTGAGAGAGAGAAAGGTGGGCGGGCGAGAGAGAGGGAGTGTGCGAGAGACCGAGAAAGAGGGAGGGGGTGAGAGAGAGAAACGGGGGTGAGAGAGAGAGGCGGGTGGGCGGGCGAGAGAGAGATGGAATGTGGGAGAGAGAGAGAGAGGGAGGGGTGAGATAGAGAGGGACAGGGACGAGAGATGGAGGGGACGAGAGAGCGAGGGAGGGGGGCGAGGGTGGCGCCAAGAGAGATGTGGGTGAGATAGGGGGAGAGGTGTGGACTAGAGAGAGAGGGAGGGGATGAGACAGAGAGAGGGAGGGTGTGAGAGAGAGAGGGAGGGGGAGTGAGAGAGGAAGGGGATGAGAGAGATGGCATGGCGAGAGAGAGAGAGGGATGAGAGAGAGGGTGGAGGCGAGAGAGGCGTAGGGAGGGGATGAGATAGAGAGAGGGAGGGTGCGAGAGAGAGAGGGAGGGGGAGTGAGGGCGTGGGCGAGAGAGAGAGAGAGGGATGAGAGAGAGGGAGGGGGCGAGGGAGGGAGGGGGCGAGAGAGGGAGAGGCAGGGGCCGAGAGAGAGGAGGCAGTGGACGAGAGAGAGAGAGGACGAGCACGAGAGGGAGGGGGCGAGAGAGGGAGGGGGCGAGAGAGGGAGATTGAGGGGGCGAGAGAGAGGGAGGGGTAGAGAGAGAGGGAGGGGCGAGAGAGAGAGAGGGAGGGGCGAGAGATAGAGTGAGAGCGACGAGAGAGCGAGGGAGGGGAGCGTGAGAGAGAGACCGAGGAGGGCCAGAGAGAGAGAGAGAGAGCGAGGGGGGCGAGAGAGAGGGAGGGGGTGAGGAGAGAGATAGGAAGGGGACGAGAGAGAGAGGGATGGGGTGAGAGAGAGAGGGATGGGGTGAGAGAGAGAGGGAGAGGGAGAGAGCGAGAGAGAGAGGAGGGGGGACGAGAGAGAGAGGGAGGGGGCGAGAGAGAGGGAGGGGTGCGAGAGAGAGAGGGTGTGAGAAAGACAGGGAGGGTGCGAGAGAGAGTGAAAGAGGGGCGAGAGAGAGATGGAGGGGGCGGGAGAGAAAGGGGAGGGGGCAAGAGAGAGAGAGGGAGGGGACGAGAGAGAGAGAGGGAGGGGATGAGAGAGAGCGCGGGACGAGAGAGAGAGGGAGGGGGCAAGAGAGGGGGGAGGGAGGGGGCGAGAGACAGAGAGAGGGAGGGTGTGAGAGAGAGAGATGGAGGAGAGAGAGGGAGGGGGCGAGAGAGGGAGGTGGCGAGAGAGGGAGAGGCAGGGGGCGAGAGAGAGGGAGTGGTCTAGAGAGAGAGAGGGACGAGAGAGAGAAGGAGGGGGCGAGAGAGGGAGGGGGCAAGAGAGAGAGAGGGGTGGAGAGAGAGAGAGGGAGGGGCGAGAGATAGACTGAGAGGGGCGGGCGACCAAGGGAGTGGGGGGGCGAGAGAGAGATGGAGGGTGCGAGTGAGAGAGAGGGAGGGGCGAGAGAAAGAGAGAGAGGGACGGGGCGAGATAGAGTCGGGGAGGGGACGAGAAAGAGGGTGGGAAGGGGCAAGAGGGAGCGGAAGGGGGAGCGAGAGAGTGCGGGAGGGGTGAGAGAGAGCGGAAGGGGCCAGAGAGAGAGGGAGGGGATCAGAGAGAGAGATGGAGAGCTCGACAGAGAGAGGGAGGAGTCAAGAGAGAGAGAGAGGGAAGGGGGAGGGGCGAGAGAGGGAGAGGGAGGGGGCGTGACAGAGACGGAGAGGAACGAGAAAGAGAGGGCGTGGGCGAGAGAGGTGAGGGAGTGAGAGAGAGAGGGAGGGGGAGAGAGAGAGAGGGAGGGGCACGAGAGAGAGAGGGAGGGGAACGAGAGAGAGGGAGGGGCGAGAGAGAGGGAGGGAGGGGGAGAGAGAGAGGGGGTGAGAGAGAGAGAGAGCGGTTGGGCGGGCGAGAGAGAGAGGGAGTGTGCGAGAGAGAGAGAGAGAGAGGGATGGGGCGAGAGAGAGGGTGGGGGGTGAGAGAGAGAGAGGGAGGGGCGAGAGAGAGAGGGAGGGGTGAGAGAGAGAGAGGGGGTGAGAGAGAGAAAGGGTGGGCGGGCGAGAGAGAGGGAGTGTGCGAGAGACCGAGAAAGAGGGAGGGGGTGAGAGAGAGAAACGGGGGTGAGAGAGAGAGCGGGTGGGCGGGCGAGAGAGAGATGGAATGTGGGAGAGAGAGAGAGAGGGAGGGGTGAGATAGAGAGGGACAGGGACGAGAGATGGAGGGGACGAGAGAGCGAGGGAGGGGGGCGAGGGGGGCGCCAAGAGAGATGTGGGTGAGATAGGGGGAGAGGTGTGGACTAGAGAGAGAGGGAGGGGATGAGACAGAGAGAGGGAGGGTGTGAGAGAGAGAGGGAGGGGGAGTGAGAGAGGAAGGGGATGAGAGAGGTGGCATGGGCGAGAGAGAGAGAGGGATGAGAGAGAGGGTGGAGGCGAGAGAGGCGTAGGGAGGGGATGAGATAGAGAGAGGGAGGGTGCGAGAGAGAGAGGGAGGGGGGAGTGAGGGCGTGGGCGAGAGAGAGAGAGAGGGATGAGAGAGAGGGAGGGGGCGAGGGAGGGAGGGGGCGAGAGAGGGAGAGGCAGGGGCCGAGAGAGAGAGGCAGTGGACGAGAGAGAGAGAGGGACGAGCACGAGAGGGAGGGGGCGAGAGAGGGAGGGGGCGAGAGAGGGAGATTGAGGGGGCGAGAGAGAGGGAGGGGTAGAGAGAGAGGGAGGGGCGAGAGAGAGAGAGGGAGGGGCGAGAGATAGAGTGAGAGCGACGAGAGAGCGAGGGAGGGGAGCGTGAGAGAGAGACCGAGGAGGGCCAGAGAGAGAGAGAGAGAGCGAGGGGGGCGAGAGAGAGGGAGGGGGTGAGAGAGAGATAGGAAGGGGACGAGAGAGAGAGGGATGGGGTGAGAGAGAGAGGGATGGGGTGAGAGAGAGAGGGAGAGGGAGAGAGCGAGAGAGAGAGGAGGGGGGACGAGAGAGAGAGGGAGGGGGCGAGAGAGAGGGAGGGTGCGAGAGAGAGAGGGTGTGAGAAAGACAGGGAGGGTGCGAGAGAGAGTGAAAGAGGGGCGAGAGAGAGATGGAGGGGGCGGGAGAGAAAGGGGAGGGGGCAAGAGAGAGAGAGGGAGGGGACGAGAGAGAGAGAGGGAGGGGGATGAGAGAGAGCGCGGGACGAGAGAGAGAGGGAGGGGGCAAGAGAGGGGGAGGGAGGGGGCGAGAGACAGAGAGAGGGAGGGTGTGAGAGAGAGAGATGGAGGAGAGAGAGGGAGGGGGCGAGAGAGGGAGGTGGCGAGAGAGGGAGAGGCAGGGGGCGAGAGAGAGGGAGTGGTCTAGAGAGAGAGAGGGACGAGAGAGAGAAGGAGGGGGCGAGAGAGGGAGGGGGCAAGAGAGAGAGAGGGGTGGAGAGAGAGAGAGGGAGGGGCGAGAGATAGACTGAGAGGGGCGGGCGACCAAGGGAGTGGGGGGGCGAGAGAGAGATGGAGGGTGCGAGTGAGAGAGAGGGAGGGGGATGAGGGTGAGGGCGTGGGCGAGAGAGAGAGGGACAAGAGAGAGGGAGGGTGCGAGAGAGAGAGAGAGAGAGGGACGAGAGAGCGAGGGAGGGGGGCGAGAGAGAGAGAGACCGAGGAGGGCGAGAGAGAGAGAGTGAGGGGGGTGAGAGAGGGGGAGGGGGCGAGAGAGAGAGAGAGAGGAAGGGAACGAGAGAGAGGGGGATGGGGTGAGAGAGAGAGGGATGGGGTGAGAGAGAGAGGGAGGGGGGATAGAGAGAGGGAGGGGGGAGAGAGAGAGGGCGAGAGATAAAGTGAGAGGGATGAGAGAGAAAGTGGGAGTGGGGCGAGAGAGAGAGGGAGCGAGCGAGAGTGAGAGGGAGGAGGGCAAGAGAGAGAGGGCGAGTCTGAGGGGGAGGGGGGCGAGAGAGAGAGGGGGGTGAGTCTGAGAGGGAGGGGGGCGGGAGAGAGGGGGGTGAGAGAGACGAGGGCGAGTTAGAGGAGGGCGATTGAGAAGAGGGCGAGTGCGAGAGACAGCCAGAACGAGAGCAGGAGACACAGAGAGATGAACAATTTGGGCGAGCAAGTGAGCGAGCGAGCGTGTGAGAGAGACAGTGAGAGAACGAGGCGGCGAGAGAGAGAGGTGCTAGAGAGACGGAGAGAGGGGGCAAGAGAGAGAGAGTAAGAGACAGAGAGAGAGTGAACACGAGAGAGAGAGATAGTCGAGAGAGAGAGCATTTGTAGAGAGAGAGGAGGGGCAGGAGAGAGGGAGAGGGCTACAAAGAAAGAATGGGGAAAATGAGAGTGTGAGAGAGAGGCCGCGAGAGAGAGTCGGAGCGAGAGAGAAGGGATAGTGAGATGGAGAGACGGGGCGAGCGAGAGGTAAAGCAATGAGAGATGGGTGAAAGAGAGAGAGGAGGCGAGAGACAGAGGGAAGGCCCAGAGAGGCAGAGACAGAGGGGTGAGAGAGGAAGAGAGGATGCAAGAGCGATGAGGTAAGAGCGAATGAGGGAGAGAGGTGGTGAGAGAGAGAGAGATGTGCCAAAGAAAGTGTGGGGCAAGAGAGAGAGATACGGGAGAGAGTGGGATAGAGTGGGGAGAGAGAGAGAGGAGCGAGATGGAGAGAGGGGGGCGTCATAGAGAGAGGGAGAGAGTGACGGAGAGTGAGTGAGAGAGAGAACGAGCGAGAGAAAATGAGAGAAAGAGGGAGAGTGTAGAATGTAAGAGGGAAGGAGGGGACAAATACGACAGAGAGAGTGAGAGAGCGAGGGAAAGAGAGCGGGAGAGAGGGTGTGGGAGAGAAGGTGAGGGAGAGAGTGATTGAGAAAGAGCAAGGGAGGGGTTAGAGAAGGGTGACAGAGAGAGCGAGAGAGAGTGAGAGGAGCGAGAGGGAGAGGTGATAGAGAAGGATAGAGAGAGACCGAGAGAGGTGAGTGATGGTGACAGGGGGAACAAAGAGAGAGATATATATAGAGAGAGGGGCGAAAGTGTGTGTAACAGAGAGAGAGCGTCACGTGCAAAAGAGAAAGAGGCAAGAGAGGGCGACAGTGATGGGGAGAGAGAGGAGAGAAAGGGGGTGTGAGAGAGGGGAGAAAGGAGAGCGAGAGAGAGGAGTGACAGAGAGTGGAGTGAGAAAGAGTGATGGGGAGAGCGAGAGGGCGAGAGAAACAGGGGTTGAGTGAGAGACAGAGGGATGAAAGACAGAGTGGTGTGAGAGAGGGAGGGAGGGCTGAGACAGAGCGCACGAGCAAGAGAGAGTGCAAGAGAGAGCTGCAAGAAAGATCAAGAGAGAGAGAATGGGCAGATACGAGAGAGAGCGAGAGAGAGAAAGGAGAGAACGAGATTGGCAGTGTGGGAGCATGGAAGCGTGGGAGCGTGGGAACGAGGGAGTGAGGGAGCGAGAAAGAGCGAGAGTGGCAGAGTGGCTGTGAGGGAGTGGCAAGAAAGAAAGTGAGAGAGATGGGGAGGGTGGATAGAGGGAGGGGGGTTAGAGGGAGGGGAAAGAAGGAGAGGGTCGAGGGAGAGGGAGTAGAGGAAGAGGAGGGTAGAGGGGGGTGGGGGGGCGGAGAGGAAGGGGAGAGCGTGGTGGGTAGAGGGAGCCAGGTAGTGGGGGTAGAGGGAGGGGGTAGAGGGAGGGGGTTAGAGGGAGGTGAGAGAATTGGTGCAAGGGGGTGCAGGGGGCGAGAGGGTGGCAGCAAGAGGGTGTGACGAGAGGGGGGTGACGAGAGGGGATTGGCGAGAGGGTGGCGACGAAAGGGGGGCGACGAGATGGGGACGACGAAAGGGGGGCGACAGGGTGGGAGGGAGTGGGGAAGGGGGGAGAAGGCGTGAGAAGGGGGCGAGAGGGGGCAAGGGGGGCGAGAGGGGGCGAGAGGGGGCGAGAGGGGAGGCAAGAGGGGGGTTAGAGAGGGGGTGCGAAGGGGGGGCGAGGGGAGGAGAGGGGGCGAGGGGGCAAGGGGGCGAGAGGAGGAGGCGAGAGGGGGGCGAGAGGGGGCGAGTGGGGGCGGGCGAGGGGGTGCGGGGGGGGCGAGGGGGGGCGAGGTGGGCCGAGGTGGCGAGAGAGGGCGAAGTGGGAGCAAGGGGGGAAGAGAGGGGTGGGGAGAGGGGTGGGGTGATAAGAGGGGGGTGCCGGGAGCGTGCAAGAGGGTGGGGGAGGGGGGTGGGTGGGGTGGAGAGAGGGGACAGAGAGTGGGGGAGAGATGGAAGGAGAGTGCTGGCTGTGTCATTTCATCATCTGTGAAACACTTTAAGACCGGCGAAGTCCCTAATGCTGATAATTTTCTGGTCAGGACTCCAGTCACTAACTTGCTGCCAGGTTCTGATAAATAACCAAAGACACAACAGGAGTTTCACTTGCAGACAATAAGGGTGCCATGTTTGCATTAACATCAGAACACGAGGAGGCTATTTAGCTCCGTGAGCCTATTCCACCATTCACCCAAATCATGGTAATCTTCATCATCATGACAAATCTCTGTCTTTGTCGCATAATCCTTCATCATTTTCATTCCAAATCTACCAATCTCAGATTTAAAATTTGCAAATGATTTCCAATCAATCGCTGTTTGTGGAACTTTATCCATTTCTGTGTATAAACGTGTTCCCCGTTATCACAACTCAATGTTCTGACTCTTACACTTTATCTGTTTAATCTTTCTTCTTAAGTTAAGCCTTGGAATCCAAATATCACTTCAGTAAATCTACACTGCCCTTCCACTCAGAGTGATACTCTCCTTAAGCCATGGTGCCCAGCCCTGACAGCTTGGTCTAACTAGGTTCGGATTTGCTGAAGCATGTATTCTAATCCTTTGGTTTCTCATCTTCTGCAGAGATCAATCTCAACACTCCACCGGCCCGTTGATCACTTTTCTGAACCTGTCTGTGACATTTTCATAAACTATACAGCTGGATCAATCACTCTCTCTCTATTTTCACAATCAAGAAATATCCTATTTTGATCCAACCTCTCACTTGCCGACACAAACTCATCTGTTGCTTATTTTTCATTTACTGAATCTATCAAGATTGCTTTCTAATGCTATGCTTCCATCTACCTCCACTTGGAATCGCTGTAGTCTGCAGAGTGGCCCCAAATTTTGAATGTGGTTTTCCTTTCATTATCAATAGTGAATAAATAGGGCTCCAACATTGATCCGTGCAGGATATCACTAACCATATCCTTCCAATGAGAATACATCTTATTATCTACACAAATGTCTCTTGTTCAAATCAAATTTATCTGCAAGGACACCTTTAATGGAGAGTAGAAAGATGTAAATTTAGGGACATTCTTCGCAGTCAAATTTGCCTTGTGTTTATCTGATTGGCGGAGCAATGAATAGCCTTAAATATTAATCTTTGTCTTCACCACATGGCAACTCGATCACAAAGATTAATAATGTGAAATATTTATTCTCCTGCATGATTGATAAACTCTGGGCACATTGTTACCGAGTGGTACTCGCTTTTATTAAAAAACTTACGCCCCGCCCAACTGTTGGCTCACACTCGTTACACAATGTGGTGCTCGTCCTCTCCATCTGAACCTCATGACAAGGTACCTCGAACATGGAGAGGAGCAACTGTTCCAAGCACTGAGATCCCAGTAATTGGTACCACCACTCACCCTAATCCATTGGAGAAACCGATTGGTCCCACACTATGTCCTCATCTGAATCATGCTGCTGGCTGTGTTTCTTCCACATATTAAAGCGGTGATGGCTCTCTGATGGCAGAAGGGAATGGACGGATTTCTCTTCAATCTGATCTTTAGTCATTGACTTGTCGAACTCATGGGAGTACTCAGTTGCAACAGAAGCAGAGTCTGGAGAGACAATAAATGATTGACATTGTTCTTTGTTATTTTCCATTGCTCACTGAAAGGTTTAGAACTTGAACTTGAAGTTAGGGGCTGAGCTAGAATCTTTGGATTAATTATCGGCTCAAGGAGCAGAGTTGGGTTACAATTATTGATTCAACACAACTTTGATTTTGAATCACACATTGTTTAAGTTTCCTTCTGCACAACCACAGATCCAAGGGAAACACAAGGAAGTTGGATTGAATAGCTTAAGCACATGACTGAATAAAGGAATTTTGAAATAAATCAGTGCAGGACATGTGCCTATTTGACCCACATATCCTTTGGGTAGGGAAGGAGTGCTAACGTAGCAAAAGATTTGATTGATTCAAATCATCTAACTGAAGAGACACATTTCCCTGCTTAAGTCATGAGATCAGTGGAAGGACATAACATCATTTCTGGTTAAAGAATTCACCTTTCTCACCAGGTAATGAAGGCACACTGTCTCTGCGGATCGAGTCGTAGACCACTGTTTGAACCACCTCCTCAATAGAGCTATTTCCCTTTTGTGTGGCCAGAGGTTCTGCTTTTCTCGAAGAATGGTAAGGGTGAGCTGCCTTGTTTACTGCTGCCGCTGCTGCTCCTATAGAACTGTCACAGAACAACACAGATGTATAGTTTCAGGACACAAAAACAGGTTCTCAGTATTTGTGATTTACACAACTTCCTTCTCAACCTAAACCCATCAACATAGTTTTCTTCGATTTCTTGTATTCCAAGCTCCTCCTTGAATTCATCTGTTATTTGCTTCAATTATTCCTGATGAAGTAAGTTCTACATTCAAACCCTTTTTTGTAAAGATGTTGTCGCCCTCTGCAAATTCCCCATTAGATTTAATAGTGATTACAATTATATCCCCAGATCCAGTAGATTCTGTCATTCGCAAGCAGAAACATCTTTTCCACGTCTACTCGATCAAACGTAACTGGACCATGTCACTCTTTTTCAATGAGACAACCCTGCCCAATCTTACTTGATGAATTCAATCTCAGTGTGGATATAATTCCAGTAACTATTCTTTACCTTCCCCGATCCGAACTGTGTGCAGTGCTCCAAGGGTGACCTGTCCATGGTCCTACACATATCGAACACATTTCCATTCTGTCGCCCCAGAAATAAACCCATGATCTACTTCTCCATCTAACCTCACAAACCGGTGCCATTTACTGCCAGTGACTCATTCCTATCTCCAGATCCCTCTGCCCTATTTAAGGACATATTTCCAAAGAGGAAGTGGTCTCTTTAGTCTTTTGATCACAGTGTACAACCTCACATATGGTTGGAGGTTAATCTTCCACAGCTTTGACTGCAATATTCCCTTAACCAGATCTTCCCAGCAGTAAGTCTTCCTAAAAACAAAACTCCATTATATTAATGTACTTAATCTCATCAACTATTTCTTATTTGAAAAGCACTAACTGTCCAGCTCAGTTTTAAACAAACATCCTCTGCCACAATTATTAAAATGTCACAAGCTGAACTACAAACACTATTTCCATTCATATTCATTGGAGCCCAAGAATGAGAGGTGGTATCATTGAGGGTCTATAAAATGGTCAAGGGGTTGATCAAGTAGATGCAGAGAAGCTGATTCAATCTACAATGAGTCGTCGTAAGTTTACAATAAAGGGAAAGTTGGAGGAATTACTTCTCTCAGTGAATGGTGAATCTTGGGAATTCACTACCTCAGAACAATGTGGATTCTGGAACATGAAGTAAATTTAATTAAGAGGGACACGGGTTTTTAATTATTAATGGGTTGAAGAGTTAAGGAGAGCTGGCAGGAAAGTGGTGTTCAGGCCAAGATGAGATTCACCATGTCTGTATCAAATGGCAGAGCAGGTACAAAGGGCTGGATTAATAATCCTGCTCCGAATTCTGATGCTCTTATGTTCTTATATCAAAAGGAGGAAGTAAGAGGAATGGACTAATACAAGGTGTTTAATGGGCATGGTATTGGAAAGACTATGGTGAGAGGCTGTTTGATTTGGTGAGGTGAGGCACAATATCCCTACAGTAGTGTCAGCAGACCAGCTGGGCCCAGCACAGAGAAAAGACCGTGATGTCTTCTTTGCATCATCTTTCCGCTCCTATCCATTTCTAGCCTCTACCTTATTCCCCCCTCCCCAGCTTTCAGCCTGAAGCTCCTTCACCAAAAACCTTGCAGCCTCTTTCTTCAAACCCACCATCACCGAATGCCCCACCATCAACATTCTGGGGGTTTACTATTGACTAGAAATTGAAGTGGACTTTCCATATAACTACGGGAAGGAAACCACCCTCCAAATCTCTGAAGCCTGTCCACCATCTACAAGAATCAACTCAGGAGTGCAATAGGATATTCACTACTTGGCTAGGTTTGGGTGCAGCTCCAAGAACACTCAAGAAGCTTGACAGTGTCAGGAAAAAGCAGACTGCTTGATTGGCACCACATTCACTCCCTCCTCCACTGATGCCCAGAGCACACTATGTACTATCTACAAGATACATTACATCAATTCATTACACTTCAATAGCATCTTCCAAACCTATGACCAATACCAAATAAAAGGAAAAGGGAAGCAGATTCATGGAAACATCACCTCCTGCAGGTTCCCTTCCAAGCCACTACCACCTGGAGTTGAAAATCATTCAGCAGTCCTGAAGTTTCATTGAGCCAAAATTCTGGAATCCCCTCCCAACAGCACTGCCAATAGGTCTACAACCCACACGGACTGCAGTGATTCAAAAAGGGAGCTCACAACCACCTTCTCAAGGGCATTAGAATGAGGCAATAAATGTTCGCACAGCCAGTGACACCCATATTCCATAAATTCATTAATTCCTTCATGCCTCCTCCTTCCTTCCACAACACCCCCACCCATAGACAGCTGCGCTGTGCAAACACAAAGCCTTGAGCAGCATGTGGTAACCCACAAGGAGGCCCAAGCTTCATTCAAGCGGTGCTCAGACAGGGGTGGTCCTGAACGAACAATCATCCCCAGTGATTCACACACCGCAATCAACAGTGAAACTATCAGTTGCCAACGTTTTCACAAAGAGATTGGTCACTACATGGGATGAATGGCCAGAGGAAGTGGTAGATGCAAGTACAGTTACAACATTTAAAAGACATTTGGAGAGGTACATGAATAGGAAAGGTTGAGGAATATGAGCCAAATGCAGGCAAACTGCACTGGCATAGTTTGGGAAATTTGGTTGACATGGATGAGTTGGAACGAAGGGTTCATTTCCATGTTGATGACTATGATTCTATTCTTTTCAGCCACAGTGGCATTTTGCAATTGTCCAAAACTATGGTGTAATTGAACAAGTTAATGGAGACTTTTGACACCAGGGCCATATTACTCTGTAGGTAAGGTGTTGAGTAGTAGCTGCAGTTTAGTGGACATTTAATAAACAACATAATGAAGAAGTACAGAAGGAAATTACTACAGATGGTAGAATCTGTCCTTAAAACAGCAAATGCTGGAGCTAACAGCAGGTCAGAGAGCATCCATGGAGACCAAGCAAGCTAACAATGTGTCTCGATGACTCCGATCAGAGAGAGATCTGGTGAAGAGTCATCTGGACTCAAAATGTTAGCTTGGTCTCTCCATCGATTTTTTTAAAAGAAGTTCATGGGATGAGGGAGTCATTGGCTCAGCAGCATTCATTGTTCATCCCTAATTTCCCAATGGGCAGTTAAATGTCAAGCTCATTGGTGTGTGTCTAGAGTCACATGTAGGACAAACTAGGTAAGGGTGGTAGCTTTTTACTTCAATCACGTTAGTGAACCAGACAAAGGATTCATGGTCATGAGATTCTTAATTCCAGATATTCACTGAATTCAATTTGCACCATTTCCTGTGACACAATTCGAACCTGGTTCTCCAGAATGCAACCTGAATCTTTGGATAAACAGTCGAGCAGTAATACCACTCAGCCATCGGCTCTCTCCTGTCAGCTTCACTATTTGTTGTTTTCAGTTCTCAAGAAATAGGTTATGCATTAATTTTGAACTCTGTAAAAGCATCCACAGTGAACACAAAAAGCCCATCTCCAGTCATGATGTTTGAGTCTGGATGACTCAGTCAGACTGGCTAATGAAGCAGAGTTACGCATTTTAATATCTGGCAGTTTCTCCACAGTTTCGGCTGGCGTTGGGCTGCTCTCATTCCTTCTGCGATGAAACAAACAAAGAAATGACAGTCGATACTCCCCGCTAAATCTCTAAAATCAATTGCACCGCAACCAAAGTAATTTATTTTAATTCAAAAATGTTTCAGTGAAAGACATTCCAGCAAGCACACCACCACCTGTCTCAGTTTAATGGGAAATGGGATCAATTCTGTAGCGCCTACTGTCCCAGTGGAAAAGGCCACTGGTTTAAGCCCTTGAACAGGCTATCAGCTGATCTGAGTTTTCTATCTTATTCTTTGACAGATTGCAACATGTTTTACAAAAGGGGGCATGCAGACAGGACAAACTTCAATTATATTCAACACAAGAAAAGGAAATTCCATTTTAATGAGGCAGATTAATTGAGATCAGGCCTCAGGTGAGGATACAAACAGTCAAGTTTGGAACTTCCAGAGACCATCAAGATTGTCCATTCAATTACTGAAATTTGTCTCATATTGCTTTCGCAATCAACCTATTTCAATGCATTATGACACCTCTGGTGCAGGTGGGAGAGTTTCAGGCCTTCTGGCTCAAAGTTGGAGACACTACCACAGCATCACAAGAGCACTGTGTTTTCGGCTGAGTAACTGGTGGGTTAATTTGGCCAATTATCTTACTAATCTGGAAGATACTAATGCTGGGAAATAAGCAAAGTATTAATGGGAGCAAAGATGTTACAACAGTCTCTCTGACAAGGGACAAAATATCTTCCATCTGTTGTTTTGTTCATCCTTCGATAGTTTGACATTTTTGAACTTTCTTGTCTACCATCATCTTTGCAGTTTTGTACATCATTTCTTTCAATTTGATGTCACTCATAATTCCCTCAGCTATGCACCGCTGTTCATCGTGCATTTCTTTTACAAGTTAATATATATTGTTGAGAATTATAAAATAACTGAATATATTTTTCTGCTTTAACATTCTAACTATAGTCCCATTCCAGTTTAGGGAATTACTACCTTATCCCCTTGTGACTGCCTTTAAGTTTAGATACGAGTTGAAGAACCAAATTCCTCACCCTAAAGCTAGATTCTATCATGCTGCATTGCATCTTACCAAAAAGGTCTTTTACATTGAGCTCATTAATCAATCATATTATCAGGTCTAAAATAGCTGTTCCCTGATTGGTTCCAGAGCATCTGTTCTGTAAAATTGCACAGAGCAGTCTACCTCAAACTGCTTCAGAAGGTAACGTAAGCTGAGTGCACAATACTATTTTAACTAACAGAGAACCCTCTGAATACCAGGATTCTGTTAGATCCCCAAAATTACTCAGAGCATGGAATCCCTACGATGTGGAAACAGGCCATTCAGCCCAACAAATCCACACCAACCCTCCAAAGAGTATCCCAACCAAATCTATTCCTCAATGTTTACCCCTGATTAATGCAACGAAACTGTGCATCGCTGGACACTATGGCAATTTGGCATGACGAATTCACCTAACCTGCAGTTCTTCGGATTGTGGGTTTGCAGCCCTGGTTCGCAGTTGCTTCATGAAGTCTGAATGTTGTTCCCTCTATTAGTCCAACAGCACTGTCACTGACACAGGAGCTGTTCCCCCAGATCGGTTTGTGGCTTTCAGAGATCCTGCTACAACCTGCACACATGCCAACCCAGTCATCTCAGTCAGAAAGAATTAGGACAGCACAGATTAAAAGACAACTTGGATCACATTGTGCTTTTGAAATCAGAGGCCAATATTCAACCCATCACAACTGTGCCACCTTTTTAAAATAGCTATTTGGCTAGGTCCCTGCTCTCACAGTAACGCAAATAATTACTTTTTGCAAGTATCCAAATTAATTTTGGAAATTAACAGTGAATCAGCTGCCACCTCCTTTGCAGATGATCTCAGCTCTTCTTTGAAACAGCAAAACCCAATGAGAACATTAAGGCATCCAATGTTTTAAAAAATCACATGCTCAGTCACTGTAATATGATGCGTTTTGTTTTACATAATTCTTAGCAAAAGTTAATTTGAAGCAAAAAGGAGAACTCGAAGAGAAAGGTGAACCGCCCGTGGGTAACAAAGGCAGCCAAGAGCAGTACCCACAAGGAAAAGAATGACATAGCCGCGGATGACTAAAAAGGGAGAAAACTGATCATGTAATTAAATTGACAAGAAACAAAAATGAATGGCAAGAGTTGTACAGGTATATAAAAATTGAGTATCTAAAGTCAGCATCGAACCCTTGGAGGTTCTGACTGTGGAATTGATCATGGGTACAAGGAAACAGCAGATAATTTAAACCGATATTTTACATTGATCTTCATGAAGGAGGATACCGTTATCATCCTAAAGGTGGTAAATAAGCAAGTTAATCATGAGTAGAAAAATGTTATAACAGTCTTTGTCACAAGGGACAAAGTAGGGACTAACTAATAGGACTAAATGCAGACAGGAACTAATGGCTTAGATCTATCATTTTTACGGCAACTGACTGCAGAGATATTCAAGGCATCGATTGGAATATTCCAGAATAAGGGGATACAGGAAGCATCCAGTGGATTGATGCGCCTGTTCAAGAAGGGAAGGGAGACAGAAATCAGGAAACTATAGACTAGTTAGTTTACTATCTGTTTTGTAATACGGCAGAGTCGAATATTATAGTAATAAATAGCAGGACATTTAGAAAAGCTTATCATTAAACATGGTAGTCTGGGTTTTGTGAAAGAGACACTATGACAAATTTGCGACAGTTCATTGAGGAGATAACAAGCAGGGCTGATAAAGGGCAATCCAATGACGTTCTGTATTTGGATTTTAAAAATGCAAATGATAAGGTGCTACAGAAAAGTTAATTGCATAATACAGGAGCTCACTGTGTCAGGGGTAACGTATTTGCATGGATTGAGGATTGGTTAACCACACTGGCTGTTGCTGAGACCTCACTTGGAGTACTGTATACAATGTTAGCTCCCATATTTAATAAAAGATAAACCAGTATTGGAGACCATTCAAAAAAAAGATTCAGCTAGCTGCTTCGAGGACGAAAAGGTTGACCTATTGTTGGATATAGGCAAATTAATGTTACTTCTGCAATTCTGCAATTCCATTTTACAAAGTAAATGAACTCACACCAGTGTGTAATTGTTTTGGCCAAGAGCTGAGTCAACAAGAATGGAAACGATGTGGAGGAAATCTATAATTGTTTTTGTATTAGCTAAAAATGCATGCGAGAAAGAAACGGGACTGCAAGACAATGGTAGATATTACGGGCAAATAGATAAGATGTTGTGAGGGGACGAAGTTAAGCTAGATATGCCTGTACAAACAGTAGGTATAAACATCTGTTTCCCACTTTTACAAAAACACAGGAACAAACCCCAATTAAAAGGGCTTAGTGATAAGATGCTGTGAGGGAAAGGTACAGATGGTGGGGGTAGATAATGATGAAGAAAGAATATGCCTAAAAATGACCTACATCGGGAAGAGGTCAAACGGCCTTGTGAGGCCAGAAATAAGCATTTTGTCACAGACAAGGCCGGATAAGGCAAGAGACAAACAGGAATAATGGGTGCCGGTCTTCGGGAAGTGGAAGATGTAAACAGGGGAGGAGCAATGTAAAACAAAAGAAACCAAATTATATAAATAATGCGTATGAATTGAATTTGGGGTGTGTATGTCCTCTGCCTTATAGGCACTGGGCATCACACCCACTTGCAAGTGTGAAATAAATGACACTACTGATTCAGATCTTGACTCGGACTGAAATTATTGAAGTGTGTGAGCTTTGTTTCTCACAGTAGCATCATCAGTGGCGATGTCCAAGTGAAGCTATAAGATCATCGGTTTGGAAAACGTACACAATGGCTTTTGCACAGACAGCTGGCTACTCTGACAACAAACATAACCAACTTTTAAAATGAGGTTTGTAATTTATTGCATAACCTTCTTTTCTTTCCATTCAAATGGATGAGTTGGAGGAGATGTCACAACCTCCTGGCTAAAACACAGATAAACAGCCAAGGTTTATTGGCCAAGGAATTCTCCCAAATCACAAAACCCGCACACCAGGCACAGTGCAAACACAGCATAATGTAAAAGGCAATAGTTATTCTGAACAGACGTATCTACCAAACAAATGAGGGCCCAGACAGGAAGGCACCGGCTCCTGCGACACAAAGAAACTAACTGCAACAAGCCATCCAAATGATTGGCAATGCTTCAAACTATTAACGGATTCTCCTAATTGGCCAGAACAGGAGAAAGTTCCTGAAAACCATCCAGAAATGAACACAAACAGGGTTTATCTGCAGACTGATTGCCTGAATCTCTGGAGGCCTTCTAAGGAGACTAGCATGGCAAGAGACAGAGACCATCTGACCAACCAGAGAAAGAAAGGGTGAGAGAAAACAGTTTTGCAGACCCAGAAGCAGAACCAGAGAGAGAGAGAGAGAGAGAGAGAGAGAGAGAAGACAGGCTGAAGCAAAACCCAGGGGCACGGGAGAGAAAGAATGTGAAAATCCATTGAGAGAGAGAGTTGGAACCAACTGGAATAATAAGTGTCACCCCTTTAGTCTGTCCATGTTTTAACTCCTCAGTATTAATCTGACTTCCTCTTCTCTCCCACTCTCTGTCTCTGTCTCTCTCACACACACACTCTGTCTTTCTCTCACTCTCTCCCTCTCCTTGTCTCTCTCTGCCCATCTATTTCCCATCCCCCTTCCCCATCCCCACTCTCTCTCCATCTCTGTCTCTTTTTCTCACTCTCCCTTTCTGTTTTTCGCTATTTCAGACCTGAAAGATCTCACCCAATTTTGTACCCCCTCAAAATTACTATGCCCCTCATTTTCACTGTCCTTACAAATTTATCCACTTTCCCAAATATCTAACCTCCCAAATAATTGCCTCACCAAATGTGCCCACCTCAAATATTTTGCTGCCCCCAACATTGCAGTGAGCCCCACTCCCTGGGGCAGAGGGAGTTGAGTGGAAAAGTGTGCAGCTGGAAAAGCACAGCAGGTCAGGCCAGAACCGTCGACTCTCCTGGCTGACCCGCTGTGCTTCCCCAGTTCCACATTGTGTAATTCTGACTTTCCAGCATCTGCAGTCCTCCCTTTCTCACGCAGATAAATGAGTCTGGGTTGACTGACTGGCCTGTGGCTGTTTTAATGCACTGCAAGATCCCAGTCACAGAATTATAGAAGGCTTGTATCTCAGATGGAATCCTTTCTGCCCATTACCCTCCTCCCCCATTAAATGATCCTGGTCCTGTTCAGGATCCTCAGGATTGTCCCCTGAATGGCCTCACTGACTATTCTTTCTGTGGAGACCTCTTCTCCGTATTGTGGTTCTGTTCGCCGAGCTGGGAATTTGTGTTGTTGACGTTTCGTCCCCTGTCTAGGTGACATCCTCAGTGCTTGGGAGCCTCCTGTGAAGCGCTTCTGTGATGTTTCCTCAAGCATTTATCGTGATTTGTATCTGCTGCTTCCGGTTGTCAGTTCCAGCTGTCCGCTGCAGTGGTCGGTATATTGCGTCCAATATATCAGCCATTGCAGTGGACAGCTGGAACTGAAAACCGGAAGCGGTAGAGACAAACCACTATAAATGCCGGGGGAACCAACACAGAAGCGCGACACAGGAGGCTCCCAAGCACTGAAGATGTCACCTAGACAGGGGACGAAATGTCTACAACACAAATTCCCAGCTCAGCAAACAGAACCACAACAACGAGCACCCGGGCTACAAATCTTCTCACAAATATTAAACACCTCTTCTCCATCCAGTCTCAGACTTCGCGTCTCATGCTATCCCTCCCTCAATCTCTCTCTCTCTCACAGCATCCCCTCCTGTCTCCACCAAACCCAAAACCCATCAAACCCGTCTCTGGCTGTCCCACTCCCCCCTTGTCTCCCAAATCTCCCCCTTCCCATGTAGACCCACAGCTCCTTGGCTGGAGGACATGGTGCAGAGACGAACACACCTTTTGACTGAATGCTGTCATGCACAGCAAGATCCCACTCTGCAACCATTCCCCAGCCACACACACAGTCATTCTCCCTCCATATGTGTCCTTCTTCCTCTCCCTGTTTCTCACTGCCCATGTCTCTCTCTCCTCAATTTCTCCATCCCCACTCTCTCCATGTCTCTCTTTCTCTTTTTGTCACCCGCCCCTTCTATTTTTCTTCATTTCAGACTCAATGAGAAAAGTACTTTTATGACCCTTACACTCGTCCAGTCCCCACAGTCGAGGTAAAACCCGGGAGAGACCAGGAAAAGGTTGACCCTCCACATTAATTGTACAGTATCCAGCGACACAGAAACAAACTCTTCCAAATGTCCCTTCCGCAGTCACTGGGACAGGGGTCCAGGGAGAAAGAGGGAGAGAAACTACAAGACGGAAAGAGAGATGGATAGACAGAGAGTTAGAGGGAGGGAGAGAACAAGAGAAAAACGGGCAGGGAGAGGGAGGGAGAGAAAGTGAGAAGAACTGAAAAAGAGCAGGAGAGAGGCAGAGAGAGAAAGGGAGAGAGAGGGAGTAAAACCCCAGGAAGAGAAATATAATGTCAGACAGATACAAGATGAAAAAGGAGAGGCGAAGACAGGGAGTGAAGGTCAAATAGACAGAAAGAGAGAAAACCCAGGCAGAGGTATAGGACAGAGAGAGAGAGAGGAGTTGCAGCAGCAGAGACAGAGCTGAGAGAGTGGAGGTGGGGGGGGGGTGTGCTGCTGTGATGCAACGACAATGATTTACAGACAAGAATAGCAAGATCCGACAGAGCTGAGAGAAAGATGCAGAGAGAGATGAGCAAGGCGTTGGTTTTGGGGATGATTGAATGATTAAACATTCCTGAAAAACATGATGGGGTGTCAAAGGGGCAGAGTGTTGTAGGAAGGGAATCTGCAGGGAAATATCAACAGGGCAGAGATATGAAGGATGTTGTGAGATAGGGATTGAAGGGAAAATGTGGGAGAGACAGCTGGGAACACAGAAGTATACATGAGAGCTTTCATGGGAGTGGAACGCAGTGAGATCGGTGGGATCAGACTGTGCAGCTGCCCCCTGTAGTATTTTGCGCCTTTGTCTCTCCTCAGTGTAGAGCTCGCATCTTGAAGTAAAATTCCCACAATATGTGTGTGTGTGTGTGTGTGTGTGTGTGTGTGTGTGTGTGTGTGACCAGCCTGATTTGGATTGGAGTTGCAGCCTCTCAGTGTAATGTGAAATCTCCTCGAGTCTCTGACTGTAAGGTGGAGCAGGCCAGTCCGGGGGAAGCAAACAGCAGGCCTGGTCTGCTCTGTCCTCCAGCTCCATTGCAGAAGGCCACATGGGAGGGGCTTGGTTCCTTCATCAGCTTCCCGTGCTCTCCCTTCTGGGTTAGGGTGGGGGCCGAATGGCCTTGCTCCTGGCTCCTATTGAGGTGAAGGTTGGCTTTGATTGGGTTATACAGGGCATGCCCGTGGAGTGAAGTCAGTTAGCTCAGCTGGCTGGGCAGTTGGTTTATAATGCAGAGTAAAACCAATAGCGTGTGCTCAATTCCCACACCAGCTGGGGTTACTCTGAAGGGCTCTCCTTCACAACCTCTCCCGTCAGCCGGACCATGCTGGCCCTCTTATTAAAACACCACCAGACACCGCTCTGCAATGAGAAGCTGTCCCATGCTCTGGCAAGACTATGGTGACATTACATTGGTTTGTACCTGGAGCGCTGTGTGCAGGACTAGTCACTGCACTGCCAGAGGGATTACAGTGTGTGGGGAAGGTTTACTGGATGAATCCCCACTGGAATGAACGGCACTCTGTTTCCCCAGTTAATTCACTCTTACAGCCTTTGTGTCTTTGGAGACACAAGGACCAATTCCCCCGAAACAGCAGCTGCATTTTATATACATGAGCACCCAATAACATTGGCTAGTTTACATGCACACGCACGCACACACACACACAGACACACGCTACCTCAAACACACACAGACACTCTTACACACACATACACAAATGACTCCCCCACACACAGAAAAACGCTCTCTCAAACACAAACACAGACACACTCTCGCACACACGTACACACACGAGCACAAACTATCTCTCTCACACTCATACACGCACAGACATACGCTCCCTCAAATACGCACACGGACACACTCTCTCACACATACACGCAGACACACTCTCTCTCACACAGACACACGCTATCTCTCATTTACACACACACTCTCTCTCTCACACTCACTCTCATTCTCTCACACACCCACTCATTCTCACGCACACAGACACACTCTCTCTCTCACTCACACATACTCTGTCTCTCACACACACAGACATTCTCTCTCTCTCTCACACACACACACACACACTCACAGCTGGCATGGTTGAGGTATTGCTGGAGAAGTGATTTCTCCAAGGACTGAACCCTGATCTCGCATGATGACTTCTCCAGGGGGACAGACAGCAGCTGCAGATGACTTGTTGGATCTTCCTTTGCACCACCTCTTGCATCGACAGCGTTAGTCTGTACCTCTCTCTCACACACTCACTCTCATTCTCTCACACACCCACTCACTCTCACGCACACAGACACTCTCTCTCTCTCACTCACACACACTCTGTCTCTCTCACACACAGACATTCTCTCTCACACACACACACAGAGATACACAGACACACGATCCCTCAAACACACACACACACTCACAGCTGGCATGGTTGAGGTATTGCTGGAGAAGTGATTTCTCCAAGGACTGAACCCTGATCTCGCATGAGGACTGCTCCAGGGGGACAGACAGCAGCTACAGATGACTTGTTGGATCTTCCTTTGCACCACCTCTTGCATCGACAGCGTTAGTCTGTTTGGGTGCCTGCTTTTCTAAAACATCTCCAAGCAACAAGTAACAATAGATTGAGGAAGGTTTTCCCCCAAACCATGTTTCAGACACATGTTGCTGTTATTTTTCACTGATTGTTTAAAATGATCTGAATCTTCTGAAATGGGGAGTGGCTTCCATTTCAAATTACGACACCAGAGTGCCTCGGTGACCTTGAGGAAATGATCAGGAAATTGCATCTGTTCCTTTCTATCCAATGCACTCTGTACCACCAGATAGTTCTCCCTCAGAACCTCAGATAGTTCTCCCTGAATACCTCAGATCGTGCGCCTTCAATAACCCAGATAGTTTTCCCTCTGTACCTCAGATAGTGCGCCTTCAATACCTCTTAAAGTGCTCCCTCAATACCTCATATAGTTCTCCCTCAATACCTCAGAAAGAGTTCCCTCAATACCTCAGAAAGTGCACCCTCAATACCTCATATAGTTCTCCCTCAATACCTCAGAAAGTGCTCCCTCAATACCTCAGATAGTTCTCCCTCAGTACCTCAGAAAGTGCTCCCTCAATGCCTCAGAAAGGGCTCTCCCAATAGCTCAGATAGTTCTTCCTCAGATAATGCTCCCTCAATTCCTCAGATAGTGCTCCCTCAATACCTCAGAAAGTGCTCCCTCAATACCGAAGAAAGCGTCACTTTGTTGTGTTTAATGCCCAAAGCCCCTCAGACATTACCTCCACAAAACATTCACATCCTCAACATTTCAGGATGTAGCCCAGCTCCCCCCTCAGACTGCGTTCAAACCCCTTCAGACTGGAAGGACCCACATCCACCCCTGTCCAGGATTGGAGCCCAGGTCCCCAGAACATTACTTGTCTCTCTGGATTAATTTTAGAATTCCTACAGTGTAGAAGCAAGCCATTCCGTCCATTGGCTCCACACTGACTGTCTGAACAGTATCACACCCAGACTCACATCCCCTACTCTATCCCTGTAATGCTGCATTTCCCATGGCATCTTTGGGCGGTGGGAGGAAACTGGATCACCTGGAGGGAACCCGCACAGATACAGAGAGAATGTGTAAACTCCACACAGACAGTCACCGGGAGTTAGAATCAAACCACTGAGACACTGTGCTGTACTCTCTCCCTGCATGGCATGTCACCTTTTACTAAGCAACCTCCCATGTGAAACCTTCTCATCTGTCTCCTTGGTCATCCCTTCAAAAGCTCTATCAAGTTGGACACATCATTTCCACAAACAAAGCCAAGCTGACTGTCCCTAATGAATTCTTGCTTTTCCAAATCCATGTAAATTGTCTCTCAGAGTGCCCTCCAACAGCTTACCCACCACTGCCATCAGGCTCACAGCTCCATAGTTCAATGGCTGTTCCTTGTAGCCTTACTTCAATAATGGCACATCAATAACACCCTCCAGTCTTCAGGCACCTCACACGTTGCCACTGATCGGTCCATCTGACAAGGCCATCTACATCCTTCTGTAATCTATCCTCCTCAGTATTTATCACCCAACCAATCTTCATATCATTCATGAACCCAATGATTAACCCTCCACCATCGAAATCTTTTCTATCAACCACGTCAGCAAGACCCCAACAGTGAGACATGAACAGACAGAGATTTCTAACTGGGCCATCACTGTCTGCTTCCTGCCACTCAGCATTCTGCGCGAAATTCCTTTGATCTTGAGTTTTTATGTTCACTATCAGTTTCCAGTATGGGTCCTGATAAAAGCCTTACTGACCTCCAAGCAGGCGACAGGAAAGCATTGCCCCTTTTTACACACCTGGTCAACTCCTTAAAAAGTGCAATCCCATTGGTCAAACCCGAGCTCCACTTAACACAACCATTCTGACTGTTCTTCATGAACTCCAGTCTCTTTAAATGCTGATTAATTCTCTCTCCCAAAATTGCTTCCAACAGACGTCCCACCCACGATATTAGCCTGACTGGCCTGTAGCTGCCTGGTATATCCCATGCTCCTTCTGAATAACAGTACCACATGGTCAGTCCGACGACACCTCTCCTGTGGCCAGAGGGGATTTGAAAATGTTTGCAAGTGTACCTGCTACTTCCTCCATCACCTCATTCGGTAAACTGAGATACATTTCCACCATCTTTGGAGATTTATCGGGTTGTAAGAAGGCCAGACCACTCAGACTCATCTCTCTCTATATATATGCTCATTCATTTAAATGTATCACAGAGCATCTTCACGATTTCATACCAACCCTGTCCCAATGAGCATTGACAAAATGCATCCATTCACTGTCGCCTCTGGGTCCATGCACAAATTCTCACTGTGTTCCACAACCTACTCTTTCTCTCATTATCAATTCAACCTTAATGTCACTGTAAAGTACTTTCAGGTTTTTATTTCCTCTCCCAGGCAATTAGCCTGCGATACGAGGATTATGGGATGTAATTCTGAATGTGTATTCGCATTGGGAAGCTCAGAAATAAGGAACACACGACAGTGCCGTGTGTGGGGCAGTGGGATTCATTTGGGATGAGCACATGGATGCTGAGGACTAAACCTCAGCCCTGCAGCATGAAAATATCCCTTTGAGCTTGCAGGTCAGTCACACGAAACGAAAACGTGATCCCTGGGAAAAGAGGGTGGTAACCAAATGAAGACGGTGTGTTTGAACACAGCCTCTGGAAGCTGGACGTGGGAATCATTGCTGAGCAGGGTTTGTAGGAAGCAGAGGCAGAAATATACGGAACAATTTCAGATATTCCTCTTAGGCCACAAGACATGGGAGCAGAAATTAGGCCATTCAGACCATCTGATATTTTGGCGCTCACTCAGTACTGACTCACTTACAATGCAGGTTTCCCCCAGACTGATGCGCTGACAGTGCAGCACTCCCTCAGTCATGATCCTCTGACAGTGTGGCACTCCCTCAGTACTGACTCTCTGATAGTGCAGCGCTCTCTCAATACTGACCTTCTCACAGTGCAGCACTGCCCACAGATTGACCCTCTGACATTGTGGCAATCCCCCATGACAGGCCCCCTGATAGCTCAGCACTCCCTCAGTAGTAACGTCTGACAGTGCAGCACTCCCTCAGTACTGACCCTCTGACAGTACAGCATTTCCAAAGTACTGACCCTCCGACAGTACCGCACACCCGCAATGCTGACTCTCTGACAGTGCATCCCTGCCTCAAACTGACCCTCTGACAGTCCAGCACTCCCTCAGAACTGACCCTCTGACAGGGCGACACTCCCTCAGTACTGACCCTCTGACAGTGCGACACTCCCTCAGTACTGACCCTCTGACAGTGCGGCACTCCCTCAGTACTGACCTTCTGCCAGTGCAGCTCTCCTTCAAACTGACCCTCTGACAGTGCGACACTCCCTCAGAACTGACCCTCTGACAATGCGACACTCCCTCAGTACTGACCCTCTGACAGTGCAGCTCTCCCTCAGTATTGACCCTCTGACAGCGCGCTGCTTCCTCAGTGCTGACCCTCCAACAACGCAGCTCTCCCACAGTACAGACCCTCTGATAGTGCGGCACTCCCTCAGTACTGACCCTCTGGCAGAGCAGCACTCCCTCAGTACAGACCCTCTGACAGTGCAGAACTCCCTAAGTACTGACCCACTGGCAGTGCAGCACTCCCTCAGTACTGACCCTCTGACAGTGCAGCTCTCCCTCAGCGCTGCTCCTTTGACACTGCAGCACACCCTCAGAAATGATGCTCTGACACAACCGCATTCCCTCAGTACTGACATTCTGACTCTGTACAACTCTCTTTGTACTGACATTTCTACAGTGCAGCATTCCCTCGGTACTGACCCTCCGACAATGTGGCACTCCCTCAATACAGATGCTCCTACAGTGCAGCACTCCCTCGGTTCTGACCCTCCGATAACGTGGCATTTTTTCAGTACTGACCCTCCGACAGAGCAGAACTCCTTCAGTACTGACACTCTGACAGTGCAGCACTGCCTCATTCCTGCACTTCTGATAGTCCAGCAATGCTTCAGTGCTGACCATTTGGCAGTGTAGCACACCCTCGGTACTGACCCTCTGTAACAACACTCCCTCAGAACTGACACACTGACTGTGTAGCACTCTCAGTAATGAACCTTTTACAGTACATCACTCTCTCAGTACTCACCCTCTGGCAATGCAGCAATCACTCAGTACTGACTGTCCGACACATAGTGTGGTGCTCCCTCAGTACTGACCCCCTCACAGTGTGGTGATCCCTCAGAGTGCGGTGCTTCCTCAGTTCTAACCCTTACATTGTGCAGCGCTCCCTCAGTAGTAGCCCTTTCACAGTGCGGCACTCTGACAGCATGGCCATCCATTACTACTGAACGTCAGAGAGTGCGCACTTCATCATTACTGACCCTCTCACTGCACAGCAATCCCTCTGTCCTGACCCTCTGACAATGCTGCACTCCCTCCACACTGACCCTCTGATAATGCTGCATTCCTTCCACACTGATCCTCTGACAATGCTGCACTCCCTCCCCACTGATCCTCTGACAATGCTGCACTCCCTCCATACTGATCCTCTGACAATGATGTACCCCTCCACACTGATCCTCTGACAATGCTGCACTCCCTCCACACTGATCCTCTGAAAATGCTGCACTCCCTCCACACTGACCCTCCGACAATGCTTCACTCCCTCCACACTGATCCTCTGACAATCCTGCACTCCCTCCATACTGATCCTCTGACAATGCTGCACTCCCTCCACACTGATCCGCTGACAATGCTGAACTCCCTCCATACTGATTCTCTGAAAATGCTGCACTCCCTCCATACTGATCCGCTGACAATGCTGAACTCCCTCCATACTGATCCTCTGACAATGCTGCACTCCCTCCACACTGATCCGCTGACAATGCTGAACTCCCTCCATACTGATTCTCTGAAAATGCTGCACTCCCTCCATACTGATCCTCTGATCGTGATGCACTCTCTTAGTCCTGACTTTCTGGCAGTGTGGAAGTGGACCTATACTGACCCTCTGACAGTGTGGCCCAATCTCAGGACAAAACCTCTGACAGTACAGCACTCCTTCATAACTGACATTCTGACAGTACAGCACTCCCTCAGTACTGACCGATTGACAGTGTATCACTCTCTCAGTCCTGACCCTCTGCCTCGGTCCTGCACCTCTGACAGTCCAGCAGTGACTCAGTACTGTCTATCTGACAGTGTCGCACTCTGTCTGTACTAACCCTCTGAGAGTGCAGCACTCCCTCAGTACTGACCCTCTGACAGTGCAGCACTCCATCAGTACTGACCCTCTGGCAATGAGGCACTCCCTCAGTACTGACTCCCTGATGGTGCAGTGCTCTCTCAGTGCAGATCCTCTGGTAGTGAGGCTTGCCGTCTGGACTGAAACTCTGACAGTGTGGTGCTCACACAATACTGACTCTCTGACAGTGCAGCACTCCCTCAGTACCGACTCTCTGACAGTGCAGCACTCTCTCTGTACTGAACCTCTGAAATAGCACTCACTCAGAACTGACACTGTCACTGTGTAGCGCTCCCTCAGTAGTGACCTTTTGTTCGTGCGTGCTCCCTCAGTGCTGACCCTCTGACAGTGTCGTGCTTGTTCAGTCCTGACCCTCTGATGGTGCAGTGCTCTCAGAGTACAGAGCCTCAGACAGTGCGGCATTCCCTCTGGAACTGAACCTCTGACAGTGTGGTGCTCCCTCAGTACTGGCCCTTTGACAGTATAGTACTCCTCAGAAATGGCCCTCTGGTAATGCAGCAGTCCCTCACTACTGACTGTCTGATAGTGCGGTGATCCCTCAGTACTCACCCTCTGGCAATGCAGCAGTCCCTCAGTACTGACCCTCTGAAAGCGCAGTGATCCCCAGTACTGACCCTCTGACAGTGCATTAATCCCTCAGTACTAACCCTCTGACAGTGTGGCACTCCCTCATTACTGACCATCTAACAGTGTGGCAGTGCCCCCATACCGACCGTTTGACAGTGTGGTACATCCTCAGTACTGACCCTCTTGCAGTGCAGCTCTTTGACAGCGCAGCGCTCCTTTATTTCTCACATTCTTACAGTGTAGTGCTCCCTCAGTACGAACCCTCTGAGAATACACGGCTCCCTCAGTACTGACTCTTTGACAGTGCAGCACTTCCTCAGTACTGACACTCTGACAGTGCAGCACACCCTCAGTACTGACCATCTTACAATGCAACACTCCCACAGTACTAACCCTCTGACAGTACAGCATTCCCTCAGTACTGCACCTCTGACAGTGCTGCACTCCCTCAGAACTGACCCTCTGACAGTGCAGCACTCCCTCAGTACTGACCCTCTGACAGTGCAGCACTCCCTCAGTACTGACCCTCTGACAGTGCAACACTCCCTCAGTGTTGACTCTCCGACAGTGCAGCACTCCCTCAGTACTGATCCTCTGACAGTGCAGCACTCCCTCAGAACTGATCCTCTGACAGTGCAACACTCCCTCAGTGTTGACTCTCCGACAGTGCAGCACTCCCTCAGTCCTGACACTGTGACAGTGCAGCACTTCCTCAGTACTGACCCTCTGACAGTGCAGCACACCCTCAGTACTGACCATCTTACAGTGCAACACTCCCACAGTACTAACCCTCTGACAGTACAGCACTCCCTCAGAACTGACGCTCTGAGAGTGCAGCACTCCCTCAGTACTGACCCTCTGGCAGTGCAGCACTCCCTCAGTACTGACCCTCTGACAGTGCAACACTCCCTCAGTGTTGACTCTCCGACAGTGCAGCACTCCCTCAGTACTGATCCTCTGACAGTGCAGCACTCCCTCAGAACTGATCCTCTGACAGTGCAACACTCCCTCAGTGTTGACTCTCCGACAGTGCAGCACTCCCTCAGTCCTGACACTGTGACAGTGCAGCACTTCCTCAGTACTGACCCTCTGACAGTGCAGCACACCCTCAGTACTGACCATCTTACAGTGCAACACTCCCACAGTACTAACCCTCTGACAGTACAGCACTCCCTCAGTACTGACCCTCTGACAGTGCAACACTCCCTCAGTCCTGACACTGTGACAGTGCAGCACTTCCTCAGTACTGACCCTCTGACAGTGCAGCACACCCTCTGTACAGACAATCCTAAAGTGCAACACTCCCACAGTACTAACCCTCTGAAAGTACAGCAATCCCTCAGTGTTGACCCTCCGACAGTGCAGCACTCCCTCATTACTGTCCCTCTGACAGTGCAACATTCCCTCAGTGTTAACCCTCCGACAGTGCAGGACTCCCTCAGTACTGATCCTCTGACAGTGCAGCACTCCCTCAGTCCTGACACTCTGAAAGTGCAGCACTTCCTCAGTACTGACCCTCTGACAGTGCAGCACACCCTGAATACAGACCATCTTACAGTGCAACACTCCCACAGTCCTAACCCTCTGACAGTACAGCACTCCCTCAGTACTGATCCTCTAACAGTGCAGCACTCCCTCAGTACTGTCCCTCTGACAGTGCAGCACTCCGTCAGTGCTGACCCTCTGACAGTGCAGTACTTCCTCAGTACTGACCATCTGACAGTGCAGCACTCCCTCAGTACTGACCCTCTGACAGTGCAGCACTCCCTCAGCACTGGCCTTCTTTTTTACTATTTCATAGGGTCATGTGGAAATTTGGAGACATAGGGTTTGCAGATTCTGAGGAAGCATGAAAGAGACACACAACTACCAAGCCCTGTCTGAAAATCTCTGCAATAGACTATTCAGAGGCACAGAGTCATAGAGATGCACAGCTTGGAACCAGTCCCTCCTGTCCAACTCGTCCATACCAACCAGATATTCTCACCTCATTTCATTCCATTTGCTTGCACTTGGCTGATCTCCCTCTAAGAGGTAAAAACAATAATTGCAGATGCTGGAAACCAGATTCTGGATTAGTGGTGCTGGAAGAGCACAGCAGTTCAGGCAGCATCCGAGTACCTTCGAAATCGACGTTTCGGGCAAAAGCCCTTCATCAGGAATAAAGGCAGTGAGCCTGAAGCGTGGAGAGATAAGCTCGAGGAGGGTGGGGGTGGGGAGATCCCTCTAAATTCTTCCTATTCACATACTCATCCTGATGCCTTTTAAATGTCGCAATTATACCAGCCCCCATCACTTCCTTTGCAGCTACCTGCATGCCCTTGAATAAGTGCTCAAACATTCATACTGTCGATGCAAACTCTAATAAACGCCAACCTACGAAATGCTATCATTGTCATTTTCAACCGACCCTTAGCTTCTTCATTACGCTGATTTGAACAGAGGTAAAGAAACAGAGTTAGTGACCAACCACCATCACCCTGTTATAAAACATATTTTCAAATGTGGCTTGCATGTGATTACCATACCCTCTAATAGTTGCCTGGAAGATGGGGGTGAGCTGTACTCTCCTGCTGCAGTCCTTGGGTGTCCCACAGTGATGTTAGGGAGGTACCTCCAGGATTTAGACCTGAACCATGTAAAGAGCTCTCTTACTGGAGTGCCTTTTTAAAGTTGGGAAGTTATTATAGACCAGGAGGACCCGAGAGCTGTTGTCTTGTCAGAGAGAGAGGCCTGGTGGGTCACACACCTTAGGTGAGGGGCGAGGTTGAGAAGCTGGGGGCTTCATGGTAATTTGAGACATGACAGAGATTGAGTCAACAATGTTGGCATCACGAACCTGTTAGCTGTGGTAACTGACCCTCCTTTGTAGCAGAGGGATTCAATCCCTGGAACAGAGCAAGCTGGAGAATTCAACACTAAAATCAATCTGTACGGACGCGCTGGAGACCTGAAACATCAAAACAGAGATTGCTGAAGAAGCTAAACATGTCCGGCAGCATCTCTGAAGGAAGAAGGAGAAAGATACAGACAGAGTTCACCTTTCAATCCAGTGATTTCTGCGGGAAGGTTCCTTCAGAACAGACCGTTTTGAAGAAGGGTCACTTGAAATGTGAGTTGTTCCTCTCTCTCTTCACCATTGCTACTGAATTTCCCCAGCCCTCTGTTTGCTTGAGAATTTGATCTGACCTGATCCAAGCATCACTGAGTAATTCAGTCTGTGTTCAATGCCCTGAGGCTGCTTCTGTTGAAAGTTGACAAAACAGGTTTAAGGCTTTGTAAGGTATTGTATTCGGAGGGCGGGGTACATGGGAGAACAGATACAGAACACAGGCACTTCACAAAGATCCTTCTCAATTTAACTTTGTGATATTAATTCATAAGGAACAGCTCAGACCTAACATTTCAGTTAGTCACCAAGGGGAGTATATATGTCATGACAAAGACTTGTAAAGACTGTGCAGAACCGAACTTTAGTGACTATGTTTGTACATAAAGTTTTTTTGTGAATAAAGTCTCTTTTTGGGATTGATATAAATATTTTTTCGAGGGGGATCAAGCATCTTGAGCTTGTGGAGGCATTGCTCTTTTCCCTAATCTTTCTTAAATAAATGCTAGACAAGTTAGATACTCCCGGGTATAGACGTCAAACGGTCATCAACGGGGAGGAGATGGTGAGATTGTCACGGGGGCTCAGTGTTGCCTCATCCCACCCGGGTTTGATTCCAGCCTCGGGCGACTGTCTGTGTAGAGTTAGCACATTCTCCCCGTGTCATCCTTCAGGTGCTCCAGTTCCCTCCCACTATCCAGAGATGTGCAGGCTAGGTGGATTAGCCAGAGGAAGAAATGAAGGGATCCAGGGATAGAGAAGGTAGGTGGGATGCTCTGCCCAGGGTCAGTGTGAACCTGATAGGCCGAATGGCCTGCTTCCACATCTGATGGAATCTATGATCAATCCAGAGACTCAAATAATGTTCTGGGCCCTGGGCTCCAATCTTGGGGGTAGCTGTGGGTCATCACAGTGAGAACAAGTTTGGGGATGAACACGGCACAAGAGGGCAACAGGTTTGCTTTCTGAGGTGTTGAGGGCATGAATGTATTGTCGAGGTGTTTTTGGGATAAACATACTGAGGGGATGATTTCTAAGGTATTGAGGGAGCACTATCTGTCAGTACAGGGTGCAGATGGTCGAAGGGTACAGATACACTTCATAGAACATAGAAAATGGAACAGTAAAGCACAGAACAGGCCCTTCAGCCCACGATGTTGTGCCGACCATTGATCCTCATGTAAGGTAAACCTAATGTATGAACCCTCAAATGATTGTGACCATACGCATGTCCAGCAGTCTCTTAAATATTCCCAATGACCTCACTTCCACAACTGCTGCTGACAACGCATTCCATGCTCTCGCAACTCTCTGCGTAAAGAACCCGCTTCTGACATACCCTCTATACTTTCCAGCAAACAGCTTAAAACTATGACCCCTCGTGTTAACAATTTCTGCCCTGGGAAAAAAGTCTCTGGCTATCAGCTCTATCTTTGCCTCTCATTATCTTGTACACCTCAATTAGGTCCCCTGTCTTCCTTCTTTTTTCCACTGAAAGAAGTCCGAGCTCAGTCAACCTCTCTTTGTTAGATAAGCCCTCCATTCCAGGCATCCTGGCAAACCTCCTCTGAACCCTCTCCAATCTATCCACATCTTTCCTGTAATAGGGCGACCAGAACTGGACACAGTATTCCAAGTGCGTTCTAACCAATGTTTTATAGAGCTGCATCAAGATCTCACGACTCTTAAACACAATCCTCCTGTTAATGAAAGCCAAAACACCATATGCTTTCTTAACAACCATGTCCACTTGGGTAGCCATTTTAAGGGAGCTATGTATTTGCACACCAAGATCCCTCTGTTCCTCCACACTGCTAAGAATCCTGTCATGAATCCTGAACTCAGCTTTCAAACTTGACCTTCCAAAATGCATCACCTCGCATTTATCCAGGTTGAACTCCATCTGCCATCTCTCAGCCCATCTCTGCATCCTGTCAATGTCCCGCTGCAGCCTGCAACAGCCCACGATGTTGTGCCGACCATTGATCCTCATGTAAGGTAAACCTAATGTATGAACCCTCAAATGATTGTGACCATACGCATGTCCAGCAGTCTCTTAAATATTCCCAATGACCTCACTTCCACAACTGCTGCTGACAACGCATTCCATGCTCTCGCAACTCTCTGCGTAAAGAACCCGCTTCTGACATACCCTCTATACTTTCCAGCAAACAGCTTAAAACTATGACCCCTCGTGTTAACAATTTCTGCCCTGGGAAAAAAGTCTCTGGCTATCAGCTCTATCTTTGCCTCTCATTATCTTGTACACCTCAATTAGGTCCCCTGTCTTCCTTCTTTTTTCCACTGAAAGAAGTCCGAGCTCAGTCAACCTCTCTTTGTTAGATAAGCCCTCCATTCCAGGCATCCTGGCAAACCTCCTCTGAACCCTCTCCAATCTATCCACATCTTTCCTGTAATAGGGCGACCAGAACTGGACACAGTATTCCAAGTGCGTTCTAACCAATGTTTTATAGAGCTGCATCAAGATCTCACGACTCTTAAACACAATCCTCCTGTTAATGAAAGCCAAAACACCATATGCTTTCTTAACAACCATGTCCACTTGGGTAGCCATTTTAAGGGAGCTATGTATTTGCACACCAAGATCCCTCTGTTCCTCCACACTGCTAAGAATCCTGTCATGAATCCTGAACTCAGCTTTCAAACTTGACCTTCCAAAATGCATCACCTCGCATTTATCCAGGTTGAACTCCATCTGCCATCTCTCAGCCCATCTCTGCATCCTGTCAATGTCCCGCTGCAGCCTGCAACAGCCCTCTATACTGTCAACAACACCTCCAACCTTTGTGTTGTCTGCAAACTTGCTGACCCATCCTTCAATCCCCTCATCCAAGTCATTAATAAAAATTACAAACAGTAGAGGCCCAAGGACAGAGCCCTGTGGAACACCACACACCACAGACTTCCAGGCAGAATATTTTCCTTCTACTACCACTCGCTGTCTTCTGTTGGCCAGTCAATTCTGTACCCAGACAGCTAAGTTTCCCTGTATCCCATTCCTCCTGACCTTCTGAATGAGCCTACAATGGGGAACCTTATCAAATGCCTTGGTGAAGTCCACATACACAACATCCACAGCTTGACCCTCATCAACCTGCCTAGTAACATCCGCAAAGAATTCAGTAAGGTTTGTGAGGCATGACCTACCCCTCACCGAGCCGTGTTGATTCTATTTAATCAAGCCATGCTCTTCCAGATGGTCATAAATCCTGTCCCCCAGAATCTTTTCTAACTCCTTGCAGAGGACAGACGTAAGAGTGTCTGGTCTGTAATTGCCTGGGATTACCCTCTTTCCATTCTTGAAGAGCGCAATTACATTTGTCTCCCTCCAGTCCTCAGGTACGACCCCAATGTAGACCGAGGATGTAAGGATCTTCGCAAGCAGCGAAGCAATCATATTTCTCACTTCCCAAAGCATCCGAGGACAAATCTGGTCTGGCCCTGGTCAATCTTAATATTTGTCAAAATATTCAGCACATCAGCTTCCTCAATCTCTATCCGTTCCAGCATGCTTATCTGCTGCTCAATGGTTTCACTACAAGGTCCTTTTCTTTAGTAAAGATAGAAGCAAAAAACTCATTTAGGGCTTCCCCTACGTCCTCAGACTCTATACACAAGTTCGCTTTGCTAGCCTTGATCGGCCCTACTCTTTCTTTGATCATTCTCTTATTCCTCACATACGTGTAAAATGTCGTTGGATTCTCCCTAAGCCTTCCTGTCAAGCCTTTTTCCTGCCCCCTCCTGTCTCTCCTCAGGCCATTTTTGAGCTCCTTCCTCGCCAGTCTGTAATTCTCTAAAGCTGAGTAAGACCCTTGCTTCCTCCATCTTACATAAGCTGCCTTCTTTCTTTTGAAAAGAAGCTTCTCCGCTCTCTTCATCCAAGGTTCGTCTAACTTACCCCTTCTTACCTGTCTCAGAGGAACACATTTATGCATCACTCGCAACAACTGTTACTTAAACAGTCACCACATGTCTATTGTGGCCTTTCCATGGAGCAATTGCTCCCAGTCCATGGTTCTCAACTCACGTCTGATAGTATCATAGTTTCCTTTTCCCCAATTAAATATCCTTCCATTATGCCTGCTTCTCTCCTTCTCCATAGCTATGTAGAATGTGAGGCAGTTGTGGTGACTGCTACCAAAATGGTCTCCCACCGCGAGATCTGACACCTGCCCCAGCTCATTGCCGAGCACCAAAATCAAAATGGCCTCTCCCCTCGCTCGCCGCTTCAATGTGCTGAGTTAGGAAACCCTCATGAACACACCTTACAAAAATAGCTCCTTCCAAACCATCTACTCGAAGGAGGTTCCCATCAATATTAGGAAAGTTAAAGTCACCCATTACAACAACCCTATTACATTCACACTTTACCAAAACCTGCCGACCTATGCTTTCTTCAATCTCTCTGCTGCTATTGAGGGGCCTGTAGTAAACTCCTAATGAGGTAACTGCTCCCTTACTGTTCCTAATTTCCACCCATACTGACGCAGTAGGCAGACCCTCCTCGACAAGGGTACCTTCTGTAGCTGTGATAAACTCTCTGATTTCCTTTCTGACTTCATTGCATGTGGTGTCCCTCAAGGGTTGGGCACCACGGTGGCTCAGTGGTGAGCACTATTGGCTCACAGCACCAGGGACCCAGGTTCGATTCCAGATTTGGGCGACTGTCTGTGTGGAGTTTGCACATTCTCTCAGTGTCTGCGTGGGTTTCCTCCGCGTGCTCCGGTTTCTTCCCACAGTCCAAAGATGTGCAGCTTAGGTGAAATAGCCATGCTAAATTATCTGTAGTGTTAGGTGCATTAATCAGGGGTAAATGTATGGGTGGGTGCATCTTCGGAGGGTCGGTGTGGACTTGTTGTGCAGAAGGGCCTGTTTCCACACTGTAGGGAATCTAAGGATCTCTCCTTGGCCCCTCCTTTATCTCACCTGCATATTGCCAGGAGGTGACATTGCCCAAAAGCACCGTGTTAGGTTTCCCATGTACACTGACGATGCCCAGCTCTCCCTCCCCATCATCCCTCTCCATTACTCCACTGTTACTCAGTTATCAAACTCCTTACCACGTTCCCATTACTCAATTCGCTGCAATTTTCTCCAATGAAACATTGTATAGGTTAAAACCATTGCCTTCTGTTGCTATTACAAATTATTTTCCCTTACTGCTGAGCCCCTCCCTCCCACTGGGAAATATCTGAGGTAGAACTACATTCTTTACAATATTGCTGTTATATCTGACCCCAAGGTGACCTTCTGATCAGACATCCACACAGTCACAAACACCAGGAATTCCATTCTCTAAAATGTTGCTTATCTCCCCCTCACCCCAGCTCCATTGCTACTGAAACCCCTTACCCGTGTCGGTGTTGCCTTAAACTTAACAAATCTGAAGCAGAACCCTTGATTCCGTGACTGACTCAGAATCTGCTAGCTTTCTGTGTTTCCTGCACAATTATCTCCTGGTCCCTTTGTGGTGCAGCTTTCTACAGTTTCCACCATTTAAATAGCACTCTTGTTCTTCTATTATCTCCTCCAAAATGACCAACTTCCCATTTTCCCAAATTATACTCCATCTGGCAACTTGTTGCCTCCTTCTCCTGTGCATCTCTGTCTCTTCACAATCCCCTTACAACTTTAGAGTTATGCCTTTTCTGACAGATTCCCATTCCTCCACCCCCCCCCCCCCCCACCGCCCCCACACCGCAATTCTTCTAAACGTTTACTGGGAATCCTGGGCAGTGGGAAGCGTGCAGTGTTGCTCTGTTTTTCGTGAGACTCTATGGGATGACTGGGAGGAGCTTGCTGCCCATTGGTCAGAATGGAGACAACGTGCCCATCTAGCTGCATGAGCCTTTAGCTCCCCATGTCTTTTTGATGAGGCACAGCGGCAGCACGGAAGGAAAGAAAATGAATGAAATCCTGCTCTCCACATCTCACTGTCTCTTGGAACATTATGTCCCATGTGTCAAAGATCTTCCCTGTTCAGTCACATAAAGTCCCAAGGTGGAAACTCATAGAAACCCACAAAGATTTCCTCCTGAAGTAACTGCTGACCTCCACAAGGGGTAATGTGTACAGTCATCCTGGCTCAGGAGGAGGGGATGGGGTGAGTTTCTAACCTGACCTGACAGTGACAGATTTTATAACTTGCTTTAGAGGATACTACAGGTGGACATTCAGATGGTAACCTCGTTAACTTTATTGCCAAACTCTGACAGAATTACTCAGTTAAACAGGACCTGGATATTCACATTGTGCGTGAGTATTGTGTTCCAGCTCAATCCCATTAACTGCATAAAAGTTCTCCTTTAAATCATCCCATTCTCTCAATATTTCTCCCCACAACTTCAATGTGTCCTGTAGTCCTTGTATAATGAGCTGATGGGTTTAAAGTTTATTATTATAACGGGTACCTTTTGTAAACCCCTCTGCCACAGCTCCCCTCAATTTCCTTTACTACAAGGAGAACAATCTCGGTTTTCCCAAACCGCTGATTCCCCAATGTCTGTTTGCTCTCTATAAGGTAAACATCAGGATTGTGTGGGAACAGTGTCCACTTGCCTGCATCAGTGCAGCTCCCAGCAATGGTAAAGAACATGAACATCCTCCAGGACAAAGCACTGTGCCTGAGTGGAGTCCCATCCACCAACCTCAGCATTCCCACTCTCCACCTCCGAGGTACAGTGACATCACTGTGTAAGAGGCAAATTCAGTGTTGTCCTACCTGACCATCGGGTTGCTCTCTCATTAGGGAGAGATGATTGGGCGTGGTTTAACCTGAAGGTTACCCCAGCCCAGGCAAGGGGAGAGGTTGAGAAGGAGAGTCCATCTATTGTAGATCGATATTATCTACCCAATGTATCAGCAACATACCAAGGAATAATGTAAAGGAATATCCAAAACATGCTACTACAATCCCCCATTCCTTGAACCATCCTGGTAAATCTCCTGTGCCCCCTGTCAGGTACCCTGCCATCCTTCCCAACGTGTGAGCGATCTCTGTTTTGCACAGACCCAGCTGCTCTGTGTTCCTTTGGGTGATGTCATCATCGAGCAACAGTTGCACTAAAACTCTCTGTCTGGAAGGGTGGGATACAGAGAATTCCCAATAGCATTTAAGACATATTTAGGTGCACACTTGTGATACCAAGACAGATGGTGCGAATGCCTGTGTATTGGAAAATGGATCAGAATAGTTTGGTGATCGTTTTCTTTACTGGCACAGACTCAATGGCCCACAGAGCCTTTTTCTGTGCTGTAAACCTCAAGACACTTAATATAGGAATATGACAGGCCACCTTTGAAACCAGGTCAGAAAAAATGCTATTAGAATGCTGTCCGTTGCAGCTGGAACTGACAACCGGAAGCAACAGATACATACCACTATAAATGCCAGAAGAAAGATCACAGAAGTGCTTCACAGGAGGCTCCCAAGCACTGTGGATGTCACCTAGACAGGGGACGAAACGTCTGCAAAACAAATTCCCAGCTCGGCGAACAGAACCACAACAACGAGCACCCGAGCTACAAATCTTCTCACAAACTTTGAAGATAAGGAAGAGTTGTGAGCTGGGTGATGTGACAGAGATAGGGAGAGATGTGAAGAGGGAAGAATGCAGAAATAGCAAGAATTAGAGTCGGAATGTTATGTTGCATGGAAACAGACCCTGTGATCCAATCGATCCATGTCAAACATAATTCCAAACTGAGATAATCTCACCTGCCACCCCTTGGTCCACATGTATCCAAAAATTTCCTATTAGGTACATGTCCAAATTAGTTACTCGAAGAATCACTGTGGTGTGGAAACTGGCCATTTAGAGTCAGAGTCATTGAGATGTGCATCATGGAAACAGACCCTTCCGTCCAACCCATCAATGTTGACCAGATATCCCAAGCCAATCTAGTCCCACCTGCCAGCACCCGGACCATATCCCTCCAAACCCTTGCTATTCATGAATCCATCCAAATGCCTCTTAAATGTTGCAATTGTACCAGCCTCCACCACTTCCTCTGGCAGTTCATTCCATGCACGTACCACTGTCTGCATGAAAAAGTTGCCCCTTCGGTCTCTTCTATATCTTTACCCGGTCACCCTAAACCTATGCCCTCTACTTGTGGACTAGTTGCTGGAAGACTGGTGCCATTATTTGAGAAAGTTGGTAAGGAAATGCCAGCAAACTATAGACCGGTGAGCCTGAAGTCAGTCGAAGGCACGTTGTTGGAAGAGCTTATATGGGGCAAGATTTACATGTAATTGGAAAGACAAAAATGATTAGGGATAGTCAGCATGGCTTTGTGCATGAAAATCACTAACTTGTACTTCAGAAAGACGTTCAGCAAGGGTCCACATCACACACGGGTTAGCAAGTTCATCACCATAGAATACAAGGAGATGGGGAGATGTGGATACAAAATTGGCTGGAAGGTCATAGAGTCATAGAGATATACAGCACAGAAACAGACCCTTCGGTCCAACCCGTCCATGCTGACCAGGTATCCCAACCCATTCTAGTCCAAGCTGGCAGCACCTGGACATATCCCTCTAAGCCCTTCCAATTCATGTTCCCACCGACAGAGGAACCTCAATATGTGAACGAGTTGGGTGGGCACTAATTCATTCGGACAATCAATGATTCGGTGAATCGATTAAATGGGTTTCCTCTGGGCCTCGGAATTTTTAAAGTCTGCTCCCCATTCAGGAGATTGCAGCAGCACACAGCACGATCACCCGTGCACACACCGTCCCCAGCCTGACCCTCACTGCTGTCCACACACCGTTCCAAGCCTGTCCCTCACCGCCATCGAACACCGCCCCCAGCCTGACCCTCACTGCCGCCCACACACCACCAGCAGCCTGACTCTCACCATCATCCAACTCCACTCCCTGCCTGACCCTCAATGCCGCCCACACATTGTCCCGCAGCCTGACACTCACCGCCCCCAGCCTAACCATCACCAGCATCTACACACCACCCCCAGCCTGACCCTCACTGGCGCCCACAAACCACCACCAGTCTGACCCTCACTGTCACCCACACATTGCCCCACAGCCTGACCCTCACCGCCATCCAACACCGCCCACAGGCTGGCCCTCACTGCCGCCCATACACCACCAACAGCCTGACCCACATCGCCGTCCAACACCGCCCCCAGCTTGACCCTCACTGCCGCCACACACCAACCTCAGCCTGACCCTCACCATCGTCCAACACTGCTCCAAGGCTGACACTCCCTGGCGACCACATACTGCCTCCAGCCTGACCCTCACTGTCACCCACACATTGCCCCACAGCCTGACACTCACCGCCGTCCTCTCATTGCACCCAGCCTGACCCTCACTGCCGCTCAAACAATACCCCCATCCTGACCCTCAGCATCGTCGAACATCGCTCCCAGTCTGACCCTAATGCCGCCCTCACATTGCCCCACAGCCTGACACTCACCACTGTCCACCCACGGCCCCCAGTCTGACCCTCACCATCATCCAACATCGCTTCCAGCCTGACCCTCAATGCCGCCCACACATTGTCCTGCAGCCTGACACTCACCGCCCCCAGCCTAACCAACACCAGCATCTATACACCACCCCCAGCCTGACCCTTACCACAGTCCGCACACCACCCCAGTCCCACTCTCACCGGAATCCACACTGCCCCCATACTGACTCTCACCGCCATCCACACACACCCCCAACCTGACCTTCTCCACCGTCCACACATCGCCCCCAGCCTGACCTTCACCAGCATCCACACACTACCCCCAGCCTGACCCTCACTGCCATCCACACACCGACCCAGCCTGACCCTTGCTGCCACCCACACAACGCCTCCAAACTGACCTTCAGCACCATCCGCACACTGCCCCAGGCCTTACCCTCACCACCTTCCAAAGACCGCCCCCAGCCTGGCCCTCACTGATGCCCGCACACCACCCCAGCCTGACCCTAAGCGCCATCCACACACCGCCAATAGCTTGACCCTCAGCGCCATCCACACACCGCCCCCAGACTGATACCACCGCCGACACGCCGCCCCGCAGTCTGACCCTCACTGCCATCCACACAGTGTCCCCAGCCTGACCCACACCACTGTCCACAAACTGCCCCCTGCCTGACTCTCACTGCCACCCATACCCCGCCCCCAGACTAACCCTCATCACCATTTATACACAGACCCCAGCCTGACCCTCACCGCTGCCCACACGTCGTGCCCAGCTTGACCCTCACCGCCATTAGCACTGCTGCCTCACAGCGCCTGAGACCCGGGTTCAATTCCCGCCTCAGGTGACTGACTGTGTGGTGTTTGCACATTCTCCCCGTGTCTGCGTGGGTTTCCTCCGGGTGATCCGCTTTCCTCCCACAGTCCAAAGATGTGCAGGCCAAGTGAATTGGCAATGCTAAATTGCCCATGGTGTTAGGTCAGGGGTATATGTAGGGGCATGGGTGGGTTGCGCTTCGGCGGGTCGGTGTGGACTTGTTGGGCCGAAGGGCCTGTTTCCACACTGTAATGTAATGTAATGTAAACTAATCTAAAAATATCTAATCATTTACACACAGCCCCCAGCCTGGCCCTCACTGCCGCCCACACACCGCCCCCAGCCTGACCCTCACCGCTGTGCACACACCGCCCCCAGCCTGACCCTCAGCACCGTCCACACACCGCTCCCAACTTGTCCCTCACTGCCGTCCACACACCGCCCTTAGCCTGACCATCACCACCGTCCAATACCGACCCAAGTCAGATCATACTGCCGTGCACACACCACCCTAACCCCGTCCGACACCACCCACGCCCCAACACCATCCTTCCCCGCCCCCTCCCCCAACCCCATCAAACACCACCACCTCCCCAAAACCGTCCAACACCGCCGCCTCCCCGACCATGTCCGATACCGCACGCTCGCCAATCCCGTCCAACACCGCTCCCTCCCCCAAAGCTGTCCAAAACCGCCCCCTCCCACAACCCTGTCCAACACCACCCCTCCCCAACACCATCCAACACTGTCCATTCCCCCAGCCCCGTTCAAATCCTCCCCCATCCCAACACGGTCCAACACTGCTCCCTCACACCAACCCTGAAGAGCACTGCCCCCACCTCAACACCGTCCAACACGGCCCCATTCCCCAACACCGTCCAACACCACCCACTCCCACAAAGCTGTCCAAAACCTCCCCCTCCCCCAACGCTGTCCAACACCGCCCACTCCCCCAGCCCCGTTCAAATCCACCCCCTCCTCAACACGGTCCAACACTGCGCCCACCCCAACACCATCCAACTCCGCCCCCTCCACCAACACCATCCAACACTGCCCACTTCTCTAGCCCCGTTCAAAACCGCCCCATCCCCAACTCCGCCCCCACCCCATCCCTGTCCAACACTGCTTCCTCAGCACAACCCTGTCCAACATCGCCCCCACCCCAACACCATCCAACACCGCTCCCTCGGAAAAACACCGTCCCTCACCACACCGTCCACAAAACCAGCCCCACACCTCCCCCTCACAAACACTATCCAACACAGCCGCCTCCCGAACCCCGTCCGACACCGCCCCCTCCCCAACAATGTATCGCAACACCCCCTACCCCAACCCAGTACCACACCACCACTTCCTCCAACACTGCCCAACACCGCCGCCTCACAAATCCCGTCCGACAACTGCCCCTCCCCAATCCTGTCGAACACCGCCCCCTCCCACAATGCAGTCCCACACCGCTCCCTCCCTCAACCGTGTCCAACACCAACACCTCCACTAACACCGTCCAACACTGCCGCTTCACCAACCCCGTCCAACACCACCCCCTCCCCAACCCCGTCCAAAACCACACCCTCCCTAAACCCGTCCAACACCGCACCCTCCCACAGACCCGTCCAACAACACCCCCTCCACAAACACGTCCAACACCGCCCCCATACCCATCCAACACTGCCTCCACACCAACCCTGTCCAACATTGCCCCCTCCCGTGAACCCCTTCAAACACCACCTACTCCCCAAACCTGTCCAACACCGCTCCCTCCCCAAACACATCCAACATCGCCCCCTCCACCAACCCCGTCCAAGACCGCCACCTCCCCCAACCCCGTCCAACACCGTACGCAACACAACACCATCCAAAACCACCCCCTCCCCAACCCAGAGTAACACTGCCCCCACCCAAATCCCGTCTAACACAGTCTCCTCCGCCCAACCCGGTCCAATACTGCCCCCTCGCCCCAACCACGTCAACCACCGCCCCCTCCCCAAAACCATCTTAAACCACCCCGTCCCCAACCCTGTCCAACACCGCCCACTCCAGCAACACCATCCAACACCGCACACTTCACCAGCCCCGTTCACAAATGCCCCCACCCCAATACCGTCCAACTCCACCACCTCCACCAACACTGTCCAACACCGCCCACTCCCCTAGTCCCGTTCACAACCGCCTCCTCCCCAACCCCGTCCAACTCCGGCCCCTCCAAAACCTCGTTAAACACCATCCACCGCTGCTTCACAAACCCCGTCCAACACCACCCCCTCCTCAATCCTTTCCAACACCGCTCCCTACCCCAAAGCTGTCCAAAACCGCCCCCTCCCCCAAACCCGGCCAACACCGCCCCCCAAAACCGCCCCCTCCCCAACCCTGTCCGACACTACCCACGCCCCAACACCCTCTTTCACCGCCCCCTCCCCAATCCCATCAAACACCAACCCCTCCCCAAAACCGTTCAACGCTGCCGCCTCCCCAACCATGACCGATACCGCCCGCTCCCCAATCCCGTCCAACACCGCTCACTCCCCCAAAGCTGTCCAAAACCGCCCCCTCCCACAAGCCTGTCCAACACCACCCCTCCCCAACACCATCCAACACTGCCCAATCCCCCAGCCCCGTTCAAATCCTCCCCCTTCCGAACACGGTCCAACACTGCTCTTTGACCCCAACCCTGTCCAGCACTGCCCCCACTTCAACACCATGCAACACGGCCCCATCCCCCAACACCGTCCAACACCGCCCACTCACACAAAGCTGTCCAAAACCTCCCCCTCCCCCAACGCTGTCCAACACCGCCCCCTTTCCCAACACCGTCCAACTCCGCCCACTCCCCCAGCCCCGTTCAAATCCCCCCCTCCCCAACACGGTCCAACACGGCCCGCCCCTAAACCCTGTCAAACACTGCTCCCTCACTCCAAACCTGTCCAGCACTGCCCCCACCCCAACACCGTCCAACACCGCCCCATCCCCCAACCCCGTCCAACACCGCCCACTCCCCCAAAGCTGTCCAAAACCGCCCCCTCTCCAACACGGTCCAACACTGCCCCCTCCCCAACCCTGTCCAACACTGCTCCCTCACCCTAACCCTGTCCAACAGTGCTCCCACCCAAACACCATCCAGCACCGCCCCTTCCCCCAACCCCGTCCAACACCACCCCTACCCCAAACCCGTTCAACCCCGCCGCTGCCCCAACTCCGTCCAACACTGCTCCCTCTATCAACCCTATCCAACACCGCCCACTCCGCCAGCCGCTTTCAAAACCGAACCCTCACTAACCCCATCTAAAATTACCCCCTCCCCAAACCCGTCAAACATGGCCCACTCCCCCAACCCCGTCCAACACGTCCCCCTCCCCGAACACCGTCCAACACCGCCCCCTCCAACAACTCCGTCCAACACAGCTCCCTCCACCAAACCCACCCAACACCGCCCACACCCCCAGCCCCGTTCAAAACCGAACCCTCTCCCAAACCCGTCCAACACCACCCCTACCCCAAACCCGTTCAACCCCGCCGCTGCCCCAACTCCGTCCAACACTGCCCCCTCCACCAACCCCATCCAACGCCGCCCACAACACCAGCCCCGTTCAAAACCGAACCCTCCCCCAACCCCGTCCAACACTACCCTCTCGCCAGCCCCATCCAATACCGCCCCCTCCCCCAACCCCATCAAACACCACCCCCTCCACCAAAACCGTCCCACACCACCGCCTCACCAACCCCGTCTGATACCACCCCCTCCCCAATCCCGTCCAACACCGCTCCCTCCCCCAAAGCTGTCCAACATCGCCCCCTCCCCCAACCCTGTCCAAAACCGCCCCAACCCCAACCCTGTCCAACACTGCCCCCTCCCCACCACGGTCCAACACTGCCCTCACCCCAATCCGGTCAAACACTGCTCCCTCACCTCAACCCTGTCCAACACCGCCCCCCACCCCATCACCATCCAAAACCGCCCCCTCCGCCAACCCCGTCCCACACCACTCCCTCCCCCAAACCCGTCACACACCTCACCCCAACACCATTCAACACCCCTGCCTCCCTAACCCCGTCTGACCCCATCCCCTCCCCAACCATGTATCACAACACCCCGTCCCCCAACCCAGTCCGACACCACCCCCTCATCCAACACTGCCCAACACCGCTGCCTCAAAAACCCCGTCCGACACCGCCCCCCACAATCCCGTCCAACACCGCCTCCTCCCACAATGACGTCCCAAACCGCCCCCTCCCAGAACCATGTCCAACACCAACCCCTCCACTAACACCGTCCAACACTGCCGCTTCACCAACCCCGTCCAACACCACCCCCTCCCCAACCCCGTCCAAAACCGCACCCTCCCTAAACCCGTCCAACACCGCACCCTCCCACAGCCCCGTCCAACACCACCCCCTCCACAAACACGTCCAACACCGCCCCCATACCCATCCAACACTGCCTCCACACCAACCCTGTCCAACATTGCTCCCTCCCGTGTACCCCTTCAAACACCACCCCCTCCCCAAACCCTTCCAACACCGCTCCCTCGCCAAACCCATCCAACACCGCCCCCTCCCCAAATCCGTCCAACACCGCCCCCTCAACCAACCCCGTCAAACACCGCCCCCTCCCCAACACCATCCAAAATCGCCCACTCCCAGCCCCGTTCACAACTGCCCCCTCCCCAACTCCGCCCCTACCCCATCCCTGTCCAACACTGCTTTCTCACCCCAACCCTGTCCAACATCGCCCCCACCCCAACATCATCCAACACCGCTCCCTCCGCCAACAATGTCCCACACCACACCGTCCACAAAACCAGCCCCACACCTCCCCCTCCCCAACACTATCCAACACAGCCGCCTCCCTAACCCCGTCCGACATGGCCCCGTCCCCAACAATATATCACAACACCCCCTACCCCAACCCAGTCCCACACCACCACCTCCTCCAACACTGCCCAACACCGCCGCCTCACAAATCCCGTCCGACACCGCCCCCTCCCCAATCCTGTCTGACACCGCCCCCTCCCACAATGCAGTTCCACACCGTTCCCTCCCTGAACCATGTCCAACACCAACCCCTCCACTAACACCGTACAACACTGCTGCTTCACCAACCCCGTCCAACACCACACTGTCAAAACCACACCCTACCCAAACCCGTCCAACATCGCAACCTCCCACAGTCCCGTCCAACACCGGCCCCTCCCTTATCCCGTCCAACACTGCCCACCCCATCCACGTCCAACACTGCCCCCACCCCAACCCCGTCCAACATTGCCCCCTCCCGTGAACCCCTTCAAACACCACCTCCTCCCCAAACCCGTCCAACACCACTCCCTCCCCAAACCCATCCAACGTCGCCCCCTCCATCAACCCCGTCCAAGACCGCCACCTCCCCCAACCCCGTCCAACACCGTCCGCACCACAACACCATCCAAAACCACCCCCTCCCCAACCGAGAGTAACACTGCCCCCACCTAAATCCCGTCTAACACAGCCTCCTCCGCCCAACCCGATTCAATACTGCCCCCTCGCCCCAACCACGTCAACCACCGCCCCCTCCCCAAAACCATCCTAAACCACCCGTCCCCAACCCTGTCCAACACCGCCCACTCCACCAACATCATCCAACACCGCACACTTCACCAGCCCCGTTCACAAACGCCCCCACCCCAATACCGTCCAACTCCACCACCTCCACCAACACTGTCCAACACCGCCCACTCCCCTAGTCCCGTTCACAACCGCCTCCTCCCCAACCCCGTCCAACTCCGGCCCCTCCAAAACCCCGTTAAACACCATCCACCGCTGCTTCACAAACCCCGTCCAATACCACCCCCTCCTCAATCCTGTCCAACACCGCTCCCTACCCCAAAGCTGTCCAAAACCGCCCCCTCCCCAACCCTGTCCAACACCGCCCCCCAACACCGCCCCCTCCCCAAGCCCGTCCGACACCACCCACGCCCCAACACCCTCCTTCACCGCCCCCTCCCCAACCCCATCAAACACCAAACCCTCCCCAAAACCGTCCAACACCGCCACCTCCCCAACCATGTCCGATACCGCCCGCTCCCCAATCCCGTCCAAAACCGCTCACTCCCCCAAAGCTGTCCAAAACAGTCCACCCCCACAACCCTTTCGAACACCACCCCTCCCCCAACACCATCCAACACTGCCCACTCCCCCAGCCCCGTTCAAATCGTCCCCCTCTCCAACACGGTCCAACACTGCTCCCTTACCCCAACCCTGTCCAGCACTGCCCCCACCTCAACACCGTCCAACACGGCCCCATCCCCCAACACCGTCCAACACCGCCCACTCCCACAAAGCTGTCCAAAACCTCCCACTCCCCCAACGCTGTCCAACACCGCCCCCTCCCCCAACACCTGCCAACACCGCCCACTCCCCCAGCCCCGTTCAAATACCCCCCTCCCCAACACGGTTCAACACTGCCCCCACCCCAACCCCGTCAAACACTGCTCCCTCACTCCAAACCATTCGAGCACTGCCCCCACCCCAACACCGTCCAACACCGCCCCATCCCCCAACCCCGTCCAACACCACCCCTACCCCAAACCCGTTCAACCCCGCCGCTGCCCCAACTCCGTCCAACACTGCTACCTCTATCAACCCTATCCAACACCGCCCACTCCCCCAGCCGCTTTCAAAACCGAACCCTCACTAACCCCGTCGAAAATTGCCCCCTCCCCAAACCCGTCAAACATGGCCCACTCCCCCAACCCCGTCCAACACGTCCCCCTCCCCTAACCCCGTCCAACACCGCCCCCTCCCACATCTCCATCCAACACTGCCCCCTCCACCAACCCAATCCAACGTCGCCCACACCCCCAGTTCCGTTCAAAACCGAACCCTCCCCCAACCCCGTCCAACACTGCCCACTCCCCAGCCCCATCCAACACCGCCCCCTCCCCAACCCCATCAAACACCATCCCCTCCGCCAAAACCGTCCCACACCACCGCCTCACCAACCCCGTCTGATACCACCCCCTCCCCAATCCAGTCCAACATCGCTCCCTCCCCCAAAGCTGTCCAAAATCGCGCCCGAGCCCAACCCTGTCCAAAACCGCCCCCACCCCAACCCTGTCCAACACTGCCCACTCCCCACCACGGTCCAACACTGCCCTCACCCCAATCCGGTCAAACACTGCTCCCTCACCTCAACCCTGTCCAACACTGCCCATACCCCAACACTGTCCAACACCGCCCCATCCTCCAACCCCGTCCAGCACCGCCCCCTCCCCAACTGCATCCAACACTGCCCACACCCCCAGCCACGTTCTAAACCGAACCCTCCCCAACCACGTCCAACACTGCACCTCCCCAAACCCGTCAAACACGGCCCTCTCCCCCAACCTCATCCAACAGCTCCCCCTCCCCCCAAACCCGTCGAACACCGCCCACGCCCCCAACATCGTCCAACAGGGCCCGCTCCACCAACCCCTTCCAACACCGCTCACTCCCCAGCCCCGTTTAAACCCGAACTCTCCCCAAGCCCATCCAACACTGCCCCCTCTCCCAACCCTGTCCAACACGGCCCACTCCTAAGCCCTACCCAACACCACCCCGTCCTCCAACCCCGTCCAACAATGCCCCCTCCCAAATCCTGTCTAACTCTGCCCCCTCCCCCCAAACCCCATCAATCACAACCCCCTCCCCCAAAACTGTACAACACCGCCGCCTCCCCAACCCCGTCCGATACTGCCGCCTCCCCAATCCCGCCTAACACCTCTCCCACCCCCAAAGCTATCCAAAACTGCCCCCTTCCCAAACCCTGTACAACACCTCCCACTCCCCCAACATAGTCCAACACCGCCCACAACCAACCCCATCTGACACCACCCCCTCCCCAATCTCGTCCAATACCGCCCCCTCCCCAACCCTGTCCAACACCGCCCCCTCCCCAACGCCGCCCCTTCCCCTACCCCGTCTGACAACGCCCTCTCCCCAAACCCGGTCTAAGACTGGTCGCCCAAACCCGTCCAACACTGCCCTCTTGCCCAACACCATTAAACAATGCCCCCATCCTCAGCACAATCCAAAACTGCCCCCTCCCCAACCCTGTCCAACACCGCCCCCTACCCCAACTCCGTCCAACACCGCCCCCTCCCCAACTCAATCCAACACCACCCACTGCCCCAGCCTCGTTCAAAACCGAACCCTCCCCAACCCCGTCAAACACTGCCCCATCCCCAGCACGATCCAACACTTCCCCCTCCACAAACCCTGTCCAACAACGACCCCTCCCCCAACTCCGTCCAACATCTCCCCCTCCCCCCAACCCCGTCCAACACCGCCCATTCCCCCAACTCCGTCCAACACCGCCCACTCCACCAAGCCCATCCAACACCATCCACTCCCCCAGCCCCGTTCAAAACTGAACCCTCCCCAACCCCATCCAACACCGCCCACTCCCCCAAACATGTCCAACACTGCCCCGTCCCCAGCCCCATCCAACAGCACCCCTCCCCTAAACCCGTCCAACACTGATCCTCCCCAACTCAGTCTAACACTTCCCCTCCCCAACCCCCTCCATCACCGCCCCCTCCCCCAACCCCATCAAACACCATCCCACCCTAATACCGTACAATACCGCCGTCTCCACAACCCCGTCTGATACCGCCTCCTCCCCAATCCCGTCCAACACCGCTCCCTACCCCAAAACTGTCCAAAACCGCCCACTCCCCCAACCCTGTCCAACACTGCCCCCATCCCAACCCTGTCAAACACTGCTCCCTCACCTCAACCCTGTCCAGCACTGCCCCCACTCCAACACCGTCCAACACTGCCCACTCCCCCAAACCTGTCCAAAACCGCCCCCTCCCCCAACTCTGTCCAACACCGCCCCCTCACCCAACACCGTCCAACACTGCCCACTCCCCCAGCCCCGTTCAAATCCACCCCCTCCCCAACATGGTCCAACACTGCCCCCACCCCAACCCTGTCAAACACTGCTCCCTCACCCCAAACCTGTCAAGCACTTCCCCACCCCAACCCCATCCAACACCACCCCCTACCCCAAACCCGTTCAACCCTGCCCCTGCCCCAACTCCGTTCAACACTGCTCCCTCTATCAACCGAATCAAACACCGCCCACTCCCCCAGCCGCGTTCAAAACCGAACCCTCCCTAACCACGTCGAACACTGCCCCCTCCCCAAACCTGTCAAACATGGCGCACTCCCTCAACCACGTCCAACACCGCCGCCTCCCGCAATACCGTACAACACCGCCCCTTTCCACCAACCCCATCCAAAACCGCCCCCTCCCCCAACCCCATCAAACACCACCCGCTCCCCCAAAACTGTCCCACACCGCCGCCTCACCAACCAGTCCGATACCAACCCCTCCCCAATCCCGTCCAACACCGCTCCCTCCCCCAAAGCTGTCCAAAACCGCCCCCTCCCCAAACCATGTCCAATACCTCCCACTCCCTCTACATGGTCCAACACCGCCCCCAAACAACCCCATCTGACACCGCCCCCTCCCAATCTAGTCCAACACCGCCCTCTCACCCAACCCTGTCCAACACCGCCCCCTCCCCCAACATCGCCCCCTTGTCTACCCCGTCTGACACCGCCCTCGCCCCAATCCCGTTCAACACTGCCCCCTCCCAAACCCCGTCGAACACTGGCCGCCCAAACCCGTCCATCACTGCCCACTTGCCAAACACCGTTAAACAATGCCCCCATCCCCAGCACGGTCCAACACCGCCCCCTCCCCAACCCCGTCCAACACCGCCCCCTACCCCAACTCCGTCCAACAACGTCCCCTCCCCAACTCCGTCCAACACCTCCCCCTCCCCAACCCCGCCCAACACCACCTACTCCCCCAACTCCGTCCAATACCGCCCCCTCCACCAACCCATCCAACACTGTCTACTCCCCCAGCACCGTTCAAAACGGAACCCTCCCCAACCCCGTCCAACACCGCCCACTCCCTCAAACCTGTCCAACACTGCCCCCTCCCCAGCCCCATCCAACAGCACCCCCTCCCCAAACCCGTGCAACACTGATCCTCCCCAACTCCGTCTAACACTGCCCCTCCCCCAACCCCATCAAACACCATCCTACCCCAATATCATCCAACACCGCCGTCTGTGCAACCCTGTCCGATACCGCCCCCTCCCCAATCCCGTCCAACACCGCCCACTCCCCCAACCCTGTCCGCCACCGCCACCTCCCCAATCCTGACCAACACCGCCCCCTCGCCCAACCACATCAAACACCGCCCCTCCCAAACCCCGTCCGACACCGCCCACTCCCCAACCCTGTCCGAAATAGCCCCCTACCCAATTCTGTCCGATACCGCCCTTCCCAAATCCCGTCGAACACCGCTCCCTCCCCCAAAGCTGTCCAAAACCGCCCCCTCCCCCATATCTGTCAACAACGCCCCTTCCCCCAACATGGTCCAACACTGCCCCCTCCCCAACCCCGTCCGACACCGCCCCCTCCCCAATCCCGTCCAACACCGCCCCTCCACCAACCCCGTCCAACACCGCCCCTCCCCAACCCCATCCAACACCGCCCCCTCCCCAACCCCGTCCGATACCACCCCCTCCACAATCCCATCCAACACCGCCCCCTCCCCCAAAGTTGTGCAAAACCGACCCATCCCCCAGGCCCTGTCCAACACTGCCCCCTCCCCCAACATCATCTAACACCGCTCCCTCCCCAATCCCATCCAACACCGCCCCCTCCCCAACAATGTCCAACACCGCCGCTCCCCAACCCCATTGGACACCGCCCACTTGCCAATCCTGTCCAACACTGCCATCTCCCCATCCCCGTCCAACACTGCCCCCTCCCCAAACCTGTCCAACGTTGCCCCCTCCTGTGAACTCCTTCAAACACCACCCTCTCCCTAATCCTGTCCAACACCGTCCCCTCTCCAACCCCGTCCAACACCGCACCCTACCCCAACCCCGTCCAACACCGTCCCCTCCCCAACTCCGTCCAAAACCGCCCCTCCACCAAACCCATCCAACACCGCCCACTCCCCAAGCCCCGTTCAAAAAAGAACCCTCACCAACAACGTACAACATTTCCCCCTCCCCAAACCCATCCAACACATCCCACTCCCGAACACCGTCCAACACCTCCCCCTCCCCCAACACGGTCCAACACTGCACACTCCCCAACCCCGTCCAACATGCCCCTTTCCCCAATCCCGTCTAACACCGCTCCTTCCACCAACCCCATCCAACACCGCCACTCCCCCAACCCCATCCGACAACGCTCCCTCCCCAACCCCGTCCGATACCAACCCCTCCTCAATCCCGTCCAACACCGCTCCGTCCCCCAAAGCTGCCCAAAACCGCCCCAGCCCCCAACCCTGTCCAACACCGCCCTCTCCCCAACACCATCCAACACTGCCCACTCACCCAACCTCGTTCAAAACCGCCCCGCCAACACCGTCCAGCATCACCCCACCCCAACCCTGTCAAACACTGCTCCCTCACTCCAACCCTGTCTAACACTGCTCCCACCCCAACACCATCCAACACCGCCCCATGCCACAACCCCGTCCAACATCGCCCCCTACCCCAACCCCATCCAACACCGCTCCTGCCCCAACTCCATCCAACACTGCTCCCTCCATCAACCTAATCAAACACTACCTACTCCCCCAGCCACCTTCAATACCGAACCCTCCTCAACCCCGTCGAACACTGCCCCCTCCTCAAATCCATCAAACATCGCCCACTCCCCCTAACCCAATCCAACACCGCCCACTGCCCCAGCCCCGTTCAAAACCGAACCGTCCCTAACCCCGTCCAACACTGCCCCCTCCCCAAACCCATCACACAGTGCCCCCATCCCCAGCACGATCCAACACTGCCCCCTCCCCAACACTGTCCAACAACGCCCCCTCCCCCAACTCCGTCCAACACCTCCCCCTCCCCGCAACCCCATCCAACACCGCCCCCTCCACCAATCCCATACAACACCGTCCACTCCCCCAGCACCGTTCAAAACTGCACCCTCCCCAACCCCGTCCAACACCGCCCACTCCCCAAAACCTGTCCAACACTGCCCCCTCCCCAGACCCATCCAACAGCACCTATCTCCCCCAACCCTGTCCAACACTGATCCTCCCCAACCCTGTCTAACACTGCCACTCCTCCAAACCCTCCATCTCCGCGTTCAAAACCGAACCCTCCCCAACCCCGTCGAACACTGCCCCCTCCCCAAACCCGTCAAACATGGCCCACTCCCCCTAACCCCGTCCAACACCGCCCACTCCCACAACCCCGCCCAACACCCCCCTCCACCAAACCCATCCAACACTGCCCCCTTCCCCAAAACCGTCACACACCGCCGCCTCGCCAACCCCGTCCGAGAACAACCCCTCCCAAATCCCCTCCAACACCACTCCCTCCCCAAGAGCTGTCCAAAATCGCCCCTTAACCCAACACCATCCAACACTGCCCACTCCCCCAGCCCCTTTGAAAACCGCCCCCTCCCCATCACGGTCCAACACTGCCCTCACTCCAACCCTCTCCAACACTGCCCCTACTCCAACACTGTCCAACACCGCCCCCTCCCCAACCCCATCCAACACCGCCCCCTGCCCCAACCCCATCTAACACCGCCCACTCCCCCATTCACGTTCAAACCGAACCCTCCCCAACCCCGTCCAACACTGCCCCCTCCCCCAACCCGTCAAACACGGCCCCTCCCCAGCCCCGTCCAACACCTCCCCCTCCCCCAAACCCGTCCAACACCGCCCCCGCCACCAACCCCTTACAACACCGCCCACTCGCCAGCCCCATTCAAAACCGAACCCTCCCCAACCCCGTACAACACCGCCCTCTCCCCCAACCCCGTCCAACACGGCCCCCTCCCCAGCCCCATCCATTACCACCGCCTCCCCCAACCCCGTCCAACACTGCCAGCTCCCAAACCCCGGCTAAAATTGACCCCTCGCCCAAAACCCCTCCATCACCGCCCCCTCCTCCCCAAACCCCATCAATCACCACCCCCTCCCCCAACACCGTCCAACACCGCCCACTCCCCCAACTCCATCCAACACCGCCCGTCCACCAACCCCATCTAACACTGCCCACTGCACCAGCCCCGTTCAAAACTGAACCCTCCCCAACCCCGTCCAACATCGCCGACACCCCCAAACCTGTCCAACACTGCCTCCTCCCCAGCCCCACCCAACACCACACCCTCACCCAACCCCGTCCAACACTGACCCTCCGCAATCCCGTCAAACTCTGCCCAGCGCCCACCCCTCCATCACCGTCCCTCCCCCAAACCCATCAAACACCATCCCACCCCCAAAACCGTCCAACACCGCCGTCTCCCCAACCCCATCCGATATCGCCCCCTCTCCAATCCCGTCCAACACCGGTCCTTCCCCCAAAGCTGTCCAAAACTGCCCCTCCCCAAACCCTGTCCAATACTGCCCCCTCCCCCAACACGGTCCAATACAGCCCCCTCCCAAACCCTGTCCGACACCACCCCCTCCCCAATCCCGTCCAACACCGCCCACTCCCCAACACCGTCCAACATCGCCCCTCCCCAAACCAGTCTGACATCGCCCCCTCCCCAATCCCGTCCAATACCGCCCCCTCACCAATCCCGTCCAACACCGCGCTCTCCCCCGAAGCTGTCCAAAACCGCCCCCTCGCCCTACCCTGTCCAACACCGCCACTTCCCCCAACACGGTCCAACACTGCCCTCCCAACACTGTCCATCACCGCTCCTTCCTAAACCTGTCCAACACCGCCCCCTACCATACACCATCTAACACCGCCAGCTCACCAACCCGGTCCAACACCACACCATCCCCAAACCCGTCCAACACCACCCCCTCCCTAACCCCGCCACTTCCTCAACCCAGTCCAACACCGCCCCCTCCTCCAAATCTGCCCAACACCACACCCTTCCCCAACCCTTTCCAATACCGCCCCATCCACAACACCGTCCAATACCGCCCCCTCCCCAAAACCATTCAACACCACCGTCAACCAACCCCAACTGATACCACCCCGTCCCCAAACCCTTCCAACACCACCCCTCACCAAACCCGTCCAACACCTTCCCCTTCCCCAGACCTGTCCAACACCGCCCCATCCCAAAACCTCCATCACCGCCCCCTTCCCCCAAACCCCTCCATCACCAGCCCTACCCACAACCCCATCAATCACCACACCCTCCCCAATAACTGTCCAAAACCGCCGCCTCCCCAACCCCGTCCGATACTGGCCCCTCCCCAATCCCGTCCAACACCGGTCCCTCCCCCAAAGCTGTCCAAAACCGCCCCCTAACCTATCCCCACTGTCCAACACCTCCCCCTCCACAACACGGTCCAACACTGCACCCTCCCCATCCCTGTCCGACACCGCACCCTCCCCAATCCCGTCCAACACCTCACCCTCCCCAAACCTGTCCAACACCGCCCCCTCCCCAACACCGTCCAACACTGCCACCTCACCAACCCCGGCCAACACCACCCGCTCTCCAATACCCTCCAAAACCACCCCCTACCCAAACCCGTCCAACACCACACCCTCCACAACCCCGTACAACATTGTCCCCTCCCGCGAAACCCTTCAATCACCACTCATCCCTAAACCCGTCAACCACCAACCCATACCCAACACTGTCGAACACCATCCCCTCCCCCATCACGGTCCATCACCGCACCCTCCCCAATCCCGTCCAAAACCGTCCCCTTCCCCAAGCCCATCGAACACCGCCCCTCCGCCAACCCTGTCTGACACTGCTCCCTCCCCAATCCCATCCGATACCGCCCCCTCCCCAATCCCATCCGATACCGCTCCCTCCCAAATCCCATCCAACACCGCTCACTCCCCGAAAGCTGTCCAAATCTGCCCCCTCCCCAACCCCATTTGACACCGCCCCCTCCCCAATCCAGTCCAACACTGCCTCCCCAACACCGTGCATCACCACCCCTCCCAAAAACTATCCAACATCGCCCCCTCCCCAACACCGTCCAACTCCGCCACCTTACCTACCCCGTCCAACGCTGCCCCCTCCCCAACCCCATCCAACACTGCCCCCTCCCCAACCCCATCCAACATTCACACCTTCCGCGAACCCCTTCAAACACCACCCCCTCCCAAACCCCGCAAAACACCAATGCATACCCAAGACCGTCCAACCGCGCCCCTCCCCCAACCACGTCCGACACCGCCCCCTCACCAATCCGGTCCAACACTGCCCCCTCCCCAAACCTGTCGAACACCACGTCCTCCTCAACACCGTCCAACACCGCCCCCCTCCCCATCACTGTCCAACACCGCTGTCTACCTAACCCCATCCGACACCGCCCCGTCCCCAACGCTGTCCAACACTGCCCCCACACCAATCCAGTCCAACACCGCACCCTCCCCCAACCGCATCGAACACCGCTCCCTCCTCAGTCCCGTCCAACACAACACGCTCCCCAACCCCCTCCAAAACCACCCGCTACCCAAACTCGTACAACACCATACCCTCCTCAACCCTGTACAACACCACCCCTAAAAAACCCCGGCCATCACTCCCCCCTCCCCAATCCAATCAAACACCACCCCCCTCCGCCAAACCTGCCCAACACCGCCCCCTCCCCCACACCATCCAACACCGCCATCTACCCAACCCCGTCCGACACCGCCCTGTCCCCAACCCCGACCAAAACCACCTCCACACCAAACCCGTCCGACACCGCCCCCTCCCCAATCCTGTCCAACACCACCCCCTCCCCCAACACCGTCCAACACTGCCCACTCCCCCAACCCAGTCCAATACTATCCCCTCTCCAAACCCGTCCATACCACCCCCTCCGAAACCCGATCTAAAATTGCCCCCTCCTCCAACCCTGTCCAACTCTGCTCTTCGCCCAACCCCGTCAAACACCGCCCCCGTTCCCCACACCATCCAACACCGCCCACTCCCCCAGCCCCGTTCAAAACCGCCCCCTCCCCATAACCATCAACACATCCCACAACACTGTCCAACACCGCCCCCTCCCAAACCCCGTCTAACACTGCCCATTCTCCCTAAACCGGTCAAACACTCTCCCTCCCCCAACCCCATCAAACACAGCCCCGAACCCAAACACAGTGCAACACCAACCCCTCCACAACACCAAACCCGTCCAACACCTTCTCCTACCCCAGACCTGTCCAACACCGCCCCCTCCCAAAACCTCCATCACCGCCCCCTTCCCCCAAACCCCTCCATCACTACCCCTACCCACAACCCCATCAATCAACACCCCGTCCCCCAAAACTGTCCAACACCGCCGCCTCCCCAACCCCGTCCGATACCGCCCCTTTCCCAACCCCGTCCAACATTGCTCCCTCCCGTGAACCCCTTCAAACACTGCCCCCTCCCCAACCCTGTCTGACACCACCCCCTCCCAAACCCCATCCACCACCCCCTCCCACAATCCCGTCCAACACCGCCCCCTCACAATCCCGTCTAACACTGACCCCTACACCCAACCCGGTCCAACACTGTCCCTTCCCCAACCCGATCAACCACCGCCCCATCCCAAACACCATCCAACACTGCCCCTTCCACCAACGCCATCCAACACCACCCACTCCCCCAGCCCCGTTCAAAACCGCCCCCTCCCTAAACCCATCCAACACTGCCCACTCCCCAGCCCCGTTCACAACCGCCCCCCCAACACCAAACATCTCCACCCACTCCACCAACACCATCCAACACCGCCCACTCCCCCAGCCCCGATCAAAACCGCCCCCTCCCCAACCCCGTCCAACACCGCCCACTCCCCAGCCCCGTTCCCAACCGCCCCCTCCCCAACACCAAACATCTCCACCCACTCCACTAACACCATCCAACACCGCCCACTTCCCCAACCCAGTCCAATACTATCCCCTCTCCAAACTTGTCCATACCACCCCCTCCGAAACCCGATCTAACATTGCCCCCTCCCCCAACCCCGACCAACTCTGCCCCTCGCCCAACCCCGTCAAACACCGCCCCCGTTCCCCACACCATCCAACACCACCCACTCCCCCAGCCCCGTTCAAAACCGCCCACTTCCCAACCCAGACGAACACTGCCCCCTCCCCATAAGCATCAACCCATCCCACAACACTGTCCAACACCGCCCCCTCCCAAACCCCGTCTAACACTGCCCATTCCCCCCAAACCGGTCCAAAACTCTCCCTCCCCCAACCCCATCAAACACAGCCCCGAAACCAAACACAGTGCAACACCAACCCCTCCCCAACACCAAACCCGTCCAACACTGTCCCAACCCGAACGCTGTCTAAAACCACCCCCTCCCCAACCCTGTTCCACATAACCCCCTTCCCCAACCCTTCCCACACCAACCCCTCCCCAAAACGCGGCCCAGACCAACCCGTCCCCCAACACCGCCACCTCCCTAAACCCGTCCAAAACCGCCCCACCCCCAAACCCGTCCCATACCACCCGCTTCCCCAAACCCGACCCACACCAACTCCTCACCCAACACCGCCGCCTCCCCAACACCGTCTGACACCGCCCCCTCCCCAATCCCATCCAACATCACCACCTCCCCCAACCCCGTCCAACACTGCCTCCTCCGTACAAACCCGTCCCACATGTCCCCCTCCCCAAGACCGTCCAACACCGCCACCTCCCCAACCCCATACGACACCGTCCCCTCACCAATCCTGTACCACAGCACCCCCTCCCCTAAACCCATGCCACACCACCCCTTCCCCCAAACGCATCCCACACCAACACCTCCCCAACACCATCCAACACCGCCTCCACCTTCAACACCGTCCCACACCACCCCCTCCCAAACCTTGTCCAACCCCGCCCCCTCCCCAAACCCCCTCCAACACTGCCCCCTCCCCCAGACTCGTCCAACACCTCCCCCTCCCAAACCTGTCCAACCCCACCCTTCCCCAACCCTGTCCAACACCGCCCCCTCCACAACCCCGTCCAACACCACCCCCCAACCCCATCCAACACTTCTGCCTTCCCAACCCCGTTCGATACCGCCCCCTCCCCAAACCTGTACCACAACACCCCCTCCCCCAAACCCATCCCACACCAACCCGACCCCAACACCACCACCTCCCCAACCCCGTCCAGCACCGCCCCACCCCAACCCTGTCCAAAACCGCCCCCTCCCCACCCCTGTCCCACAACACCCCCCAAATCCGTACCACACCACCCCTTTCCCCAAACGTTCCCACACTAACTCCACCCCCAAACACCGCCACCTCACCAACACCGTCCGACACCACTCCCACCCCAATCCTGTCCAAAATCGCCCCCTCCCCAAACCCGTCCAACACCGCCCCTTCCACGCAAACCCGACACACACCTCCCCCTCACGCAACACCATCCTACACGGCCACCTCCCCAACCCCGCCTAACACCACCCCTCTTCAAACCCGTCCAACACCCCCCTTCCCAACACCGTCCAATACAGCTGCCTCCCCATACCCGTCAAACACCGGCCCCTCCCCACCACCGTCCAACACCACGCATTCCAGCAAACCCCATCCAAAACCTCCCCGTCCAACACCGCTTTTCCAAAACCCGTCCAACACCGCCCCCTTCCCCCAAACCCGTCCCACACCTCCCCCTCCCCCAACACCGACCAACAACGCCGCCTCCCCAACCCCGTCCGACAACACTCTTCCCACATTAACCCCTCCTGCAACACCACCCAACACCGCCGCCTCCCCAAGCCCGTCCAACACTGCCCCCTCCTCCAACCCTGTCCAATACTGCACCTTCTCCCAAGCCCGTCCAATACTGCTCCCTCCCTCAACTACATTCAACACCGCCACCTCACCCCAACCCCGTTCATCACTGCCCCCCAACCCCGTCCAACACTGCCCCCTCCCGAAACCCGTCCAACACCGCCGTCTCCCCCAAACACATCCCACACCTCCCCCTCCCCACGACGGTTCAACACCGCCCACCCACCAGCCCCAAACAACACCACCCCCTCCCCAACCCAGTACCACAACACCCCCTCCCCCAAACCCTTCCCACACCAACCCCTCTCCCAACCCCATCCATCACTGCCCCTCCCTCAACCCCGTCCAACACTGCACCCTCCCCAACCCCGTTCAGCACTGCCCCTCCCCAACCCCATTCAACACTGCCCCATCCCCAACACCGCCCTTCCCAAACTCCGTCCAACACCACATCCTCCACCAACCCCGTCCCACACCACTCCCTCCCCCAAACCCGTCCCACACCTCCCCCTCCCCCAAAACTGTCCAAAACCGCTGTCTCCCCAACCCCGTCCAACACCGCCCCCTCCCCAACCCTGTCCCACAACAAACCTCCCCAAAACCCGTTCCACACCACCCCCTCCCCCAAACCTGTCCCACACCAACCCCTCCCCAATGCCATCCACACCAACCTGTCCCAAACCCCGTTCAACACGGCCCCTTCCCCATCACCGTCCAATACCGTCACTTCACCACCCCCGTCCAAAACCACCCCCTCCCCAAACCCATTCCAACACTGCCCCCTCCCCAATCCCGTCAAGCACCACACCCTCCCCCACCCCATCCAACACATCCCCCTCCCCCAACCCCGTCCAACACTTCCACTCCCCCTACCCCATCCAACACCACCCCCTCCCAAAACCTCCATCACCGCCCCCTACCCACAAACCCGTCCAACACTGCCCCGTCACCACAAACCTGTCCATCCTTGCCCCCTCCCCTACCCCGTCCAAAATCGGCCCCTCACCAATATCTTCCAACACTGCACCCTCCCCCAACCCCGTCTAACAGCTCCCCCACCCCGCCAACCCCGTCAAAACTGGCCCCTCCCAAACCCCGTTCATCACTGCACTCTCCCCAACCTAGTCCAAAAATTCCCCCTCCCCAACCCCGTCCAACACTGCCCCCTCCCCAAACCCATCCAACACCACATCCTCCCCAACCCCGTCCAACACTGCCCCGTCCCCAACATCGCCCAACACCGCCCCCTCCCCAACCCTGTCCCACAACACCCCCTCTCCTAAACCCGCCCCACATCAACCCGTCCCCCAACACCGCCAAACACCACTGCCTCCACATCCCCATCCGACGCCGTCCCCTCCCCAATCCCGTCCAACACCGCCCCCTCCCCCAACACCATCCAACACCTCCCCACCATCAACCCCGCCCCACACCACCCCCTCACTAACCCCGTCCAACACCTCCTCCTCCCCAACACCATTCAACACCGCCCCTCTCCAACACTGTCCAACACGGCAACCGCCCCAACCCCATCCAAAATCTCCCCTTCCCCAACCCCATCCAACACTGTCCTCTCCCTAACCCCGTCCAACACCGCCCCCTCCACCAACCCCGTCCAACACGGCACACTCCCCCAACCACGTACAACACCGCCGACTCACCAAGCCTGTCTGACACCGCCCCCTCCCCAACCCTGTCCCACAACACACTCTCCCCCAACACCGTCCTACACCATCCCTTCCCCAAACCCATTCCTTACCACCCCCTCCCCCAACACCTTCTAAAACTGCACCCTCCCCCTAACCCATCCAAAAACTCCCCCTTAAAAAACCCGTCCAACATTGCCTCCTCCCCTCACCCCGTCCAACACCGCCCCCTCCCCAAACCCGTCCAACACCGCCCCCTTCCCAACACCATTCAATACCGCTGCCTCCCTAACCCCGTCAAACACTGAACGTTCCCCACCACCGTCCAACACCACACACTCCCCCAACCCCGTCCAACACCTCCCCCTCCCCAACCCCGTCCAACTCTGCCCCAATCCCCGCAACCCGGTTCAACACTGCCCCTCCCAAACCTCGTCCAACAGCGCACTCTCCCCCAACCCGGTCCAACACCCTCCCCTCCCCAAACCCGTCCAACACCTCACCATCACCCAACCCCGTTCAACACCACCCATTCCCCCAAACCCGTCCAACACTGCCCCCTCCCCAGCCCCGCCCAACACCTCCCCCTCCCCAACCCTGTTCGACACTGCCCCCTCGCCAACACCGTAAAACACCTCCCCCTCCCCAAGCCCATCCAACACTGCCCCCTCCCCAAACCCGTCCAACACGGCCACCTCCCCCAACCCCGTCCAACACTGCCCCCTCCCCCAACGCCGTTAACCACCGACACCTCCCTAACCCCGTCAAACACCGACCAATACCTCACCCCGTCAAACATGCCCCTCCCCTAGCTCGACCCATCACCACCCCCTCCCTCCAGCTAGGTCCGACACTGCCCCCTGCCCAAACCCACCTAAAACCACCCCTACCCCGCACCCTCCATCATTGCCCATCATCTTCAATACCCTCCATCACCAGCCCCTACCCCCAACCCCGTCCAACACCGCCCCCTCCCCATTCCCGTCCAACACCGCCCCCTTCCCCCAATCCAGTCCAACACCACCTCCTCACCCATCCCTGTCCAACACCGCCCGTCCCCAAATCTGTGCAACACCGCCCCCTTCAAACAACCCCATCCAACACCGCCCCGTCCCTATACTCATACAACACCACCCTTTCCCACAGCCCTGTCCAAAACCGAACATCCACACCCCATCCAACACTGCCCTCTCCCCAACCCTGTCAAACACCACTCCCTCCCCATCCCCATCCATCACCGACCCCTACCTAAAACCATCCAACACTGCCCCCTCACCAACCCCGTCAAACACCGCACCCGCCCTCCACCCCTTTCTACACTGCACCCTCCCTCCAACGCCGTCCAACATATTCCCCTCCCCACGACCCTGTCCTACACTACCCCTTCCGCAACCACATCCAATACTGCCCCCACCCCAACCCCCTCCCACACCGACACCTCCCCCAATCCTGTCCAACACCCCCTCCCCAATCCCATCTAAAACCTCCCCCTCCCATCCCTGTCCAATACCGACCCCTTCCCAACACTGTCGAACACATCCCACTCCCCACAACACCGTCCAACACCATCCCTTCCCCAACCCCGCCCAACACTGCCCCCTCCCCAACCTGTCCAACGCCGCCCCCTCTCCAACGGCATCGAACACCGCCCCCTCCCCAACCCCTTCCAACCACGCCACCTCTCCCAACCCCGTCAAACGCCCCCTTCCCCATCCTCATCCAATACCACACCCTTCCCAACACTGTCCAACACGGCCCCCTCCCCAACCCCGTCCAACACTGCCCCTTCTCCCAACCTCGTCCATCACTGCCCGCACCCCAACCCCATCCAAAACCGCCACCTCCCCCAAATTCTTCTAACACCGCACCCTCCCCAACGACGTCCAACACTGCACCCTCCCCAACCCGATCCAACACCGCCCCCTCACCCAAACCCGTCCAGCACCGCTCCCTTCCCAACCCCGTCAAACACCGCCACCTCCCCCAACCCCATCCAACACTGCCCCTCCCAAATCCCATCCAACAGCGCCCGCTCCCCATTCCCCGGCCAACACCACCCTCTCCCCATCCCCATCCATTACCGCCCCCACCCCAACACTTTCAAACACAGACCCCACCCCAACCCCGTCCAACACCGCTCCCTTCCCAACCCCATCCAACACTGCCCCCTCTCCCAACCCCGTCCAACACTGCCCCCTCCCCAACCCCATTCAACACCAGCCCCTCACCCAAACTCGTCCAGCAGCGCCCCCTTCCCAACCCCATCAAATACCGCCACCTCCCCCAACCCCTCCAACAGCGCCCGCTCCCCATTCCCCGGACAACACCGCCCTCTCCCCAACCCCATCCAATATCGCCCCCTCCCCAGTCCCCAGCCAACACTGCCCCCTCCCCATCCGCGTCCAATACCGACCACACCCCAATACTGTCCAACACCATCCCCTCCCTAACCCCGTACAACACCGCCCCCTCCCCATACTCGTCCAACACCACCAACTTCCCAAACCCCATCCAACACTGCCCCCACCCCATCCCCGTCTAATACCACCAACACTGACCAAAACCGCCCACTCCCCAACCCCATGCAACACCGCCCCCTCTCGCAACCCCGTTTAACACCGACCTCTTCACAACCCCGTCCAACACGGCCCCCTCCCCCACCCCATCCAACACCGCCCCATCCCCAAGCACGTCCGACACGGCCAATACACACAACCCAGTCCAACACCACCCCCACCCACATCCTTGGTCAACACCGCCCCTCCCCATCCCCGTCCAATACCGTCCCCTCCACCATACTCATCCAACACTGACACCTCCCCAACCCCATCCAACACTGCCCCCTTCCTGAACCCCGTCCAATCCCACCCCCTCCAAAACCCCGTCCAACACCGCCCCTTCCCGAACCTGTCCTACCCCGCCCCCTCCACAACCCAGTCCAAGACTGAACCCTCCCCAACCCCGTCCAACACTGGCCCCTCCTGACCCCGTCCAACACTGCCCCATCCCCAAACCCCGTTAAACACCGCTCCCTCCCCCAACCCCGTCCAACACCGCCCCCTCCCCCTTCCCCATCCAACAGCATCCCAACCCCAACCCCGTCCAACATTGCCCCCTCCCCCTACCCCGTCCAACACCGGCCCCAACCTCAACCCCATCCAACACTGCCCCCAACCCCAACACCGTCCAACATCGCCCCCTCCCAACTCCGTCCAACACTGTCCCTCCCCAAACCCATCCAACGCCGCCCCCTCCCCCAACCCATTCCAACACCACCCCTCCCTAGCTTCATCCAACACTGTCCCGTCCCCACAACCCCATCCAACACCGGCCACTCCCCATCTCCATCCAACACCGCCCCCTCCCTCAACCCGGTCCAACACCGCCCCATCCCAAACCCCGTCCTTCACCACCCCCTCCCAACACCATCCAACACCATCTCCTCCCCAACCACGACCAACATCACACCTCGCCCAACCCAGTCCAACACCGCCCTCTCCCCAACCCCTTCCAACACTGCCCCCTCTCCAATTTCCGTCCAACACGCTCCCACTCCCCATCTTCGTCCAATATCGCCCCCTCGCCCAACCCCATTCAAGACTGCCCCCCTCCCTCTGTACCCCTCTCTCTGTCCACCCCTCACTCTGTCCCCCTTTCTCTCTGCCCCCACACTCTTTACCCCTTCTCTGTCCCACATTCTCTGTCCCCACTCTTGGTCGCGCCCCTCTGTACCCCTATCTCTGCCCCCTCTCTCTGACCCCCACACTGTCCCCTTCTCTGTCCCCCTCTCCGTCCCCCTCTCTCTCCCTCTCTCTGCTCCCCTCTTTCTATTCCCCTCTCTGGCCCCCGTCCCCATCGCTCTGTCCCCTTTCTCTCTCCCCCTTTTCTCTGTCCACATCTCTGTCCCCCCTCTCTCCCCGTCCCTCCTCTCTCTCTGTACCCGTCTCTCTGATCACTGTATTTCTGTGCCCCTCTCTCTGCTCCCCCCTTTCCCTGTCCCTCCTTTCTCTGTCCCCCTTCTCTCTGTTGCCCCTCTCTCTGCCACATTCGCCCCTCCTCTCTGTCGCCCGCTCTGTTCCCCACTCTCTGTCTCCATCTCTCTGTCCCCCTCTCTCTCTCAGTTCCCCTCTCTCTGTTGCATTTCTCGCTGTGTCCCCCTCTCTCTGTCGCCCATCTCTATGTCGCCCCTCTCTCTGACCCCCTCTTTCTGTCCCCCCACTCCCTGACGTCTTCTATCTCCCCATCTCTCTGTTCCCCTCTCTCTCTTCCCGTCTCCCTGTGTCCCCCTCTCTGTCCATCCCCTCTGTCCCCCTCTCTGTCCCGCCTCTCTCTACCCCTCTCTCTTTCCCCCGTCCCCCCTTTCTGTCTGCCTGTCTCTGTCCCGCTCTCTGCCCCCCGTACCTCCCCTCTCTCTGTTCCCCTCGTCCCCCTCTCTCTATCCCCTCTCTCCATCTCCCCTCTTTCTGTTACCCCCTCTGTCCACCCCTTTCTCTGTCCGCCCTTTCTCTGTCCCCCCTCTCTCTGTCCCCGTCTCTCTCTGTTGCTCCTCTTTATGTCCCCGCCCCCTCTATCTCCCCTCTCTGTCCCCATCTCTCTGTTCCCCTCTCTTTCTGTTCCCCTATCTGTCGCCCGTCTCTATGTCGCACCTCTCTCTGCCCCCTCTGTCTGTTTCCCCACTTCCTGACCTCTTCTATCTGCCCTCTCTCGGTTTACCCCTCTCTGTCCCTCCTCTCTCTCCCTGTCTCTCTGTTCCCCTCTCTCTCCCCCCTCTGTTCCCAGCCCCATCTCTATGTCCCCTATCTCTCTCCCCCTTTCTCTGTCCCCCCTCTGTCTCCCTCTCTCTGTTCTCCACCGTCCCCCGCTCTCGCTGTACTCCTCTCTCTGTTCCCCCCTCTTTGTCCATCCCTTTCTCTGCCCCCCCGACCTCTTCTATCTCCCACCTCTCTCTGTTCCACTCTCTCTGCCCCCACTCTCTTCCCCCTCTCTCCCCCTCTATCTGCCCCCCTTCTCCCTCTGTCCCCCCTTTCTGTTCCCCTCTCTCTCCCCCATCTCTGTCCCCCTCACTGTACTCCCTCTCTCTTAGATCCACCGTCCCTCTCTCTCTCTGTACCCCTCTCTCTGTTCACTCTCTCTCTCTGTCCCCTCTCTCTGTCCCTCTCTCTCTGTTCCCCCCTCTCTCTGTCCACCCCTTTCTCTGTCCCTCCTTTCTCTGTCCCCCTCTCTCTGTCCCCTGCCTCTCTCTGTCGCCCATCTCTCTCTGCCTCCCGCCCTCCTCTCTGTAGCTCCCTCTGTCCCCCTTTCTGTCCCCATCTCTCTGTTCCCCTCTCTCTCCCCCCTTCTCGCTGTTCTTCTCTCTCTCTTTTCCCCTGTCTCTGTCCACCTTCTTACAGTGTCCCCCTCTCTTTGTCGACCGTCTCTATGTCGCCCCTCTCTCTGACTATCCTCTCTCTGTTCCCCCACTCCCTGACCTCTTCTTTCTCCCCCCTCTCTGTTCCACTCTCTCTTTCCCCCGCTCTCTCTCCCTCCCTCTGTTCCACTCTCTCTGCCCCCCACTGTGCCCCCTCTCTGTCCACACCTCTCTGTCCACCTCTCTGTCCCGCCTCTCTCTCTCCCCCTCTCTCTGTCCAAAATCTCTGTCCCCGCTCTCTGTCCCCCTCTCTCTCTCCGTCTCTCTGTCCCCTCTTCCTGTTCCCCTCACTCTGTCTCCCTCTCTCTGTCCCCCACTCTGTCCTCCTCTCTTTTGTCCCCGCTCTCTGTCCCCCTATGTCTGTCCTCCACTCTCTGTCCCCCTATCTTTCCCCCATTATCTCTGTCACCCCCCTCTCTGTCCCTTCCTTCTCTGTCCCCCCATCCCCACCCTCTATCTGCCCCCTCTCTGTCCTACCTCTTTCTTAAACCACTCTCTCTGACCCCGTCTCTCTCACCCCCTCTGTCCCTCTCTCTCTTCCCTCTCTGTCTGTCCCCTCTCTGTGTCCCCCCTCTCTCTCTGTGCCCCCTGTATCTGTCCCCACTCTCTGTCTGTTCCACCCTCTCTGTGTCTCCTCTCTCTCTCCCTCCCCCATCCCCACCTTTGTCGGCCTTTCTCTCCTTCCCCCCACTATCTATCCTCCCACTGTCTGTGCCCCCCCATTCTCTGACCCCCTCTTTGTCGCCCTCTCTCTGACCACCTCTCTCTGACACCTTCTATCTCCACCACTCTCTGTCCCCCTCTCTCTGTTCCCCTCTCTCTGTCCCTCCTCTCTGTCCCCCTCTCTCTCCCCCTCTCTCTAACATTTTCTATCTCCACCACTCTCTGTACCCCTTTCTCTGTCCCCCTCTCTCTGTCCCCCCAGTCTCCCTCTCTCTCTGCCCCCTCTGTCTGTCCCCCTCTCTCTTCCCCCTTTCTCTGTCCCCCTCTATCTGTCACCCGCTCACTCTACCCCCTCTCTGTTCACTCTCTCTGTCCCCCTCTCTCTGTCCCCCTCTCTCTTCCCCCTTTCTCTGTCCCCCTCTATCTGTCACCCGCCCACTCTACCCCCTCTCTGTCCACTCTCTCTGTTCCCCCTCTCTCTTACCGCCTTTTGTCTGTCTATCTCTCTCTGTCTCCCGCTCTCTGTTGCCCTCTGTCTATGCCTCCTGTTTGTTCCCCTCTCTCTGTCCCCATCTCTCTGTCCCCTCTCTCTGTCTCCTTCCCTCTGTCCCCACTCTCTCTCTGTCCCTCTCTTTCTGTCCCCAGCTCTCTGTCCCCCCTCTCGCTGTCCTCCTCTCTCTGTCCCCCCTCTCTATCCTCCTCTCTCTGTCCCCTGCACTGTTCCCCTCTCTCTTTATCCCCCATCTCTCGGTCATCCTCTTTCTGTCCCGCGCTCTCTGCCCCTCCTATCTCTCTCCTCCACTCTCTGGCCCTCTCTCTCTGTCCCCCTCTCTCTTTCCCCCTCTATCTCTGTTGCCCCTCTCTGTGTTCTTCTCTCTCTGTCCCCCTCTCACTGTCCCCTACTCTCTGTCCCCATCTCTCTATCCCCCGCTGTCTGTCCTCTCTCTCTGTTCCCCACTCTGTCCCCCTCTTTCTGACCCCTCTCTCATTAGGTCCTCCCCTATTGCCCCCTCTATCCCTCCCTCACCTTATCTCTGCCTTGCCTCTCTCTCTCTCCGTCTCTCTCTCTCTCATTCTCGCTCTGCTCCTTCACTCTCTCTCCACCTTCTCTCACTCGCGATCCCCCTATCTCGGTCTCTCTATCTCCCCACCTCGCTCTGTTTCAGTCTGACTTAATAACTCTCCCTGTTGCCCCTCACTCTCTCTCTGACACACTCTGTCTCTCTGATGTCTCCCTCTTCCTCTAATCCAGACGGGGGTTCGGGGGGGTGGGGAAGGTTGGTGCTTTGGCTGCATGTGGTTGGAGTGGTGGTTGTGAGATGATAGACAGATACGGGAGGAGGGAGAAGGGGAAAATGGAGTAGAGGCGGAATTGCGGGAGGGAGGCAGATGGCAGGAGACAATTAGTGCAGGGGAGGGGCGAGAGGAAAGAGTAGAGGCAGGTGGAGAAATCAGGGTTAGGTGTGTGTGAGAGAGAGAGGGTGGATGCGGGAGAGTGAAAGGGAGAGGTGGTGAGGAAGAAAGAGTGTGCAATGAGACAGAGGGAGAGAAATCAGGAGAAAGAGTAGGAGAGAGGAAATGGGGAGGTCAGGTTGGAGTGGGGGGGGGAACAGAGGGAGTTAAACCCAGCTTCTGAGCTCATGGTGCGGTGTCCTCCACTTCCCTGAGGACCAGGAATTGGGGCTGAGTCTGTCTCTCTCCAGCTCAGCTTCTCCAACACAAAGACACACAACAACATCGGTCACTCTGCTGCTCGGCACGCTTTAGTCAACATTTTTATTGGTTACAAATGGAAGTGATGGATACAGTCAGTGGGATGGTGCCTTTTCTCACTGGCCCCTGAGTTGTGAGAAAAATTGAAATGTTTCCCTGTTACGCCGCTGTGGGATAAGGATGGACAAACCAGCGCTACCCTGAGTCTGTTACCATAGCGACAGGCTGCTCCATCGCTGAAACACTGAACTGAAATTAGAAAATCCCGGATGGATTGATTATTGAGGGAATTTGATGGATGGATGGATTTGGGTGAAGGGATATTTCAGCACATTCTTCAGCTGCTGCCTGAACTTAGTCTGGGTCACGGCATAAATCGCGGTGTTTGTGCAGCAACTGAGGAGCTGCAGCATGAAGCCCAATTCCTGCACAAAGGGATCGAGAGACACAGACCGATACCCAATCCACCACATCCGGTACCATATAGAATACAGCATTAACGTTGACCATAACAGGATGAAATTGGCCGAGATCACAAACAGTAAAATGATGGATTTTTTTCGGTTTCTCATTTCAGTGTCAGACTGAGTGTCCCCATTGGTGTGAGCGCGGAGTCTCCTGCGGGCTCTGCTGGTCACTAAAATGTGTCTGACGGTGAGAACATTGAGCAGCAGAATCAGGAGAAATGGGACACACGGGGTTAGAATGTGGTGGAGGAACTCGATTGTGACCCAGACACTGGAGAAATAAACAGCGGCTGTTACATCACAAAACCAGGGGAGGTTTACCAGAAAATACTGAGCCGTGAGCATAAAATACCAGGAAATGTTCTTTAAACAGCTCAGCACAGTCACTGCTCCCAGAACCACAGCCGCCGTTTTGTCACTGCAATATTTACTTTTCAGCTTCTGGCAACAAATGGCCACAAACCGATCAAAGGTGAAAGTGACGGTGAACCAGACAGAGTAGTCAGTGGCTGCATAAAGCAGGACGGCGTGGATATTACACACGGGGACGGAGTCCATCAGGAAATAAAACTGTTCCCGATAAACAATGGGAATGTGTCTCAGGATCAGGTCGAGGATAATGACCAGGAGATCCGCCGCTGCCATGGCCCCCAGGTAACGTCTGACACATGGAGACAATCCACAATCTTTATAAAGCAGGACGTAGATGGTCACAACGTTAACTGTGAGGAAGGAAAACAAACCCATTATCCATCAGCCTGGAGGCAAAGGGACCCGTTTGATTGGGGACCCAGTGAGATTTTCAAATGTGTCCCTGTATTCAGGGATTTATTAAAATAATTGGAGCTGGAATAACAAATGAGAAGGTGAGAATTACTGACAAAAATGTGACATAAACCACAAGAAACCCTCCCTCCCCAAACACACAGAGACACATCCGTAAGGACAGTTTGTTTCTAGAACAATCCCATACACTCGATCACTCGAGAGCAGACACAGGTCACTCCTTCCCAGTTCCTAATACGGAGGTTGGAAACGTTGCTGTCCTGAAGGATTCTCTCCCAGTTTCCTGAAGACAAAAAGAGTTTAGGAATTCGTGTATTTTGGTCTAAATTGTGGTCGATCCTGTGTCGGGAAGAAATGTAAATGCAGGGAAAACGTATTCACCCCTTTAACTGGCTGAGGGGCCTTCGGAACAGTGTCTCTTTCTCCCTGGAACGGGATCTCTTCCCTCGGGATCTTATCATTTGTTCAATTCACTGACGTCCGGCCGTTCACAAACAATGTCAGGGACAGAACGTTCCGGGGAATGTCAGTTATAGAATGTCAGGGGCAGAACTTTCTGGGGAATGTCAGTTATAGAATGTTGGGGATGGAACTTTCCAGGGAATGTCAATTATAGAATGTTGAGGACGGAACATTCCGGGGAATGTCAGTTATAGAATGTTGGGGACAGAACGTTCCGGGGAATGTCAGTTATGGAAAGTCGGGGACAGAACGTTCCGGGGAATGTCAGTTATAGAATGTTGGGGACAGAACGTTCCGGGGAATGTCAGTTATGGAATGTCGGGGACAGAACGTTCCGGGGAATGTCAGTTATAGAATGTTGGGGACAGAACGTTCCAGGGAATGTCAGTTATAGAATGTTGGGGACAGAACGTTCCGGGGAATGTCAGTTATAGAATGTTGGGGACAGAACGTTCCAGGGAATGTCAGTTATAGAATGTCGGGGACAGAACCTTCCGGGGGATGTCAGTTATAGGATGTCGGGGACAGAACGTACCGGAGAATGTCAGTTATAGGATGTAAGGGATAGAACGTTCCGGGGAACTCCTTGACCTGTGCATCACCTTTCCCCCCTACCCAACCCACCACATGATGTACTGTACCTGGACACACTGTAACATTAATGGGGTTCGAGGGACCAATAACAATAATGGGAACGAAAGGCATTGCCAGATCAGCTGAAAGGGTTAGATTTACCACATTCTCAATCCACCTCACAAAACCAGCCCAGACACCATACACCCAGAGGAGATATCTGTTCACCGGGGAACACTGTACAGACCAGGACAGAGTCCTGCTCAGTACAACCCAGCAATCTGGCCAGATTAATCCATTACACTGGTGAATACAATCCAGCAATGTGTCCAGATTCATCCATTGCACTTCTCAGTACAACCCAGCAATCTGGCCAGAGTGGAACAATGCACAGATCAGATCAGGGCATTGATCTATAAACCCAGACCATATATATTTGTCCAGCACGGGAGCTGTGCACACCACAGCAGTGCAATGACCTATAAACCCAGACAAGATATCTTTACAGCACCAGGAGAAATGCAGACCACAGCAGGGTATTGATCTATAAAACCAGACTAGATATCTGTCCAGGACGGGGAGCTGTGCAGACCACAGCAGGGCACTAATGTGTGAACCTGAAACAAATATCCATCCAGCAAAAGGAGCTACACAAACCATATCATTAAATTATCTATAAACCTCAACCAGATGGTCTGACCAGCAGAGTGAAACGTGCAGTGATCACCCATGAATTAATCTGTAAACCAGGAGCAGTTACCCCCCCCCCCCAGTATGTAGGACTGTGTACCCCACCCCAGTGCATTGATCTGTAAACCAGGAGCAGTTACCCCCCCAGCATGTAGGACTGTGTACCCCACCCCAGTGCATTGATCTGTAACCCAGGAGCAATTACCCTCCCAGCATGTAGGACTGTGTACATTACCCCAGTGCATTGATCTGTAACCCAGGAGCAGTTGCCCTCCCAGCATGTAGGACTGAGTACCCCACCCCAGTGCATTGATCTGTGAAACAGGAGCAGTTACCCTCACAGCATGTAGGACTGTGCACACCAGCCCAGTGCATTCATCTGTAACCCAGGAACAGTTACCCTCCCAGCATGTAGGCGTGTGTACACCACCCCAGTGGAATTATTTATAATCAAGGAGCATTTACCCTCACAGCATGTAGGACTGTGTACACCACCCCAGTGCATTGATCTGTAAACCAGGAGCAGTTACCCTCCCAGCATGTAGGACTGTGTACACCACCCCAGTGCATTCATCTGTAACCCAGGAACAGTTACCCTCCCAGCATGTAGGCGTGTGTACACCACCCCAGTGGAATTATTTATAATCAAGGAGCAGTTACCCTCCCAGCATGTAGGACTGTGTACAACTACCCAGTACATTGATATGTAACCCAGGAGCAGTTACCCTCCTAGCATGTAGTACTGTGTACCCCACCCCAGTGCATTGATCTGTAACCCAGGAGCTGTTACCCTCCCATCATGGAGGACTGTGTACCCCACCCCAGTGCATTGACCTGTAACCCAGGAGCAGTTACCCTCCCAACATGTAGGACTGTGTACCCCACCCCAGTACATTGACCTGTAACCCAGGAGCAGTTACCCTCCCAGCATGTAGGACTGTGTACCCCATCCCAGTACATTGATCTGTAAACCAGGAGCACTTACCCTCCCAGCATGTCGAGCTGTGTATCCTACCCCAGTGCCTTGATCTGTAAACCAGGGGCAGTTACCCTCCCCGCTGTGTACCCCACCCAATGCATTGATGTGTAAACCAGGAGCAGTTACCTCCCTGTATGTAAGACTGTGTACACCACCCCAGTGCATTGATCTGTAAACCAGGAACATTCACCCTCCCAGCATGTAGGACTGTGTACTCCACGCCAGTGCATTGCTCATTAACACGGTGTTAGATCCCTGCACAGCGTGGGGAAATTTGCAGCCCATGCTGGAAGTGACTGGATGTGCAGCTCACATCCATTTACAGCTCCATAATCTCCATTGAGCCCTGGCAAGGGGGTGCGGTGGGTGTGAACATCACTGCCAGAGAGACCAGGTGGGGGAATCAGTTTAAATATCACCACATGGAGGGGTTTGGGAAATAGACAGAGAGGGGGAGACTGAGAGACAGTGTCATGGAATGATGTGTTCCCAGGTTGCTGAATGCTGAAATGTAGACACTTCGATAGCATCCTGTAATATGAGCCTGTCTTGCCAGGAAAGACGGGAAATAGGGATATTGGTGTGAAGTCAGATGATCATTTGTTGTGCATCATTGTAACTGGAATTAATTTCAACAGAATCTACGTCTCATTTGGGCAGATTCCAACAATAATTTATCTTTGTTTGATTTTCCTTGAGTGTGACAGAGGGATTGTCCTCACGAGCTGAGCTAGTTTCCTGGTCCTATCGAACTCAGCTAATTAACTACCCAGCCTACCCCATGGTGTCCCCCTCATTCAATACCAGCCCGATTCTTCCACCCATCATTGCTGGAGTAACTCACCATCGTCCGGGTGCCCCTGGATATTCTCTGATCCCTGGCACTGGTGCCATCTTTAAAAGGCCATTGGGCTTTCTCTGTTAAGAGCTGCCCTGCACAGTTTACCCTGAGCATGGCAGATAAGGGTGAATTACATCATGGTTAGTCGACAGGGGCACGGTGGCCCTGGTGAATGGGCTAGTACAGAGGGGGACCATTCTCTTCCCAGAGGGGGCAAAACTTCTGAGCGTGGTCTGACCTCCCAACCCAGCTCAGTGCAGTATTTGAGGTCTGAAGAAATGTCCAGCAATACAGGACAAGCATCAATAACCTTCCCGCTCTGTCAGGATAAGGGTCACTGTATTCTCGTTGCTCCCTCGCACTCACTGTGTATCTGTTACAGCACCGACCCCCAAACAAGGCTCATGGTCCACCACTCTCACTGCTGCATGCTGCACCTTCTCTTTCTGTCTCTGTATCTGTCTCTGTCTCTCCCTCTCTCTCCCCCGCCTCCACTTCACCCCCACACTAATAACACTGCATGGATACAACACTGTGGACTGACTCCCTCCGGACCCCTCACCATGACCCCCTCCCCACCTAAACTAACACTAACAACAGGTCCACCCACTCCCACCCTCACTCCCTCCCTCCCTTTGTCCCATTCTAAGAGAAACAGCCTGGAATAGGACAGAAATGGCCAACCCGGGTGGTGGAGTGCCCGATATCCATTCCCTCACCCCCCTCCCCTCCCCCCGCCATGTGGGGAGGATCCTGGTATGAGCCGGAGAGGACCGGGACGCCTCGTGTGGAGATTCTGTTACATCCACATCCCACCGACCGAATAAGGAGCAATGTTCAGTGAAGGGCAATTCTCACTTTAAACCCACTGGCAGCTCCGTTTCCCCCCGGCACAACTTCGAAGCCGAGGCCCTGATGCCATCTCCCTTTTGTGTTGAGCTGGTACAAATGGAATCCCCACGGTCTCGGTGGGCAGGAGGGTGGGCTCACAACACATCGTCACCACCACCTCCCAGAAAGGGAGCACCGAGACTCCCTCCTACATCTCCCCCTGTAAACAGCTCAGATACTGAAACTGATCTGTGATAGTTACTGCTCTCCCCACTTGTTCTGACATCTTCAACAATCTGTGCTCATATACACGCAGCACTCTCTGCTCCTGCAGCCCCTTTAAAATGGCACAGCCTGTTTTAAACTGTCTTTCATTTTCTTTCCTACCAAAGTGCATCACCTCACACTGCTCTGCAGTGATCCCCATCTGCCATAAACCTGAACACTGTACCCATGCCTGATTGTCCTGTTAGAGTTCTACACTCTTCTCCATAGATTTCAGAGTTCCTCCAGGTTCGGTGCCATCTACAAACATTGAGATTGTTGTAGTGTCACAGTCCCCATGAAACAACTGGAATCCTGCCACACTCACGAATGTGAGCAGGTGAAATACTGATATATTCCCACGGACATAGTCGAATAATGACGTGCTGTCAATGGAGTGACAAAAGTCCTGACACATTACAGACAGAGTAGATGAAATATTGACAAACCTCAGAGCAAGAGGAATCCGGATAGGTCCCACTTATCTATATTCATCAGGGTATAATGTGATGAAGTTGAAAGTGTGTAATGTACCTTTAAGAGAGAGGGAATGCTGTTCTGAAACGAGAGCTTACAAGCACCTGTGAAACGAGAGGATGGCAGACCCAGAAACAGTATATTGCTGTAGAGCTGGAGTCGGGTAATAAGCAGTTAAGAGAAAGAGGATCCCAGAGTTGTGAATAGTTGATGTAAAATGTTCACTTTCAAAGTCAAAAAATAAATTGATGTTTTTATTTAAACAGTGGAATTTGGCAGATCTGTCCCTCATATTTTAATAGTTTACGAGGCGAATTGAGCATTTCGTTATGTTTAGTTTAAATTACCACATGAGCTTCGCGCCGTGCCCTAACCATCCCCGTGTGCGTATCTGTGTGTCTCTTTGTGGGGCAGATCTGGCAGTCTCTGTGGTGCTTAAGGTGATGCAATGCCACCCTCTGCTGGCCTCCACACGCCACTGCACAGGCATTGGCAGAGGGTGAAAACCATTCATTCAGAGAGGAGGAGAGAGAGGGCAGCGGTTCACAGCACCATCCAAACTGATGTCTTATCCATGGTCTGATCTAAATGTACTTTAAACGTTGTAACTGTCCCTGCTTTCACCACTTCCTCTGGAAGTTCATTCCACACACAAGCCAGATTAAAATATTTACCTCTCATGACTTATGTAAAAAATTTTCCTCGCACTTAAAATATTCCTCAGTTTTGAATCCACAATTCTAGGGAAAAGACATCAGCCCTTCAGCTTATCTGTAAACCCTCATTCTTTTATAAGCCTCTCCATCTCATACTCTCCAGTGAAAAAAGTCCCAGCCAACCCAGCCTCTCCTTATAGCTCTTACCCTCCATTACCTGCAATATCCAGGTTAATCTCTTCTGAACCCTCTCCAGCTTAATAATATCAAGGTCAATAATATCTGGGTGAATAGTCAAGGTATTTTCTAAGGGTACGGGGAGTCCCAAACTAGAGGACATAGGCTTAAGGTGAGAGGGGAAACATTTAAAAGTGACCTAAGGGGCAGCCGTTTTACCTAGAGGGTGGTGTGCCAATCGAATAAGCAGGCAGCTTGACCAGACTGGACACAGTATTCGAGAAGAGGTCCCACCAATATCCTGCACAACCACTACATGACGTCGCAATTCCGATACTCAAAGTTCTGACCATTGCAGACAAATGTGTAAAACACCTTCTTAACCGCACTCTCGATATGAAAGGAAAATTTTAAAGAATTATACCCGACGGCCTAGGTTTCTGTTCTACAACACTGCCAGAGACCCTACTTTTAATTGTATAGTCCAGCTGTTGTTTGATTTACCAAATCCAATACCTCACATTAATCCAAACTAAACTCCATCAGCCACCCCTCAGCCCAGTGAGTGATATTACTGTCACCTCACCCTTCCCCTTCAATTTTAAAATGCCAATCCCTCTCCAGGATGCCTACACACTCCTGCCTTGATTTTCACAAAGACCCTGAGCTTGGGTTGCCTTGTGTGGTTAGGGGGAAGAGGGACAAATTGCAGACACAGTCAGTGGGGAGGAGAGGCTGGACAGTAATCAGCGGCTTGGTTACATTTCATGGTTTTAGGAAGAGGGCAGTCGCACGTTAGAGGTGGGTAATACTGATCGGTGTTTTGGGGTCAGAAATTAAGCTCTTCCTTCGTCTCTGGTGTTCAGTAATAAATATCCATTGAGACCCTTCATTGTGCAGGGTATGTCTGCAGGATTTCTTTCCCAAATATTGCAGACTACAGACAATAGCGATTAAATACGTTCATAGTTAATTTCGATGGTATAGCACATACACTCAACATCCTATAGTTGAGACAAATATCTTGCCTTGGTTTAACAATACAAAGTGTTTTGTGTAATTCGGTAAAGGGAACCTGATTATAATAAATCCCCACTGAGCGGAAAGCGGGTACTAAAAAATGACCCAAAATCTGGGTATGATTGTGTAGTGTGTAGTGTCACAGTCTCTGAGCCAAAACTCTGGATTTGACTCCAATTCCTGAACTTGTGTGGCAGTTTTCCTAGCTCTGGACTAGAAGGCCTGGATTCAAGTCCTACCTGTTGCGGTGGCATGTCATAGCGTGTCGGAACAGGCTGATGAATAAACACATAGGAGAATACTGTTACAGCTTCATGGGTATTGCCGAGTGGTGCTTGTATCCCTACCTCCGGGCACAAAGGTCTGGATGTAAATCCCACAGAAGTGTCTCATGATACATCTGAACAAACTGATTACAATGGATTTAGAATTGTGACTAGAATTGTGTCAGATTTGCATTTCAGAATTTAGGCCCAGGATGACTGATAGTTCAGCCATTCGTGTTGATTGGAGTCACATTTCGCAGCAATAAAAGTTTGTAAAATCAAAATGGTCATGGATAGGGTGAATAGTCAGGGTTTTTCCCCAGGCTAAGGGCGTCCAAAACTAGACGGCATTGTTTGAAAGTGAGAGTGGAAAGATTTTGATGAGACCTCAAGGTCACCTTTTCACACAGAGGGTGGTGTGCGTATGGAATAAGTTGCCAGAGGAATTGTTGGAAGATCGTAGAACTATAGCCTGTAAAAGGCACCTGGAAGCTGACAGACCCGCTGAGCTGTTCTAGCAATTTCTGTATTTCTTTTAAAAATGCATTCATTTTAACAAAGGTATTCTGAATACATTAAACATTTTATTTTTTAATGACGCAGGACCATGTATACATATTTAAAATCGACCGAGACCATTTGCTGCTCAGGGTATAGCTCTGTGTACGACAGCAGCAATGATGCACCTACATGGAACAGGGAATGTGATGGAGACATAGTTTGGACAATGTACAAAGAGACCCCACATGGTCCAGTTTGGGAGAGGATGACATTACTGTGCGATTCAACTCAGAGAGGGAGAAAATGTAATCTGCCTGAGAAGGAACGGCCTATTGCACTCTCTCTCCTTCATTGTTCCTCATCACAGCAATGTGTGCTAGCTAAAAAAAAACTCTACAGTCATCGTTACCATTCTTATCGAAATACCTACTGTGTTAGAACATGCCTTCGGCCCAACAATCAATACCAACCTTCCCAAACCATTCACCTATATATACATCTGACTAATGCTCCTAACCTAGAAATCCCTGAGCACGACAGACAATTTAGCATGACCAATCCACCGAACCTACACAGTTTGTGGTAGGAAACCGGATCACCCATTAGAAGCTCACACAGACAAGGGGAGAATGTGCAAACTCCACACAGACAGTCACCCAAGGCTGGAATCGACCCCAAGTCCCTGGTGCTGTGAGGCAGCAGTGCTAACCACCGTGCTACCCTTTGGGTGATCCCTAACCAGAATTCATTGGAATCTACTCACTGCCTAAAACAAAGGGAATTCAGCCAAATCCAATTCTCCCGGGATGAAAACCCACTGCTAGCAGCTGTGTGAGTCCAATATCCTCAGAAGCAGAATAACGTTTCGACAATCACTCAATTTTTCGTTTTGTCATGGGTTCCAATAATATCTGGACAACGTTATTTCAAGTTAAAATTGCAGAGATTTCGTTTATCTGTGTGTGTGTCTGTGTGTGTGTGTGTGTGTGTGTGATCGTTTTTAGAAACCGAAATATTAATTATATATTTGCAATACCCAAACAGTTTGCCATTCATCTTATCATTGTAATTTGATTAACATTGCTCTGGGTCATAAACGTGTTGTTTTAGCAGATTAAAGAAACTAGCCTGACTTGTTCCTAAAACTGACCCTGACCCAATCTGAGACAGATATCGTGGGCCATATCACCAACTTTGTTGCATTGAACATTTGTTGTGAGCAGTGGAGGTGTGGGACTAGAAAAGGAAACAGTGACCAAAAAGCCGGGAAACTATAGACCGGTGGGTCAGTGTCAGTGGTGGGTAAGTTGTTGGAGGGGATTCTGAGGGATAGCATTTACATACATTTGGGAAGGCAAGGGCTGATCGGGGTAGACAACGTGGCTTTCTGCATGGGAAATCATGTCTCATTAAGTTGGTTGAGTTTTTTGAAGAGGTGACAAAGAAGACTGATGAAAGCAGTTTGGTAGACATTGTCTATATGGACTTCAGCAAGGTGTTCATTTAAAGAACGAAGAAAATTTACAGCCCAGGAACAGGCCCTTCTCCCTCTAAGCCTGAGGCGATCCAAATGTACTGTCTAAATCAGTCGCCCAATTCCTAACCATCTGTATCCCTCTGCTCCCCACCTACTCATACATCTGTCCAGACGCATCTTAAATGAATCTTCCGTGCCTGCCTCTACAACATCAGCTGGCAACGCGTTCCAAACGCCCACCACCCTCTGTGTGAAGTACTTCCCGGGTGTATCCCCCTTAAAAATCCCACCTCTCACTTTGGAAGCATGACCTCTCGTTTTTGAATCCTTCACCCTGGGAAAAAGCTTGTCTCTATCCACCCTGTCTATACCCTACATGATTTTGCAAACATCAATCAGCTCCCCCTCAATATCCTTTTTTCTAGTGAAAATGAACATAACCTACTCAGCCTCTCTTCATTGCTAGTATTTCATTCTGATTGGTAGACAGATTAGTAAGTTTCGGTCACATGGGATACAGAAGAAGCTCGTCACAATTAGCTTGAATGAAGAGGGATATTTTTCAGACTGGAGGCTTGTGAGCATCAGTGTGTTGCAAGAATCAGTACTGAGTTCACTGAAGTTCATCATTTATGTTAAGGATTAAGATGTGAATATAGGGGCAATAGTTAGTAAGTTTACAGATGACATCAACAAGGTTGTGGAGTAGATTATCTCAGATAACAACGAGACCACAAATTGATGGGACAAAGGGGGAGGGAGCGACAGATGAAGTCTAATTTAGATAAGTACGAGATCTTGCAGTTTGGGAAGGCAAATCAGGATAGAAATTATACACTTGATGGTCAGGTTCTGGGGAGTGTTGTGGAACAAAGGGACCGAGGGCTGCAGGTATATTGTTCCTTGAAAGTGGAGTCGCAGGTAGACAGAGTGGTGCAGAACACATTTGGCACATTTGCCTTAATCAGTCAGAGCATTGGGTATAGGAGTTGGAGTGGTATGTTGTATCTGTACAGGATGTTGGTGAGGCCACTTTAAGAATACTGCGTGCAACTCAGTTTTCTGCAGAAATGACTTACACGGATGTTCCATGACTGGAGGTTTGAGCTTAAGGGAGAGGTTCATTAGTTTGAGGTGCTTTCTCCTGGAGTGGAAGAGGTTGAGGGGTGACATTATAGAGGTTTATTAAACCATCAGGGGCATGGATGTTCTGAACAGCCACGCTCTGCTCCCTAGGATAGAGGAGTCCAGAACAAGAGGGCATAGGTTGAAGGGGAGAGGGTGATTAATTTAGAAAGGACCTGAAGATAAATGTTTCACACAGAGAGTGGTGTGGGTACAGAAAATGTGTCAGAGGAAGTGGTGAAGGCTGTTACAATCGCACATTTAAAAAGTATCTGAAAGAGGAGGGATATTTGCCAAATGTTGGCAAATGGGACTAAATCAGATTTGATATCTGATCGGAGTGAACAGATTGGACTGACGGGTCTTTTTCCGTTCCGTATGACTCTCTGATTCTCTAAGCGGGATGACAAAAAATTCTGAAATGACCTTTCAAGTCAGAATTCCCTTCGCTGGAAGTTTATCGTGCCTCGATGTTCATATTGATTGAAAGCTGCGTTAGGTAAATATTTGACAGAGAAGTGAGTCACAGACAATGGGACACAGACAGGAAAGTGGGGCTGAGACCCCAACCTGATCAGCCACAATCTTAGTGCGTGGTGGAGAAGGCTCAAAGTGTCTAATGACCCACTCCTCCTCCTCAGTCCCACGTTCCTGTGTTCAATCCAGCCCCTCAAACCTGCTGGACAGGAGTAGTTGGAGGCTACTTACTCCTACAATCTGTTGCACAAAAACAAAGGAGACCATTCCGCCCTTCAAGACTGCCCCACATGCTTTGAGGTTATTTGGGAAATTTAATTGGAAACTCCAGGCATGGGAATGAAAGAGGCCCCTCATCTCTCGTTACAGAACTTCCCCTCTCTGCAACTTGTGCTTCATTTGTTGGTCATGTAGTAGACCCAAACTCAATGAGAATACAGCTCCCATACCTCAGCCAGGAATGGCTCACAAAATCCTTTGGTCTCGCTGACTGCAACATTCAGTAACAGAACACAGAACATCAGAAGCAGGGGCAGGTCATTCACTCCCAAGCCTGCCTTGCCCTTCACGAAGATCATGGCTGATCTGTTCTCGGTCTGAAATCCTCTTTTATGCCCAATTCCTCATTGCCCTCACCTCTCTGACAGGTCAATTTCCATCTACATCCTCTTCAAATACTTTCAGTCTTCTAACTCCCCAACATTCTTGAGAAGAGAAATCCTGACGTTCAATACTACCTGTTTGAAGAAAACACTTGCTGCTCCTATATCATGGCTTATTGATATGAACAAAAGAGGTTTACTCAAGGGTTCAGTTAAAAATGAATGGCCCTGATATCAAAGCAGTGGTTGACTTTTATTGACATCAAGAAGCTTAACAAAACTGGACTTATTGGGAATCAGAGTGAAACTCTCCAGTATTTGGAATCAAACATGGCACAAAGGAAGATGTCCATTAACTTAGTCCTGTGTCAGCTCTGTGGGAGAACCTCAGGGTAGCTTCCTCTTCATAAACATCTTCAGCTGCTTCGCCAATGTTTCCCCGCCCGCCACCACCCCACCCCCACCCTCCCCAGCATAAGAACAGAAGTGGGGATTGTCACTGAAGATTCCACAATGTTCAGAACATTTTATCCCCCGTCAGTTCCTGAACTGGTCTGTGTCCATGAGCACCAAGACCAAGACTCCATTGAGGCATGTGCTGTTAAAGTGTCCATAACAGTCATGTAACAGCAATTCCTGACACTGCACATTGCCACAGTTAAAGAAGAGTTCATTCAGCACCTCATACTGGTTTCTCAGGAATATGAGGAAGTCATTCAGCCCATTGACACTGTTGGAGAAGACCAGGGACAGCCCCATTCAGTACCTCCAGCATATTACTCAGTAAGAGGAGTCTAGTGTGATGGACCACACCAGAGCCCCTCGAAAATATTTGATTGCAGTAGCCTAGACTCTAATGTTTTCTCACAAACTTTGAATTCTAATGTTTTCTTATTTTAAAGGAAATGTAAAGTGTCTGTTCCAGAAGCAATGTGACTGGTCAAACTAATCGGTGGTAAGCAAAATACCATATATTTAAACTCGAAAGATGAAATAAAACCAAAGAAAGAGGAACTTAGAATAATGTAATGCTATTGGGCAACTTAACAGAATAATAGTTCTAGGAACTATTACTAATGATCTAGTCCAATATAGGAAACTCCCATAAATACAGCCCTTGGCAAAAATGAAAATTCAGGAATTGAAAACAGCATCAAGAGAAACTTCCGAGAGAGTAGCAGCCAGAAGACATTCCCTGAAGCTTCCAACTCTGTGGAGACCACTATTGTTTTTGATGTTACTGAAAAACCAAAATCCAGTGATCCTAATTTGTGAGAGTTGTCCACACCCATTCAGGCTGCATTAAAATTAACCAAAGGCCTCGCTAGCTGTTACTCAAGTGGTCCTAACTAGCCAGCTTTGTTCCAATCGTTCAATCTCTCTCTTAAAAGAAACCAGGACAAAAATAATCTCTTAAAGCTGCAGCATCATCACACTTGTCAGGACATCGAGCTGCCAAACAGGAACCAGGGGTAACCCAATCAGGCCCTTGGCCCTGTCCAATCAGACGAGGAAGAAGCTAGTCAGTCCCTTGAGGCACTTATACAGAACAGTAGGAGGCCATTCCCACCTCAATGCACTTACACGGGGCAGAATGAGGTAATTGATGCTGATTCCTGATGAATGTCTTAAGCCAGAAACATCGATTCTCCTGATTCTCGGATGCCGCCTGACCTGCTGTGCCTTTCCAGCAATCGACGCTCTAGTCTGATCTCCAGCATCGGCAGTCTTAAGTGTCTCCAGATTGATGCTCTAACATGATGAACAAGTGGAGCAGAAGCTGCACAGACATGCTGCTCCACGTTGTTCCAGGTGGCTCCGTTGCTTATGATACACACGTGGGACTTTAACATGGTGAGGAGGGAAGCCATATGTCTTGCGTGAAGTCTCAAGAAGGCACCTTTCATCTCCAAAAAGACAGCCTGGTGTTTCTATGAAGGGAGGAAGTGGGTGGGAATGGCTGCCTGTTTCAGACGGAAGGTATTGTGTCTGCTGTTGGGGATTGTGAATAACCTGACGTTCAGTACAGGGTTCACACGCCGACTGCACAATAATGTGGGGAGAGTTAATTTATGCAAGTAAACTATTAGGAAGTCACCTTAGACGAATGAATCGACCCTCTAAGTTCAAATAATGATGATATTATTCATGTTGATCTTGTCTAGTGCATGTCACAGTCCATTTCCACCCTCTGATCTGTCCGGCCATCTTTACTATGATCTTCCTCCACTGCTCATAAACAAAGTGTTTCCCTGTACTGAGGTACACGTGGCAATAAATCAAACCAATGAATCCTGGGTAAAGTATGGAATTTCTCTCCCTATCAATGTCTCTTTTGGAAATAAGTGATCGCTGCCACTCCTCGTGTTTTAGCGTCACCATTTCTTCGTCTCTCACAGCTATACAGATTAAACTCTTAGCTTCTTCACTCTAAACTCATGTTACCATGTCTGTGGTAAGGAGATCATGCCTTACAAAGGAGATCAAATCTGTACAGAGTGCCCCAAATCCTCTCTCAGCAAGGCTCTACAACAGCAGGAAGATGGCTTTACTTATGTACTCGAATCATCTTACAATGAAAGACAGCATACCATTGACTGCACCCATTACGTACTGAGGGTTTGATTCGGAGCAGTCAGCATAGACTTGTGAGTGGGAGATCATGCTTCCCAAATTTCTTAGAGTCCTTTGATGAAGTGACCAGGAAGTTTGATGAGGGCATAGTGATAGACGTAGTCTCTATGGATTTCAGTAAGGCCTTTGATATGTTTCCATATGGCAGTCTGCACTGGAAGGTTACATCACTTGAAATAATGGGGGAACTGGCCAATTGGATACAAAGTTGGATTGATGGTAGGAAGCAGAGGGTTGAGTGGAAGGATTTTTGTCAGACCGGATGCTTGGTCCATAGCTGTTTGTTATCTATGATTTTGGTTGAGAATGTACAAGGTATGATTAGTAAGTTTGCCCATGACACTAAAGTAATTGGGAGCATCATCAGTGAGGAAGTTTATCATAATTTGCAGCAGGACCTTAATCAGGTGGGGAAGTGGGCCGAGAAATGGCAAATGGAATTTAATATTGAAGCGTGAGGTCTTGCATTTTGGAAACTCAAATCAAGGTAGGAGTTTCATGGTGAGTGGGAGGATCTTAAGGGGTGCAGTGGGCAGATAGACCTTGGTGTTCAGGTGCACGGTTCTCTAAGACTGGAGTCACAGGTAGACAGGGCAGTGAAGAAGGTTTTTGGCACACTGGCCTTCATCAGGTAGGATATTGAGTATAGAAGTTGGCACCTTATGCTGCATTTACACAGAACTTTGGTAAGGCCGCACTTGGAGTAGTGTTTTCAGTTTTGTCATCTTGGTATAGGGAGGATGTTATTAAATTAAAAAGAGTACAGAAACAATTTACAAGGACGTTGCCAGGGCCCAATAGTCTGCGTTATAGGGAAAAGTTGGAAAAGCTAGGACATTTTCTTTAGAGTGCAGGAGACTGAGGGAGTTCTTATAGAGCTGTATAAATTCACGAGGGGTATGGATAGCGTTAATTCCCTCAGTCTTTTTCTAAGGTGTAGAGAATCGAGGATTAGAGGGGATCCGTTTAAGGTTAGAGGGGAAGGAATAAAAGGGAACCTGAGGGACCACTTCTTTTCACAGAGGTTGTTACGTGGATGAGCTGCCAGCAGATGTGGTTGAGGGGGGTACATTACCAACATTTCAAAAGCATTTGGATAACTATGTGGATAGGAAAGGACTAGAAGTATATAGGCCGACTGCAGGGAAATAGGGTTAGCATGTATGGACATTTACAAGGTGGAGTCGAACCTCTCTGTTAATTAAAACCAAACACCCAGAAAAGCTCGCCTCACCTCGTAACCTGTTAAAATATGAGCGACACAGATCTGCTAAATTCCACAATTTAGCAAAAATTAACAAGTTAGTTTCTTAACTTTAATAGTGGACACTAAACAAAAACTATTCGCAAATACAAGTCCCTCTTTTCTTAACTACTTACTATCTGACTCCAACTCTGTAAAACATATGCTGTTCCAAGAACCCACATATTAAACATTACAATCTCAAGACCAACCACACAGTCTCTATCTTCCCCGCTGTGTTCACTCTTTCAGCTGCTGATGTCCCTGGGTCTTTTTTTTATTGCAAGTAGGTTTACATGAACATGTGTCTTTGATAGAGAGTGTTTGAGATGGTCAGTTAGCACTCCTGCTCTACAGCAGTTACTCTGCTGTTGGATGGCAGTGACTCTCCCTCTAGTGTCCAAAATGCTGGGTTTATATACTCCCCATGATATAATAATTCACATAATTTAATTGCTTTACAGGTGTCCAGACAATAATATTCAAATTATGTTTGCTTCTGGTATCCTGAGCGTTATTTAAACTCTTTGGTTGCATTTGAATAGCTCTCAAAACAGCAACCAAAACTCAGGTATCAATTTTTCAGCTAATGCACCAATGCGTATTTACCTACCATTTCCACCGCGTTTCTCGCTTCTTCAACTTTCCGTTCATTCAAACGAATTCTTAGCCTCTCTGGAAGTGAGTGTTTCAAATTCTCCATCAATATAATCTCCCTTCAAGCCTCACAGGTCTTATCTATTTTTAAGGCCAGCATCCACCTGTCAAAATGATTGTGGTTAATACTTTCAATCTCAACATAAGTCTGACCTGGTTCCGTCTCTATTTTTGTGAACCTCTGTCTATATGCTCCTAGGACCAATTCATAACCAATCAAAATAGCCAATTTGACATCTTGATAATCTCTTGATCCCTTATTGATAGCGCTGCACATACCTCACCAGCTGTGCCCACCAGCTTAGTCTGAACGAGCATTACCCACAAGTTCACTGGACAAGTCATCTGCCTAGCCATGTTTTTAAATGAAATAAAATAGTTTTTGACATTTTTCTCACCGAAATATGGCAAGGTATTAACATTGTTGTATACATCCCTACATTCTCCCTTCATCTCCATCCTGTTAATTTAACTTTCTTGTCTAATTACCAACTTCTGAATTTCAAATTCTCTCTCTTTTTTTCCTCTCTTTCTCTGTCTTCTCTTTCTGTTTCCATCTCTTTCTTTATCCTCTAACTTTAGTTGCCATATTTGCAATTTAAGTTTTTTATAACTCAACTGCACTTGTCTATTTCTCTGATACATCAAAGTGCTTGACCAACTCCATTATAACTTCAGCTTTCCTCTTGTCCCTGAACATAGAACATGGAATAGTACAGCACAGAACAGACCCTTCAGCCCACGATGTTGTGCCGACCACTGATCCTCATATATGTACCCTCAAATTTCTGTGACCATATGTATGTCCAGCAGTCTCTTAAATGTCCCCAATGACCTTGCTTCCACAAATGCTGCTGGCAACGCATTCCATGCTCTCACAAGTCTCTGTGTAAAGAGAGTTTAAACCCAATTCCAACCTATTTGCTAATTCTAAAATATGTCCTGCTTCTGTCTTTCTAAACTTTCTTGGCAAATTTGAAAACCTCTTTATTAATGTTAAAAACCATTTCTCTCACTTTTAATTTGACCAACCACAAATAAGCAAAATTTAGCAATTTTTCCCACCGGTTTTATTTGAAGATCTAGATCATTAATTGCAACGAGTTGGAATTTGCTGGGATATTTTGAACCCGAACTCTGTTCAAATCCCATATGGCAAGGCCCCAAACTATTAAGACCACAATGTCGAGCCCTTCTGTTAATTAAAACCACAAACCCAGAAAAGCTCAACTCACCTCGTAATCTGTTAAAACGTGAGTGACAATGAATTCCCAAATTTCACGAAGAAAATAAAAATAACAGCTTGTATATATGCAAGTTATCTCCTGTGCTTGAAGGTGTGTTTTCAGATGTTTCGGCACTATGACCAGGTGAAATTATCAGTGTCTCTGCTGCAGTGCTGGTGGTATGTCATGCCTCTCTATTTATAGGTCTTGGTTTCTTAAGAGGGGTGATGTTATTTCCGGTTCTTTTGTTTTACAAGAGAAGGTAGATAGGATTTCAATTGCTGTGTTTATTGGTGGACTTCTGGTCAGAATGCCATTCCTCTAAGAACATCCTTGCGTGTCTTAGTATGTGTGTGCGTTGTCCCAATCAAATTGGTGCCCTTCTTCATCTGTATGTATGGAACATAGTGATAATGGGTCATGTCTTTTGGTGGTCAGTTGGTGTTCATGTATGCTGGTAACACGACAACAGGACCATTTCAATGGCGGAAAAATGATTTTATACACACTGTTTAATGAATGTGTGTGTGCAGATATGTAACATTTTTCATATATACACATCGCATTCTAAATGAACAACAGAGACAGGTAACGAAAAGTGATGCATATGATGTATAAAATTTACAAAACATTAAAATATCATTTGATTCTCATCTAAAATGAAATGTTCCCCTTCTCTCAACGTTCCCTCCTTTTCTGGAATTCTCTCCTCCAATCTCTCATTCTTATCAGGATGTGTGTTATAAATTCTTGCTTCTGGTGTCCCAACTTATTTCAGTTAATCCCCTTTCTACCAGAATTAAATATATTGGCTTGTTGGGTTCTTTTCAAAGCTAGTGTCTGTCATATTATGGAAGATAAAAATTCTTGCATCAGACCCAGCATTTGAACACATTACTCTGTTATACATGCACTGGACAAAGGACCACAGCACACAGGAACTGCCAAAACATTGAGGGATGTATATCTACTTCTTTCGATTATCAAGTTTTCTCATTTTTCACATTTCCTCATCTATGTTGTTTCTATCTTTCAATCTTTGTATCTAGTTAAGAAACTTACCAATTATTCTTTGCATCTCTTCTCTCAACTCCTTCTTTCAGTTTATGTCCATTGCTCACTTCTTGATGCAATGTGATTACAATTGAGTAACATAAGTACAAATAAATGCGTGAGGAGCTGGCCAGAGTTAATCGGAAGGGGAGCCGAGCAGAACAGATAATGGAGCAACAAAATCAGGAATTTCTGTGGATAATTTGGAGAATATCAGAAATTCATCCCAAAGAAGATGAATCATACTCATGGGAGGACAAGGCAGCCATGAGCGATAAGGCATCAAACCAAAAGAGGAAACATCGAATGTGGTGAAAATGATTTGGAATCCAGAGAATTCATCGGCTCTGAAACTACACAAGGCTGGTATCACTGACACTGCAGAGCTCTTAATCGTGGTCAGGGAGAGAAACAGAGGGAAAGGCATTCACTTTAAACACAGAAAATGGTATTACTCAAGGAAAAAAAAGATTCAGATGAATTAAACAATTGAATTAAAATCAGTTAATTTGTTTTGCAGAATGTGTCAGATTGGAAGCATGACACAGGGATAGACCATCAGCAGAATGAGAGTATGAAAATGGAAGTGTTACCACACCAGAAACCAGTTTAGGTCTCTGAGTACAGGGTTGATGGGTGAATGGGTCTCAGTGAGAATTGGGGAACAGACAGCAGAATTGCATTGCAGATATTGCAGCTCGAAACTGCGTATTCATCTCGTGCTGTAGACCAAAGCAGCAGGAGAAGCAGAACAGCTTTCAATCACAACCTGTTACATTTTCCCTCGGATAATCTCCTCAGTCTGCCATTGCCATCAATGCCATGTTTCAGTAATGACTGTGGGTAAATATGTTCGGGTCAGAACCACGTCAACCTAAACCTGACGCGAACCCATTAAAACTACCACACTTGACCAGCAGGTCTGATCAAAGCTCCGCAGTCCTGCCACATTCTGACATAAATGGTGATGGACGATTAAACAAATGACTGAAGCAAAGGGACCCACAAATATCCCCATCCTAATTAATCGGACTGCTCTGCATATCTAATCTAATCTAATCTAATCAGTGTAAAAGACCAGGATGTGGTCACTGCACTATCCTCAGCCAGAAGTGTTGATTTGATGATCCACCTCACCCTCGCCATGATACCCACAGAATCACAGCTGCCAGTCTTCAACCAATTCGATTTGCTGCTCTTGATATGAAGAAACAGCTGAACACAGGAGATACGACAAAGACAATGAGCCCTGACCCCATTCCTGCAATAGGACTGAAGACTTGTGCTGCACAACAAGCCGTGTCCCTGGGGAAGCTGTTCATTCCAGCTCCAACTCTGACATCTCCCTGGCAATGAGGAAAATTACTCAACTATGTCCAGTTCCTAAGAGGAGTATAATTACCACCCCTCAGTCCCACCGCGACAGTCAAATTGGTGGGAGGTATTTTTGACAGATCTGTGAAGCAGCACAGAAATAACATGCTCAGTATGATTTCTGATAGGTCCCCATGTCGAGATGGTGTTTCTGTGGAAATGACACTGTATTACTAATCCAGACCAGGCTAATACTCTGGCAACTGGTGGAAGGTAAAAACAACTGGCAAAATATTAAGATGCAAAATTTGGTGTCCGTAATAGTGACCTTCAAGCCAATGTTGACTGTAAACACCAATTTGCTTCACAAAAGTACTTTCAGGAAGTGAATTTCCCGTGCTTTTCTGGTCTGGCCTAAACGTGAATCCAGACACACAAACATGTGATAAACTTTTAATGATCTTTGAATCCGCCAGCCAAGACAATCTATTGTATCAAACTGTTCCGAGGTCTAAAAGATAAAACCAGACAGAACATGTGGCCCCAGCCTCAGTATCGGAAAAAGGGAATGAGAAACACAGTCCTGTTGACCCTGCAGAGACCTCCTTCCTAACATCTGAGAGCTTGTGACAACATTTACAGAGCTTTCCCACAGACTGCACAGAAACATCAGGAATGGAGTAGGCCATACAACACATTGAGCCTGCCCCATTCCAGTTCATGTTCAAAGGCAGTTTTTTTCCACACGCTGTCCACATCCCTTAATGTGATTAACCGTGGGAAGCTATAAAATAGGAAATGCAGTCGTCCCTTTTGTCTGCCAAGTTTGCTACCCAATTCAATATAATGATAACTGGCCCTTTATTTCCACACCATTCTCCTGCTCTCCCACCATCCCTTCACTGTCTCTAAATCCTTATTTATATTCAGTGTCTTGGCTACCAGGTATGAGCGAATTCCCCAGGGTCACCAGTGTCTGAGTGCAGATATTTATTCTTATCTCATGCAGAATGGCCTGTCTGTCCCTGATACTGTGGCCCCTTGTTTTAGACACTACAGCCTGGGGAATTCTCATCCCTGCTTCCAATCTCTCTCACCCTGTCAGAGTTTTATATATCTCACTGAGATCTCCACCCATGTTTAATGGATATTGTGAACAGCTGGGGGCTGAGCACCGATCCCTGTGATACCTCAGCAACTTTTTATTTATTTCCTGAATCTGGGTGTGACTGGCTGGGCCAGCATTTATTGCCTGTCCCTGGTTGCCCCTTGAGAAGGTGGTGGGTGAGCTGCCTTGTTGAACCACTGCAGTCCACTGTATATTTAGTGATGGTAACACCATTGAATGCCAAGAGGCAGTGGTTAGATTGTATTTTATTGGTGATGGTCACGGTCTGGCAATTGTGTGGCGTGAATATTACTTACCACTTGTCAGCCTGGATACTGTCCAGATCTTGTCACATTTGGACATGGATTGCTTCAGTATCTGAGGAGCCACAAATGTTGCTGAACATAGTCCAATCATTGGCAAACATCCCCACTTCTGACATTATAATAGAGGGAAGGTCATTGATGAAACAGCCCTAGGCTACTGCCTGAGGAACTCCAACAGACTTGTCCTGGAGCTGAGTTGACTGACCTTTATCAACCATGACCATCTTCCTACGTGTTAGGTATGATTCTAACCAGCGGGAACTTTGCCCCTGATACACATTGATTCCAGTGTTGCTAAGGCACCTCGATGCCATACTTGGTCGAATGCAGCCTTGATTTAAAGGGCTGTCACTCTCTCTCTCCACCTCTGGAATTCAGCTCTTTTATCCATGTTTGAACCAAGGTAATGAAGTCAGGAGCTGAGTGGCCCTGGTGGAGCCCAAGCTGGGCATCATTGATCAGGGTATGGCTGAGCAGGTGCTGCTTGAAAGCACTGACACCTTCCATCATTTTACTGATGTTCGAGAGTAGACTGATGGGTGGTAATTGGTCAGATTGGATTTGTTCTGCTTTGTCGGAGATACTTGGGTAATTTTCCATGTAATCAGGGAAATGTTGTTGTAATGATACTGGAACAGTTTAGCTAAGTCAGTGCCAAGTTCTGGCTCACCTGTCTCTCTCTCTCTCTAAACCCTCTCTCTCTCACCCCTCTCACTCTCTGACCCCTCTCCCTCCCACCCCTCTCTCTCACCCCCCTCTCTATCTCTCACACCTCTCTCTCACACACACACCCCTCTCTCTCTCACCCCTCTCTCTCTCTTTCTCTCACCCTCTCTCTCTCACCCTCGGTCTCTCAACCCTCGCTTTCTCACACACACCCTCTCTCTATCACACCCTTATTCTCCCATCCCCACTCTCTGTCTCTCACCCCCTCTCTCTCATTTTCTCGCTCTCTCTCTCACTGCCTCTCTCTCTCACCCCTCTCTGCCCCTGACCCTCTCTCTCTCTGACCCCCTCTCTCATCCTTCTCTCTCTCACCCTCTCTCTCTCACCACTCTCCCTCTCTTTCACCCTTCTCTCTCACACACACCCCTCTCTCTCTAACTCTCTCCCTCTCTCTAGCTCACCCTCTCTCTCTCTCTCATCTCTCTCTCTGTCTCTTATCCCCTCTCTCTCATTTTTTCTCTCTCAAACCGTCTGCCTCTCACCGCCCTCTCTCTCTCCCTCACCACCCTCTCTCTCTCACACCCTCTCTCTCACCCCCTATCTCTCATCCCCTCTCTCTCTCTCACCCCCTCTCCCTCTCTCCCACCCTCACTCTCTCAACCGTCTCCATCTCATTCCTCTGTCTCTCTACCCCTCTCCCTCTCCCCTCTCTCTCACCCTCTCTCTTTTTATACCGCTTCTCTCTCTCACTCATATCTCTCTCACCCCTCTCTCTCACCCTCTCTCTTTAACCCCTTTCCTACTCAATCACCTCTCTCTCACAACTCTCTCACTGCCCCTGCACCCCTCTCTCTCACCTCCTCTCTCAACCATCCCTCTGTCTCTCACCACTCTCGCTCTCACCCCCTCTCTCTCACCCTCTTTCTTGAACCCCTTCTCTCTATCACACCCCTCTCTCTCACGCCCCTCTCTCATTAACCCCACTCACCCCCTCTCTCTCAACCCCTTTCTCTCACACCCCACTTTCTCACACACCCCACTCTCTCTTGCACACCCCCTCTCTCACCACCCCTCACTCTCACCATGCTCTCCCTCTCTCACCCCCTCTCCCTCTCTCACCATCCTCTCCCTCTCTCACCCCCTCTCCCTCTCTCACCCCTCTCCCGCTCTCACCCTCTCTCGCTTTCAACCCCTCTCTCTCACTCGTTCTCCCTCACGCCATCTCTCCCTCACCCTTCTCTCACACCCTTCTCTCTCACGAGCTTCTCTCTCATCCGCACTCTCTCTCATCCATCTCTCTCATCCTCTCTCACTCCCCTCTCTCTCAGCCCCTCTCCTCATCCTTCTCTTCTCTCACTCATCTCACTCTCTGCCACCTCTCTCCCACCCCTCTCCTTCTCTCTCAACCCTCTCTCACACACACCTCCCTCTCTCACCCTCTCTCTCACACTCTCTATCTCTTTCTCTCACCCTCTCTCTCTTACCCCCCTCTCTCTCACCCTCACTCTCCCACCCCTCTCGCTCTCTGTCTCTCAACCCCTCTCTCTCATTATCTCTCTCTGTCTCTCACACCCTCTGTCTCTAACCACATTCTCGCTCTCACACTCCTTGCTCTCCCACATCCCCCCCCCAGGACCCTCACGGAACACCTCTGTCTCTCACCCACCTCTCTCACAAACCCACTCTCTCATCCCCCTCTCTCTCACCCCCCTCTCTCTGACGCACACCCGTCTCTCTCTAACCCCTCTCTCTCTCTTACCCTCTCTCCCACCTCTTTCTCTGTCTCTCAACCCCCCTCTCATATTTTTCTCTCTCTCAAACCGTCTGTCTCTCACCCCCCTCTGTCTCTCAACCCAACTCTCTCTCACCCCTCTCTCTCACACCCCCTCTCCCTCTCTCGCACCTTCTCTCTCTCTCACATCTCTATCTTTTGTCTCACCTCTCTCTCCCTCTCTTTCGCACTCTCTCTCACAGCCCTCTCTCTCTGGTAGCCCAGATCTCTCTCACCCACACTCTCTCACACCCTCTCTCTCTCGCAGCCCCTCTCTTGCAGCCCTGCTCTCTCTCACTCACTCTCTCTCACACCCTCTCTATCTCTCTCCCCTCTCTCACACCCCTTTCTCTCTCTCACCCTCTCTCTCTTTCTCTCACCCCCTCTCTCACTCACACCCTCTCTGTCTATCTCACCATCTCTCTCCCAGTCCTCTCTCTGTCTCTCACCCCCTCTCTCTCATTTTCTCTCTCTCTCACACCCTCTGTCTCTCACCCCCACTCTCTCACCCCATTGTCTGTCTCACACACTCTCCTCCCCAAACCTCTCTTTCTCTCAACTCCCCCTCTCTCTCTCACCCCCTCTTTCTAACCCTCTCTTTCTTTATCTCACCCCTCTCTCTCTCCCTCTCTCTCTCACACTCTCTCTCGCAGCTCCCTTTCTTTAACGTTTTCCCTGTACCACCCCTCTCTCTCTAAGCCGTCTCTCGCACACCTGTCTCTCCCTCTCATCCCTCATTTTCTCTCACACCTCTCACTCTCTGACCCCTCTCTTTCTGACCCCTCTCTCTCTCACCCCCTCCCTCTCTCGCACCTTCTCTCTCTCTCAACCCTCTCCCACTCTCATCTCTATCTTTTGCTTTCACCTCTCTCTCCCTCTCTTTCACACACTCTCTCTCGCAGACCTCTCTCTCTAGTAGAACATAGAACATAGAACAATACAGCACAGAACAGGCCCTTCGGCCCACGATGTTGTGCCGAACTTCTATCCTAGATTAAGCACCCATCCATGTACCTATCCAAATGCCGCTTAAAGGTCGCCATTGATTCTGACTCTACCACTCACACGGGCAGCGCATTCCATGCCCCCACCACTCTCTGGGTAAAGAACCCACCCCTGACATCTCCCCTATACCTTCCACCCTTCACCTTAAATTTATGTCCCCTTGTAACACTCTGTTGTTCCCGGGGAAAAAGTTTCTGACAGTCTACTCTATCTATTCCTCTGATCATCTTATAAACCTCTATCAAGTCACACCTCATCCTTCGCCGTTCCAACGAGAAAAGGCCGAGAACTCTCAACCTATCCTCGTTCGACCTACTCTCCATTCCAGGCAACATCCTGGTAAATCTTCTCTGCACCCTCTCCAAAGCTTCCACATCTTTCCTAAAGTGAGGCGACCAGAACTGCACACAGTACTCCAACTGTGGCCTAACCAAAGTCCTGTACAGCTGCAACATCACTTCACGACTCTTGAATTCAATCCCTCTGCTCATGAACGATAATACTCCATAGGCCTTCTTACAAACTCTATCCACCTGAGTGGCAACCTTCAAAGATCTATGTAACATAGACCCCAAGATCCCTCTGTTCCTCCACCTGACTAAGAACCCTGCCATTAACCCTGTATTCCGCATTCTTATTTGTTCTTCCAAAATGGACAACCTCACACTTTGCAGGGTTGAACTCCATCTGCCACTCCTCAGCCCAGCTCTGCATCATATCTAAGTCCCTCTGCAGCCGACAACAGCCCTCCTCACTGTCCATCTGGTAACCCAGATCTCTCTCACCAACTCTCTCTCTCTCTCACACCCTCTCTCTCTCGCAGTCCCTCTCTCTCTGGCAGCCGAGATCTCTCTCACCCACTCTCTCACACACCCTCTTTCTCTCTAACCTCTCTCTCACACACCTCTCTCTCCCTCTCTCCCTTCATTCTGTCTCACCCCTCTCACTCTCTGACCCCTCTCTCTCTGACCCCTCTATCTCTGCCACTCTCTCTCAAATCCCCTCTCTCTGGCAGCCCTGCTCTCTCTCTCTCACCCATTCTTTCTCACACCCTCTTTCTCTCGCAGCCACCTATCTCATACCCTCATTCTCTCTCACCCCTCTCACCCTTGCATCCCTCGCTCTCACCAATATTTCTCTCACCATCTCTCCCTCACAGCCCCTCTCTCTCTCTGGCAACCCTGCTCTCTCTCACCCACTCTTTCTCACCCCCCCCTCTCTCTCTCTCACTCCTCTCTCACACTCCTTTCTCTCTCTCACCCTCTCTCTCTTTCTCTCAGCCCCTCTCTCTCACCACTGTCTCTCTATCTGACCATCTGTCCCCCAGCCATCTCTCTGACTCTCACCCCCCTCTCTCATTTTCTCTCACTCTCACCCCCTCTTTCTAACCCTCTCTTTCTTTATCTCACCCCTCTCTCTCACCCCTCTCTCTCACACTGTCTCTCGCAGCTCACTTTTTTAACGTTTCCCTGTCCCACCCCCCTCTCTCTAAGCCCTCTCTCGCACATCTGTCTCTCCCTCTCATCCCTCATTCTCTCTCACACCTCTCACTCTCTGACCCCTCTCTTTCTGACCCCTCTCTCTCTCACCCCTCTCTCTCATACACAAAGCCCTCTCTCTCACCCCCCTCTCACTCTCTCTCTTTCTCTCAACCGCTCTCTCTCTCTCACCCTCTAACTATCTCAACCTCACTCTCCCACCGATATCTGCATCTGACCCCTCACTCCCATCTCTGTACGCTCTCTCTCATCCCTCTCTCTCCCACCCCTCTCTCTCACCCCTCTCTCAGGCACGTCTCTCTCTCTCACCCCCCTCTCTCACTTTTTTTTCTCTCTCAAACCGAATGTCTCTCCCCCTCTCTCTCATCACCCCTCCCTCTCTCACCCCCTCTGTCTCTCGCCGGTCTTTTCCTCTCACCCCTCATCTCTCTCTCGCCGGTCTTTTCCTCTCACCCCTCATCTCTCTCTCCCCCCTCTCCCTATCTGGTACCTCTCTCTCTCTATCTCACACACACACTCCTCTCACTCTCTTATCACTCTCTCTCGCCTATCTCTCTCCCAAACTCTCTCTCTCGCAGCCGCTCGCTCTCTGACAGCCCCGTTCTCTCTCACCCACTCTCTCTCTCACTCCCTCTCTCTGTCTCGCAGCCCCTCTTACTCACACCCTCTCCCTCTCAAACCCTCTCTCTCTAATCACTCTCTATCACACGTCTCTCCCTCTCACACCTCATTCTCTCTCACACCTCTCACTCTCTGACCTCTCTCTCTCTGACCCCTCTCTCTCACGCCCCTGTTTCTCACACACACAACCCTTTCTCTCTCACGCACCTGTCTTTCACCCTCTCTCTCTCTTTCTCTCATCCCTCTCTCTCACCCTTTCTCTCACCCCTCTCTCACACATTGTCTCTCTATCTCACTCTTTCTCTCCCACGCCTTTCTCTCTGTCTCTCACCCCCTCTCTCTCATTTTCTCTCTCTCTCACACACGCTCTCTCTCTCGCAGCCCCTCTCTCTCTGGCAGCCCAGATTTCTCTAACCCACTCTCACACTCACACACTATTTCTCTCTAAACCCTCTGTCACACACCTCTCTCTCCCTCTCACCTCTCATTCTGTCTCACCCATCTCACTCTCTGACCTCTCTCACCCTGACCCCCTCTCTCTCACTCCCCCTCTCTCTCACACACACCCTTGTCTCCCTCACCCGTCTCTCAACATTTCTCTCTTTCTCTCATCCCCTCTCTCTCACCCTCTGTCTCTCACACACTAGCTCTCACCCTCTCTCTCCCACCCCTCTCTCTCTGTCTCTCACCCCTTTCTCATTTTTTTCTCTATCTCTCAACCCCTCTCTCTCATCCCTCTCTGCCTCTGACCCCTCACTCTCTGCCGCTCTCTCTCATAGCCCCTCTCTCTCTGGCAGCCCTGCTCTCTCTAAACCAATCTTTCTCACACCGTCTTCCTCTCGCAGCCACCTCTATCACACCCTCATTCTCTCTCACCCCTCTCACCCTCTCATCCCTCTCTCTCTCACCACTCTCTCTCACTCACCCTCTCTCTCTCTCACAGCCTCTCTCTCTCTCTGGCAGCCCTGCTCTCTCTCACCCACACTCTCTCACCCTTCTTTATCTCTCACCCCTCTCGCACACCCCTTTCCCTCTCACCCTCTCTCTCTTTCTCTCAACGCCTCTCTCTCTCACCCTCTGTCCATCACCCCCCTCGCTCTCACCCTCTCTTTCCCACCCCTCTCTCTCTATCTCTCACCCCTTTCTCATTTTTTTCTCTCTCACCCCTCTCTCTCCTACCTCTTTCTCTGTCTCTCACCCCTCTCACTCACCCCTCTCTCTCCAACCTCTCTCTGTCTCTCAACCCCCCTCTCTCAATTTTTCTCTCTCTCTCAACCTGTCTGTCTCTCACACCCTCTCTCTCTCTCACCCCCTCTCTCACCCCTCTCTCTCCCACCACTCTCTCTCTGTCTCTCACCCCTTTCTCATTTTTTTCTCTCTCTCTCTCAACCCCTCTCTCTCATCCCTCTCTGCCTCTGACCCCTCACTCTCTGCCGCGCTCTCTCATAGCCCCTCTCTCTCTGGCAGCCCTGCTCTCTCTCACCCACTCTTTCTCTGGTAGCCACCTCTCTCACACCCTCATTTTCTTCACCCCTCTTACCCTCTCATCCCTCTCTCTCTCACCACTCTCTCTCGGTCTCACGCTCTCTCTCGCAGCCCCTCTCTCTCTGGCAGACCTGCTCTCTCTCACCCCTCTCTATCTCTCAGCCCTCTCTCACGCCCCTTCCTCTCTCTCAGCCTATCTTTCTCTCACCCCCTCTCTCTCTCACCCTCTGTCTCTCACCCCCTCGCTCTCATCGTCTCTCTATCTCACCCTCTCTCTCCCACCCCTCTCTCTCTCTCACCCCTTTCTCATTTTTTTCTCTCTCTCAACCACTCTCTCTTATCCCTCTCTGCCTCTGACCCCTCTCTCTCTGCCCCCCTCTCTCATCCCTCTCTCTCTGGCAGCCCTGCTCTCTCTCACACCCTCTTTTTTCTCGCAGCCACTTCTCTCACACCCTCATTCTCTCTCACCCCTCTCACCCTCTCATCCTCTCTCTCACCAATCTCTCTCTCACCCTCTCTCTCTCGCAGCCCCTCTCTCACTCTGGCGGCTTTGCCCTCTCTCACCCACTCTCTCTCACCCCCTCTCTATCTCTCATCCCTCTGTCACACCCCTTTCTCTCTCTCACCCTCTCTCTCTTTCTCTTACCCTCTCTCTCTCGCACCCTCTCTCTCTATCTCACCATCTCTCTCCCAGCCCTCTCTCTGTCTCTCACCCCCTCTCTCTCATTTTCTCTCTCTCTCTCTCACCCTCTGTCTCTCAACCCCACTCTCTCACCCCATTCTCTCTCTCACACACTCCCATCTCTCACCCCCTCTCTCTCAAACCTCTCTCTCTCAACTCCCCTTCTCTCTCTCACCCCCTCTTTCTAACCCTCTCTTTCTTTATCTCACCCCTCTCTCGCACCCCTCTCTCTCACACTCTGTCTCTCGCAGTTTCCTTTTTTAACGTCTTCCCTGTCCCACCCCTCTCTCTCTCTAAGCCCTCTCTCGCTCACCTGTCTCTCCCTCTCATCCCTCATTCTCTCACACACCTCTCCCTCTTTGTCCCCTCTCTTTCTTACGCCTCTCTCTCACCCCCTCTCTCTTACACACAAACCCCTCTCTCTCTCACCCCGTCTCTCACCCTCTCACTCTTTCTCTCACCCCCTCTCTCTCACCCTCTGTCTCTCTCACCCTCTCACTATCTCACCCCCTCTCCCACCCATCTCTGCCTCTGACCCCTCACTTTCTCTGATCCCACTCTCTGATCCCTCTCTCTCTCTCACCCTTCTCTCTCTCACACACACCCCTCTCTCACTCACTCCTCTCTCTCACCCTCTCTCTCCCACCTCTCTCTCAGTCTCTCACCCCCTCTATCATTTATTATCTTCCTCTCAAACCGTCTGTCTCTCACGCCCCCTCTCTCTCACCCCTCTCTCTCACCACCATCCTCTCTCTCACCCCTCTATCTCTCACCCATCTCTCTCTCTCACACCCCACTCTCTCTCTCGCACCCTTCTCTCGCTCACACCCCACTCTCTCTCTCGCACCCTTCTCTCTCTCTCTCACCCCTCTCACTCTCTCATCCCTCTCTCTCACCACTCTCTCACTCACCCTCTCTCTCTCACAGCCTCTCTCTCTCTTGCAGCCCTGCTATCTATCATACACTCTTTTTCTCTCCCTCTTTCTCTCGCAGCCCCCTCTCTCTCACCGTCATTCTATCTCACCCGTCTCACTCTCTGACCCCTCAGTCTCTCACTCCCTCTCTCTCACCCCATCTCTATCTCTCACACCCCTCACTTTCTCTCACCCCGTTCACTTTCTCACCCTCTCTCCTTTTTGCTCACCCCTCTCGCTCTCTCAGCCTCTCTCTCTCAACCCACTCGCTCTCACACCATCTCTCTCTTGTCTCTAACCCCTTGTCTATCATTTTTTTTCTCTCTCTCTCACACACCCTCTGTCTCTCATCCTTCTCTCTCTCGCAGCCCCTCTCTCTCACCCTCTCCCTGTCTCACCCCTCTCTCTCCCACATGTCTCTCCCTCTCACTCCTCATTCACTCTCACACTCTCACTCTCTGACCCCTCTCTCTCATCCCTCTCTCTCACAGCCCCCCTCTCTATATATCACACCCCTCTCTCACACATACAGACCTCTCTATCTCTCACCCCTCTCTCTCCCACATCTTCCTCTCTGTCTCACACCCCTCTCTCTCACCCCTCTCTTTCCCACCTCTCTCTCTGTCTCACACCCCTCTCTCTCACCCCTCTCTTTCCCACCTCTCTCTCTGTCTCTCACCCCCCTCTCCCATTTTTTCTCTCTCTCTCAAACCGACTGTCTATCACCCCTTTCTCTCATCACCCCTCTCTGTCACTCCCTCTCTCTCACCGCCCTTTCCCTCTCACCCCCCTGTCTCTCTCTCATCCCCTCTCCCTATCTGGCAACCCCCTCTCACTCCTCTCATTCTCTCACCCCTCTCTCTCACTCTCTCTCTCTAACCCCTCCCTCACACATCCCTCTCCCTCTCACCCCTCATTTTCTCTCAGCCTTCTCACTCTCTGACCCCTCTCTCTCTGACCCCTCTCCCTAACCCCACTCTCTCTTACACACACACCCCTCTCTTTCACCATCTCTCTCTCACCCTCTCTCTCTCACCCCTCTCTCTCACACACCCTCTCTCTCTATCTCACCCTTTCTCTCCCACCCTCTCTCTGTCTCTCACCCCCTCGCTCTCATTTTTTCTCTCTCTCAGACCCTCTGTCTCTCACCTCCTGCTCTCACACCATTCTCTCTGTCTCACCCCACCACTCTCTCTCTCTGTCAGCCCTCTATTTCACCTCATCCTCTCTCTTTCACCCCCCTCTTTCTCACTCTCTCGCTTTCGCTCACCCCTCTCTCTTACACCCTCTCTCTCACCTTTCTCTCTCTCTCATCCCCTCTCTCTCCCACTCTCTCTCCCACCCTCTCTCTCTGTCTCTAACCCCCTCTCTCTCATTTTCTCTCTCCCGCACACCCTCTGTCTCTCACCCCTCCCTCTCTCTCACACCCCCTCACACTCCCTCTCTCTCCCAGGTCCCTCACTCTCGCACCCATCTCTCTCACCACCATCTCTCACCGCCCCTTTTTCTCACCCCCTCTCTCTCTCACACTCTCTCTCTCAACCTTCTCTTTCTGTCACCCTCTCTTTTTCGCAGCCCCCCCTCTCTCTCACCCTTTCTCTCTCTCTCACTATCTCGTTCTCACCCCCTCTCTCTCTCTCACCCGTCTCTCTCTCCCCCTCTCTCTGACCGCGCTCTCTCTCTCTGACCCTCTCTCTCTCACACTCTCTCTCTCACACTCTCTCTCTCACCCTCTATCTCTCTCACACACTCTCTCTATCTCACCCTCTTTCTCCCACACCCTCTCTCTATCTCTCATCCCTCTCTATCTCTCACACCTTCTCTCACATCCCCATTTCTCTCTCACCCCCTCTCTCACCCTCTCTCTCACACTCTCTCTCCCCCCTCTCTCTCTCACCCCCTCTCTCTCTCTCTCACCCTCTCGCTCTCATTTTTTCTCTCTCTAACCCTCTGTCACTCACACCTCCCTCTTTCTCGCACCCCTCTCTCTCACCCCTCTATCTCTCACCCATGCCTCTCTCTCATACCTCCTCACACCCCTCGTCTCTCCCAAACCCTTCTCTCTCCCACCCCTCTCTCTCCCACCCCTCTCTCACCTCGCTCTCTCTCACCCCACCCATTCTCACCCCGCTCTCCGTCTCTCATCCCGCTCTCCCTCTCTCACCCCTTCAAACTCTCTCTCACCACCGCAACCCCTCTCTCACCCCTCTCCTTCACTCTCATCCCCACTCTCTGTCTCAGCCCTTCTCCTCTCTCACCCTTCTCTCTCTCTAAGCCTCTCACTCTCCCACCCCAATTTCTCTCACACCCTCACTCTCTCTCACCCGCACTCTCACTCAGCCCATCTCTCTTTCTCACTTCGCTCTAGCTCTCACCCCCTCTATCTCTTATCTGCTCTCTCTTTCACCCGTTCTCCCTCATCCCATTCTCTCTCTCCCCACACTCTCTCACCCCTCTCTCTCACCACCCTCTCTCTCTCAAACCCCTCTCTCTCGCCCCCTGTCTTTCTCTCACACCCTCTCTCTTTCTCTCAGCCCCTCTCTCTCAGCCCCCACTCCCTCTCTCACCCTTCTTTCTCTCTTGCACCCGTCTCTCTCTCTCGCCCTCCCTCTTTCGCCCACTTCTCTCCCCCCTCTCTCTCACCAAGCTCCCTCTCGCCCCACTCTCTCACGCCCCCCTCTCTCTCGCATCCTTTCGCCTTGCCCTATCGAGCCCTGCCCTCTCTCAACCTGCAATCTCTCGCCTCGCCCTCTTTTGGCCTCCCTCTCTCGCATCCTCTCTCGACCTCTCTCTTGCACCCTCTCTCGTCCCCCCTCGCCCTCCTCTCTCTCGCCCCCTCTTTCTCTTGCCCCCCCTCACCCAACCCATCTCTCGCCTGTCTCAGTCGCCAACCTCTCTCTCACCTGCCCTTCCACACTCTCTCGCCCCACACTCCCGCCCACCCATCTCTTGCCCACCCCCTCTCTCCAACGCCCGCTTGCCCCACTCTCTCTTCCACCACTTACCTCCCACTCTCTTGCACCCCACTCTCGCCCGGCTCTCTTGTCCCCTCTCTCGCGTCCTCCCTCGCTCTCGTCCCGTCTCACTCTACCCCTCTCTCTGTTGCATCGTCTGAATCATCTATTTCTCTCTCGCCAACTCTCTCTCTCGCCCCGGCCTCTCTCTGCCCTCCACTCTTTCGCCCCACCTCGCTCGACCTCCTCTCTCTCTCGGCCCCTCTCTCTCGCCCCTCTCTCTCTTGCCCAAATCTCTTGCGCCCTCTCTCTCTCAGCTCCCCGCGACCCTCTCTCTCTCGCCCCGTCTCACTCGCACCGTCTCACTCGCCCCCTCTCTCTCTCTCATCGCTGTCTCTCTCGCCCCACACTCTCTCTCGCCCCTCCACTCTCTCACCCCCTCTCTCGCCCACTGTCTCTCTCGACCCTTTCCTCTCGCCCCCCCCTCTCTTGCCCCCTCTCTCTACTCATCTCTCGCCCCTCTCTCTCTTGCCCTACTCTCTCGACCCCCTCTCTCTCTCGCCCCCTCTCTTTCCCACTTCTCTCTCTCACCCCCTCTCTCTCTTGCCCGCCTCTCTCTCTCGCCCAATTCTATCTTGACCCCTACTCTATATCGCCCCCTCTCTCTCGAACCCCTCACTCTCTCGTCCCCGTCACTCTTGCCACCCTCTCTCTCGCCCCACCCACTCTCTCACCCCTCCACTCTCTTACTCCACCGCTCCCGCCCTCCTCTCTCTCACCCCCTCTCTCGCACTCTCTCTCGCTTGCCCCCTCTCTCACCCTCTTTCTCTCGCCCCTCTCTCTCGACCCACACTCTCTCGAACCCCAATCTCTATCGCCCCCTCTCTATCTCACCCCCTCTCTCGTCTCCTCTCTCTCTCTCACCCCTTTCTCTCTTGACTACTCTCTCTAGCTCCCGACTATCTCTCGCTCCCCCTCTACCTCATCCCCCTCTCACCCCCTCTCCCTCTCGTCTCCTCACTCGCGCCCACCCGTCTCTCGCCCCCGCTCTCTCGACTCCACCCCTCTCTAGACCCCCTCACTCTTTCGCCCCGTCTCTCTCTCTCCTCTCTCGCTAATCTCGCCTCCTCTCTCTCGTCCCCGTCTCTCTCGCCCCCTCTCCCTCTCTCGAACCCTGTCTCTCGCCCTCCCTTCTATCTCGCCCACCCATCTCTCTTTTGCCCTCCCCTCCCTCTCGCCCACCCCTCTCTCTTGGCCACCCCTGTCTCCCGCCCGTCTCAGTTACCCAACCCTCTCTGTCACCCTCTTGCCCAACTCACTGACCACACTATTTTACACTCCACTCTCTCGCCCACTCCCCGCTCAACCCATACTCCCTCGCACCCACATTCCTCCCCCTCTCTCGATCCACTCTCTCTTGCTCTCCTCTTTCTCGTCCCCCCTCTCACTCCAATCCCTCTATCTCACACCCCCCTCTCTCTCGCCCACCCCTCTCTCGCCCACCCCTCTCTTGCCCACCACTCTCTCTTGCCCACCCCTCTCTCTTGCCCACCCCTCTCTCTTGCCCACCCATCTCTCTCGACCGTCTCAGTCGCCCACCCCTCTATACACTCTCATGCCCCACTCGCTTGCTCACACCTTTCTCGCCCATCCCCGCTCATCTCACTCTCTCTCTCCCCCAAATACCTGACCCTCTCTCACGCACCTCTCTCGCCTCGCTCTTGCCCTGCTATCGCACCTTCTCGCATTCCCTCTCTCTCGTCCCCTCTCTCTCTGTCCCCCACTCTCTCTTGCCCCCCTCTCTTAACCCTTACTCTCGCCCCTCTCTCTCGAACCCAATCTCTTTCGCACCCATCTCTATCTCGACCCCTCCTTCGCACCAATCTCTCTCGCCTCCTCTCTCTCGTCCCCGTCTCTCTCGCCCCCGCTCTCGTTCGCCCCATCCTCTCTCTTGCCCCTCCACTCTCCAGTCCCTCCTTTCTCACCCTCCTATCTCTCTCTACCCCTCTCGCTTGCTCCACTCTCTTGCCCTCTCTCCCTCTTGCCCACCTCTCTCCCCCACGCCCTTTCTCTCTCTTGACCACATCTCTCTCACGCCCCCCTCTTTCTCGACACCCTCTCTCTCACCCCTTCTCTCTCACCCCCTCTCTCTCAATCCATCTCTCTCGCACCCTCTCTCTCTTCCCCCTCTCTGTCACCCCACCTCTCTTGCCCCCTCTCTCTCGCCCCTCTCTCTCTTGCCCCACTCACTCGATTCCCACTCTCTCTTTGCCTCATCTCTATCTCACTCACCTCTCTTGTCCCCTCTCACTCTTTCGCCCCCTCTTTCTCACCCCCTCTCTCTCGCACCCGCCTCTCATCGCCCACCCCTCTCTCTTGCCCACCACCCTCTCTCGCCCATCTCAGTCACGCACCCCTCTCTTGCACCTGATTCCCACACTCACCCACCCCACTCTTTCGCCCATCTCTCTTCTGCCCACCCCCCTCTCAAAACTCCAGATGCCCCACTCTCTCTCACCCACACATACCTCCCTCTCTCTCGTGCCCCACTCTCACACAGCTCTTGCATCCCTCTTTGTAGCCCCCCCCTAGCTCCCCACACTTTTATCCCGTTCTCTCTGGCCCCCTCAATCTCTCTCTCTCTCTCTCTCTCTCTTGCCCACCCCACTCTCGCCCCTCTCTCTCGCCCCCATCTCTCTCTCTCGCACACCCCATTCTCACCCCTCTTTCTCTTGCCCCCATCTCTCTCGCCAATCACTCTCTTGCCCACCCCCTCTCACCCAACCCCGCCTGCCCCACTCTTCGTCTCCCTCGCATGCCTTCCTATCTCTCGCGCCCTATTCCCGTCCTGCTCTGGCCCCGCACTCGCCCCGCTGCCCCGTCCCTTCTCTGTAGCCCCACTCTCCATAGCACCCTCTCACTCTCGCCCCATCTTTCTCTCGCCCCCTCACTCTTGCACGCCCCATTCTCTCTCCCCCGCTTACCTCCCTCTCTCTCGTGCTCCACTCTCACCCTGCTCTTGCCCTGCTCTCGCATCCCCCTCTCTCACCCACCTTTCTCTCGCCCACCCTTCTCTCTAGCACACCTCTCGTTTTCACCCCCTCTATCTCGCCCCCTTTCTCATACACCCCTCTCTCTCGCCGTCTTCTCTCTCTCGGCCTCCACTCTCTCTCGCCCTCCCCCTCTCTCGCCCACCTCTTCTCTCGCCCTCTCCTCTCTCAACCACGAATCTCTCTCTCGCCCTCCCCTCCCTCTCGCCCCCTCTCTCGTTAGACCCCAATCTCTCTCACACACTCTCTCTCTCACCCCCTCTCTCTCGCGCCTTTCTCTCTCGCCCCTCTCTCTTTTGACCCCAACCTCTTTGGCCCCCTCTCTATCTTTCCCGCCACTCTCGCCCCCACTCTCTCCCTCGCCTCCTCTCTCGCGTCCCAATCTCTCTCGTCCCCTCTCTCTCGCCTCCTCTGTCTCATCCCCGTCTCTGTCGTCCACACTGTCTCACCCCACCCTCTCTCTGCTCCTCCACTCTCTCACCCCAAATCGCTCGCCCTCCTCTCTCCCGCTCCCTCTCTCTCTTATCCCTCTCTCTCGACCCTCTCTCTCTTGCCCACCTCTCTCACCTCCCACCCCTCTCTCGACCCCCTTTCTCTCTCGCCCCATCTCACTCGTTCCCCTCTCTCCCACATCTCTATCTTGACCCCTCTGTCGACTGCTCTCTCATCCCTCTCTCTCTCGCCCCCTCAGTCTCAACCCCGTCTCTCTCTCTCTCTCTCGCACCCCTCTCTCTTGACCATCTCTCTCTCTCATCCCCTTCTCTCTCACCCCGTCTCTCTCGCCCCGCCCACTCTCTTGCCCCTCCACTCTCTCGCCCTCCTCTCTCTCTTGCCCACCTGTCTCACTTGCCCCCCTTCTCTCAACCCCCTTTCTCTCTCGCCCCCATCTCACTCGCCCCCTCTCTTGTCCACATCTCTCTCTCGACACCTCGCTCGCCCCTCTCTCTCTCACGCCCCCTATCTCGATCCCCTCTCTCTCTCGCACCCCGCTCGCTTAACCCTCTCTCTCTCGTCCCCGTCTCTCTCACCCCGTCTCTCTCGCCCCGCTCACAGTCTCGCCCCTCCACTCTCTCGCCCCTCCTCTCTCGCCCTCCTCTCTCTCTTGCCCCTCTCTCTTGCACCCTCTCTCTCTTGGCCCTCTCTCTTGAACCCCACTCTCTCGACCATCACTCTCTCTCTCCCCATCTCTCTCATCCCTCCCTCGCCTCCTCTCTCTTGTCCCAGTCTCTTTCGCCCCACCTCTCTTGTCCCCTCTCTCTTTCGAACCCTCCCTCTCGCCCTTCCCTCTCTCTCGCCCACTCCTCTCTCCCACCCATCTCAGTCGCCCAACCCTCTCTGGCCCTCTCTTGCCCAACTCCCGCACCACACTCTCTCACCCTCCACTCTCTCGCCCACCCCCGCTCGACCCACTCTCTCTCGCACCCACATACCTCCCCCTCTCTCGCGTCCCCTCTCTCTCGCGCCTCCTATCTTGCTCCCCTCTTTCTTGCCGTCTCGCTCTCGCCCATCCCTCTATCTCGCTCCCGTCTCTCTCGCTCACTCCACTCACTCCCCCTCCCTCTCACGCCCCATCTCTCTTGCCCACCTCTCTCTCTCTCTCTCTCACCCACCCATCTCCATTGTCCACCTCTCTCTCTCGCCCACCCCTCTCTCTTGCCCACCACTCTCCCTTGACTAACTCACTGGCCCACTCCTCTTTTGCCCCTTGCCCCAATCTCTGCCCCACTCTCTTGCTCACATGTCTCTCGCCCATTCCTGCTCGCCCCACTCTCTGTCTCGCCCCCACATACATGCCCCTCCCTCGTGCCCCCTCTCTGTCGCTCCCTCTTTCTCGCCCCCTCTCTCTCGCGCCCCTCTCTTTCACTCCCCTCTTTCTTGCCCCCTCTCTCTCCCGATCCCTCTATCTCGCACCCCCTTCTCTCTCACCCACTCCTCTCTCTCGTTCATCCATCTCGATTGCCCACCCTTCTCTCTCACCTACCCCTCTCTCTTGCCCACCCCCTCTCTCGACCGTCACATTTCCTTTCCCCTCTATCGCCCCTTGACCTACTCTCATGCCCCATTCTCTTGCTCACACCTCTCACACCCATCCCCGCTCGTCCCACTCTCTCGCTCGCCCCCACATTCCTATCCCTCTCTCGCGCCCCACAATTGCCCTGCTCTTGCCCCCTCACGCATTCCCTCTCTCTCGTCCCAACTCACTCTCGCCCCCACTCTCTCTTGCCTCCTCCTCTCTCAACCCCTCTCTCTTGCCCCTTCGTCTCTCGCTCCCGCTCTCTCGAACCCAATCTCTCTCGACCCCATCTATCTCGCCCCCTCTCTCGCCCCCCCCTCTCTCGACCCGTTCTCTCTCTCGCCTCCTCTCTCTCATTCTCGTCTCTCTCGCTCCATCTCTCTCGCCCCACCCACTCTCTCGCCTCTCCACTTTTTCCTTCCACCTCTCTCGCCCTCCTATCACTCTCACCCCTTCTCTCTCTCGCCCCTTCTCTCTCTCGCCCCCCTCTCTCTTGACCCCTTCACTCTCTCGCCGCCTCTCTGTCATCCCCGTCTCTCTCGCTTCTTCTCTCTCGATCCAACCTCTCTCTCGAAAGTTTACGCTTTCTTCCCACCTCTCTCACCCTCCTATCTCTCTCGGCCCCTCTCTCTCGCACCCTCTCTCTCTTACCCACCCTCTTGCCCCTCTCGCTTGTCCACCTCTCTCTCTCACCCCGTCTCTCTCTCGCCCCCTCTCTCTCGTGCCTTCAAACCTCTCTCGTCCCCACTCTCTCGACCCCCTATCTCCCTCACTCCATCTCTCTCGCGCCCCTCTCTCTCGTCCCCCCCTCTCTCAACCACTTTCTCTCACTCCTCCCTCTCTCTCGCCGGTCCACTCTCTCTCCCCCTCTCTCTTTTGCCCCTCTTTTGCCCACTCTCTCTCGCCCCTTTCTCTCTTGTCCCCCTCTCTCGCCCCCCTCTGTCTAACGCCCCCCTCTCTCCACCCCTCTCTCTCGTCCCCATCTCTCTCTCACGCCCTCTCTCTCGCCCCGCCCACTCTGTCGCCCCTCCACTCTCTCGTCCCACCTCTCTTGCCCACATTTTCTCTCTCACCCCCATCACTCTGGACCGCCTCTCTCTCTCGTCCCCGTCTCTCTTTCTCCCCCCTCTCTCTCGCCCACTCTCTAACTCGTACCCCTCTCTCACTCCCTCTCTCTCTCCTCCTCTCTCTCGCCCGCCTCTCTCTGGACACCTTCTCTCTGTCTCTCCCACATCTCTCGATCCCCCCTCTTGTCCCCGTTTCTTTCATTCCCTTTCTCTCACCCCGCCCGCTCTCTATCCCTCCAATCTCTCACCCCACCTCTCTCGCCCTCCTTTGTCTCTCACCCCCTCTCTTTCTTGCCCCCTTTTTGCCCCCACTCTCTCGCCCCATCTTTCTTGCCCCACTCTGTCGACACCCACTCTCTCTCGCCCCCCTCTCTCGCCCCACTCTCTCTCGCCCCCCTCTCTCGCCCCACTCTCTCTTGCCCCCTCTCTCACCCACTCTCTGTCTCATCCCTTCTCTCTCTCTCTCCTCACTTTCATCCCTCCTATTCCCGCCTCACATCCTCTCTCGCAACATCTCTCTCCCACCCCTTGCTCTCGACACCTCTCTCTCTTGTCAATCCTATCTCTCTCACCCCCTCTCTCTATCGTCCCCTCTCGCCACCCCCTCTCGCCCCCCCAAACGCTCTTGCACCCGACTTGCCCCCCCGCACACCCTCCCGCCACACCTTTCAGCAACCCTCCCAGCCCCACTCTCGCCCCCTCCTCGCTCTTGTCCCCGTTTGTCTTGCACCTGTCTCTCGACCCCCTCTCTCTCTCGCCCCTTCTCTCTCGCCTCCCTCTCTCTCTCTCACCTCATCTCTCTCTCTTCTCCCCATCTCTCCCGCACCCTCTCTCTCTCTCACCCGTCTCTCACACCTTCTTTCTCTCGCCCCACGTCTCTCGACCTCACTCTCTCTCGCTCACTTCTCTCGCCCCTCTCTCACTTGCCCAACTCTCTGTCGCCCCCCTCACTCTCGTCCCCCGCTCACTCGCCCTTCGCTCTCTCCCCCTCTTTCTCGCCCCCCCTCTCTCGCCACCTCTCTCTCTTGCCCCCTCTCTCGCTCACTCTCTCTCTCTAGTCCCCTGTCTCTCTCGCCCCCCTCTTGCCCAAATCTCGCCTCCCTCTCGCCCCACTAGCATCCCTCCAATTCCCCCATCACACCCTCTCATGCAACATCTCTCTCACACCCCTCGCTCTCGACACCTCTTTCTTTCCCCTCTTTTGCCCCCTCTCTCGCCCCTTTCTTTCTTGCCCATTCTCTCGATCCCTTCTCTCTCGCACGCCCCCTCTCTGGCCCCCTTCGCGCTCTCGTCCCCGTCTCTCTCTCACCTCCCTCTGTCTCGCCCCGCCCGCTCTGTCACCCCTCCACTCTCTCATCCCACCCCGCTTGTCCACAACTCTCTCTTGCTCGTCCCCGTCTCTCTTTCTCCACCCTCTCTCTCGACCCCCTCTCTCTCTCGCCCCCTCTCTATCTCGTCCCCCTCTCTCACTCCCTCTCTCTCACCTCCTCTCTCTCGTCCTCTCTCTCTCTCCCACCTCTCTCTGGACCCCCTCTCTCTCGCCCCCATCTCTCTCCAACCCCCTCTAGTCCCTGCCTCTCTCGTCCCCTTTCTCTCACCCCGTCCTCTCTCTAGCCCCTCCACTCTCACCCCATCTCTCTGACCCTCCTCTGTCTCTCGCCCCCTCTCTCCTCGCCCCCTCTCTCTCTTGCCTACTTTTCGACACTCTCTCTCTGCCCTATCTCTCTTACCCCACTCTGTCGACACCCTCTCTCTCTAGCGCCCCCCTCTCTCGATCCTCTCTCTCTCGAAACCCCTCTCTCTCGACCCTCTCTCTCTCATCCCTAACTCTCTCTCCCCTATCTCTCTCACCCCACCCACTCTGTCACCCCTCGACTCTCTCCTCCCCCTCTCTTGCGCTCCTCTCTCTCTCGCCCCCTCTCTCTCTCTTGCCTCACTCTCTTGCCCCCTCTCTCTCTTGCCCACCTCTCTCTCTCGGCACCCTCCCTCTCTCGCCGCGATCTCTCTCGTCCCCCTCTCTCTCTCGTACCCGCCTCTCTCACCCCATTTCTCTCGCCCCACCACTCTCACCCTCCTCTGTGTATCGCTGCTTCTCTCTGCCCCCTCTCTCAAGCCCTACTCTCTCTCGTCACCATCTCTCTATCTCCCCTCTTTCTCTCGAACCCCTCTCTCTCGCCCGCCTCTATCGCATCCCCCTCTCTCAAACCCTCTCTCTCTCATCTCCTCTCTCTCTCGTCCCCGACTCTCTCGCCCCCCCCTCACGGCTTTCCTCTCTCGACCCCCTCTGTCTATCGCCCTGCCTCTCTTACCCCCTTTCTCTCTCGCCCCCTGTCTCCTCGCCCCTCTCTCTCTTGCCACCTTTTCGACCTTCTCTCTCTCCCCCTATCTCTCTTGCACCACCCTGTCGACACCCTCTCTCTCTCATCCCTGCCTCTCTCTCCCCATCTCTCTCGCCCCACCCACTCTGTCACCTCTTCACTCTATCGTCCAACCTCTCTCGCTCTCCTCTCTCTCTCTTGACCCACTCTCTCGCCACCTCTCTCTCTCGCCCACCTCTCTCTCTCGCTCCCTCTCTCTCGGCACATTCTCTCTCTCACCCCCATCTCTCTCATCCCCCTCGCTCTCTCGTCCCCGCCTCTCTCGCCCCCTTTCTCTCGCCCCACTACTCTCACCCTCCTGTGTGTATCGCCCCCTCTCTCTTGCCACCTCTTTCACCCCTCTCTCTCACCCATCTCTCTCTTGCCCCACTCTCTCCTCCCCCCCTCTCTCTCGCCCCCTCTCTCCCAACCCTCACTCTCTCTCGTCACCGTCACTCTATCTCCCCCTCTTTCTCTTGACCCCCTCTCTCTCGCCCCCCTCTATCTCATCCCTGTCTCTCACTCCCTCTCTCTCTCATCTCCTCTCTCTCGTTCCCCACTCTCTCCCCTCCACTCTCTCCTCCAACCTCTCTCGACCTACTCTCTCTCATCCCCCCTCGACCCCCTCTTTCTATCGCCCTGTCTCTCTCGCTCCCTCTCTCCCTCGCCCCCTCTCTCTCTCACCCCTTTCTCTCTCGAATTCTCTCTTGATCTCTCTCTCACTCGCCCCCCTACTCTCTCGCCCTACCTGTCTCGATCCCCACACTCTCACGCCTCTATCTCCCCCTCTCTCTCGCTGTCCTCACTCTCTCCCTCTCTCTCTTGCTCCTCCCTCTCGACCCCCATTTTCTTTCACCCCATCTCTATCTCGCCCCCCTCTCTCGTCACCTCTCTCTCTCTCGCCCCCAATCTCTCTCGCCTCCTCTCTTGTCCCCGTCTCTCTAGCGCCCTCTCTCTCTCGCCTCCTCACTCTCGTCCCCGTCTCTCTCGCCCACTCTCTCTGTCTCCCCGCCCTCACTCTTGCCCCTCCTCTCTCTTGCCGCACCACTAGCGCCCCCTTTCTTCGAACCCATTTTCTCGCCCACTCTCTCTCTCACCGCCTCTATCGACTCTTCTCTCTCACCCCTCTCTCTCTCTCGCCTCCCCCTTGAGCTGCCACTCTTTCTCGCCCCAACTCTATCTCAGTCCACTCACCTGTCTCTCGCCCCACATCTCGCCCCACCCACCCGCCCCGCCTCTAAACTTCTTGTCCCCTCCCTCATTCCACTGCACACCCTTTCGCCCCACCTTTCGGCCCCCCTCCAGGCTCCCTCCTCGCCGCCCTCTCTCGCTCTGTATCTCTCTCGCGCTGCTCCCTATTTCGCCCCCACTCTCAGTCGCCTCCTCTCTCTCACCCCGCCCTATCCCTCACCCCATTTCTGTCTCGCCCCATTTCTCTCTCCACCCCTCTCTCACCCTCTCTTTCTCGACCCCATTCTCTCTCTCACCCCGTCTCTACCGGCCCCTCTCACTCTCACCCCCCGTCTTTCTCGCCCCACCATTTCTGTCACCCTTCCACTCCATTACCCCACCTCTCTCGCGCCCCTTTCCATCGCCACCTCTCTTCACCACAACTCTCTCTCGCCCCCTTTATCCTTCGCCCGCCATACCTCTTCAGCCCACTCTCTCTCGGCCCCTCTTTATTTCGCACCCCTCCCTCGCCCCCTCTCTCTCTCGCCCCCAACCTCTCACCCACTCTCTCTCGCCCCTTTCTCTCTCGCCCTTCTCTCTCTTGACCCCCACTCTTTCTCGCCCTCTCTCTATCCTACCCCACCCTCTCAACTCCTCTCTCTCGCCTCCTCCCTTTCATCCCCATCTCTCTCGCCCCCCCGTCTCAACCCCCTCTCTCTTGCACCCGTCTCCCTCGCCCGCTCTCTCTCTCTCCTCCTCCTCTCTCTGGTCTCATCTCTCTTGCCCTGCTCTCTCTCACTCTGCCCTCTCTGTCGCCCAACCTTTCTTGCACCCCTCTCACTCCCGCCCCCTCTCTCTCTCGCCCCCTATCTCGCCCACCTCTGTCTCTCCCCCATCTATGTCTCTCACCCCCTCTCTATCTCACCCCCTCTCTCGCCCCCTATCTCTCTTGCCCCTCTCTCTCTCACCCATTTCTGTCTCGCCCCCTCTCTCTCACCCCCACTCTATCTCACCCCCCACATCTTCTCTCTCTCGCCTCCTCTCTCTCGTCCCCGTCTGTCTCGCCCCTGGTTCTCACCCCCTCTCACTCGATCCCCTCTCTCTCTTGCCCCTTCTCTTTCACCTCCCTCTCTCTCTTGCCTCCTTTCTCTCACTCCCGTCTCTTTCGCACCCTCTTTATCTCACCCCCCTCTCTTTCATGCCTCCGTTTTCCCGCCCCACATCCCTCGCCCCCAGTCTCTCTCGCCCCACTCGCCCCTCTCTCTCGTCCCCTCACTCTCGCCTACTGCTTACTCGCTCTGCGCTCTCTCCCCTCTCTGTCGCCCCCTCTCTCTCTTGCCCCTCTGTCGCCCACTCTGTCTCTCGTCCCTTCTCTCTCTCTCTCACCCCCCTCTTGCCCACCTCTCACCCCACTATCATCCCTCCTGTTCTCCCCTCTAACACCCTCTATCGCAACATCTGTCTCCCGCCCCCTCGCTCACGATACCTCTCTCTTGCCCATCTTTTCTCTCTCTCTCTCCCCTTTCTCTCTTGCCCCACTCTCTCGCCCCCCTCTCTCGACAACCCTCTCTCTAACAACCCCTTTCTCGACCCCGCCAGTTCTCGTGTCACCTCTCTTGCCCACATCTCTCTCTCAACTCGTCTCTCTCGCCCCCTCGCTCTGGACCCCCTCTCTCTCGCCCCCATCTCTATCGTACGCCCCTCTTGTCCCCGTTTCTCTTGTTCCCATTCTCTCGTCCCGCCCTCTGTCTAGCCCCTCCACTCTCTCACCCCACCTCTCTCACCCTCCTCTGTCACTCGCCCCTTCTCTCCTCGCAACTCTCTCACTCTTGCCCCCTTTTTAGCCCCATTCTTGCCCCTATCTCTCATGCCCAACTCTGTCGACACTCTCTCACTCGCGCGCCCCCTCTCTCGCCCAACTCTCTCTCTCGCACCCCACTCCCTCGACCCCTTCTCACTCGAACCCCCCTCACTCTCGACCCCCTCTTTGTCTCGTCCCTGTCAGTCTCTCCCCTATCACTTTTGACCCACCCACTCTGTCACCCCTCCACTCTCTTGTCCCACCTCTCTCACCCTCCACTCTCTACGTCCCCCTCTCTCTCTCGCCTCCTCTCTCTCGCCCCCTCTCTCTCTCGCCCCATCTCTCTCGTGACCTCGCTGTTTCGTCTCTGCCTCTCCCGCCCTCTTTCTCTCACCCCATCTCTCTCACCCTCCTCTGTCTCTCGCCCCCTCTCTCTTGTCCTCTCTTTCGTCCCCTCTCTCTCGCCCCTCTCTCTCTTGCCCCACTCTCTCGACCCCTCCTCTCTATCGACCCATCTCTCTTGCCCCCTCTCACTTCTCCACTCTCTTGCTCCTGTCTCACGACCCCCATTCTCTCTCGCCCCCTCTCTATCTCGCCCCACTCTCTCTTCCCCTCTCTCTTTCTCGCTCCCCTTTCTCTCCCCCTCTCCCTCGCCCCTCTCTCTCTCGAACCCTCTCTCTCTCTCGTCCCCCTTTCTCTACCCTTTCTCTCTCGCTCCTCTCTCTCGACCCTCATTCTCTCTCGCCCCCTCTCTCTCTCGTCCCCCTCTTTCTTTACCCTCTCTCTCTCGCTCCTCTCTCTCGACCTCCATTCTCTCTTGCCCCCTCTCTATCTCGCCCCACTCTCTCTCTTCCCCTCTCTCTCTTTCTTGCTCCCCTTTCTCGCCCCCACTCCCTCGCCCCTTTCTCTTTGGAACTCTCTCTCATCCCTCCACTCTCTCGCGCTACCTGTCTCGACCCTCACTCTCTCTCGCCCCCTCTCTATCTCGCCCTCCTCTCTCGCCCCCTCTCTCACCCCACTCTATCTCTCCCCGCCCTCTCTCGCCCCTTCCTCTCTCGCCGCCTCTCTCTCTTGCCCTGCCCTCTCTAACCCCGTTTCACTCTCGACCCCTCTCTCTTGTCTTCATCTCTTTCGTCCCTCTCTCTTTTAGCCCCACTGTCTCGCCACCACTCTCTCTCGCCCCCTCTCTCTATCTCTCTAGACCCCTCTTTCTCTCGCCGCGCTCTCACTCAACTCTCGCCCCTTTTCCACCCTATTACCGCCCTTCCTCTCGCCCACCACTCACCGCCCTCGCATCCCTCTCTCTCTCTCATCCGCCTCTTGCCCCCTCTCTCTCTCGCACCCTCTTTCTCGCACTCCCCTCACCCCCATCTCACCCCACCTCTCTCCCTCCGTCCCCTTGAACCCCCTCGCATCCCCCTCACCCCACCGCACTCCTTCTCGCCCCACCATTCGGCCCGCGTCCTGTCACTCCTCTCACCCCCCTCTTGCTCATAATGTCTCCATAAATTTCGAAACTACTTGTCAAGCATGACCTGCCCTTCAGGTACCAATGCTGTGTCTGCGCAAAGGGCCGATTTCTATCAAAATGCCTTGCTATTTCTCCCTTGATAATGCACTCATGCATCATCTCCATTACACAGATTATGCTAACTGGCTTATAATTCCCCATCTTTTATCTACCAGCCTTATTTAACAGTGGCGTCTCATTTGCTATTTTCCAATCTGCAGGGACTGCCACACAGTTCATCAAATTTTAGAAAATTACCACAAACGCACTTGTTACTTCTCCCACTTTTTTTAGTTCCCTGGGATGCGTTTCACTGGGGGACTTGTCTGCCTTTAGATCCATTAGCTTACCCAACACTACCTCCTCCGTAATAATGATTATGCACATGTCCTGACCTACCCTCATCTCTTTGTCTTTCGCTGGCATGTTATTAGTGCCTTCCACCAAGAAGATCGATACAAAATACCTGCTCAATGCCTCAGTCATTTCATCATATCCTACAACTAAGTGCTCCTTCTCATCCTCTAAAGGACCAACTTTTACGTTAGCCACTCATTTTCATTTTATATATTTAGGGAATCATCTGCAAACTCTTTTCATGTTCTGTGCTAGTCTTTTTTTCTTGTGTTCTATCCTACTTTTCTTTATAGCTCTTTTCATGGCTTTCTGTTGACCATTAATGTTTTTCCAATCTTCTAGGTTCCTGCTGTTCTTGGCCACTTTGCATGCCTTCTCTTTAAACTTGGTAGACTCGCTCATTACTTAGACATCAGATGCACATCTTAGAGTCTTTCCTTTTCACTGAATATACTTTTGCTAAGAACTTTGAAACATTCCTTTGATAATCCTGCATTGCTCGTCAACTGTCACTATGAAGTCGTTGTTTTCATTCGACTTTAGCCAAGTCCGCCCTCATTCCATTGTTGTCTCCCTTGTTTAAGCACAGGACCCTGGTATTGGATTTTATCTTCACACTCTCCATCTGTATTTTAAATTCAACCATACTGTAATCATTCCTTCCAAGTTGATTTCTAACTATGAGGTTATTAATTATTCCTGTCTCATTACACAGGACCAGATCTAGCATAGCTTGCTCCTTATTGTGCGTGCTTTTATTTTAGAGCAGTAAAACCCAGACATTTCGGATTCACTGTTTTTTCATCTTTCAAAAATAAAACAAGGACAGCATGACCTTGTTGAAGGAATAGCATTTTCACAACACTAGACTTGGGACTTCATCCATTAGTTTCTGAAAATCCAAATTCACTCCATCTATTGCTTCGCCATAATTTATTTCCCATTCGGTTTCTCAAATATGATCCAACTTTAATAATTTGGCATTGACTTGATCCATGTTCATTACTTTCAAACTAATTTAATTCTCAAAGTTCCCTGACAAAGCATTCTTTCTAATAGACTCTTGCATTATCCTGACTGCTTCTTTGGTGCTAAGCAGACTGTAATTCTCTGCTTTCTCCCTGCCTCCTTTAGATGTACTGGGGTTGTATTTGCTGCTCTGAAATCTGTCAATTCAATCATCAGGAATTTTGAAGACAGTAAGCAAAATATCCATTATCCCCATTGCCACCTCCTTTAGGAATCAGAGATGTAGATTCTCAGGCCATGGGGATTTATCAGATTTCAGTCCAAGTATTTGCTCCAAAACTGTTTATTTAATGATTTGATTGTATTTCCTGTTTTTTTTTCTCTGTAGACCTAGAATTGCTTGGAAGTTTTGAATTTTTTTCTTTCATGAAGGCAGAACTGAAGTACATGCTTCATAACCTGCCAATTTCCTGTTCTCCATTCGCTGGTTTTGGACTGTAAAGAAGCTACAATTATCTTTGCCAACATTTCACCTTGGTATATTGTACGTTGAGAACCTTTTACATTTCACGCTTGTTTAATGAGTGACCTTCCACATCCATACAATCACAGAAGCAGAGCATCGAAATTACAGCACGATCTATATTATTCCAACTTTACCTCATCAGTCCCATAACCATGAGCGGTTTGACACTTCAAGTGCTCGTCCTAATACTGTTTAATGGTTGTGAGGTGACCCGTGATAACTACCCCCCCTCCCCCCCAAGGAGGTGCATTTCGGAGCCATCACCCCCGGATGAAAAACAATCCCCGAATCCTCCATAAACATCAAATCCTTTCCTTTAAAAGTGTGCTATCCTTTTCTTGGCCCTTTGACTAAACGGAACAGCTGCTGTCTCTCCAGCCTATCCATGCCCCTCGTAATCTTATGCTTCTGAATTACGTCCCCCTCAGCCTTCTCTGCTTCGAAGTAAACAAATGGAGTTTATGAAACCTCTCTCCATTTGTATCTTCCGGTATCATAAAAAATCCTCCTCACTGCCAAACACCGAGCCAATATTTGTGTCAACTACAAACTTGCGTATCACGCTGCCACTTCCCCTCCACATTCACACCTACATCATTTATAAATACCACAAATAATAAGGGACACAGCGCTGATCATTGTGGTATATCAGGGGACACAAGTCTCCAGTCACACAAACAGCCTTCTACCACCACATACTTTTCGCAAAATGTTCCCTAACACTGATCTGAAATACACTGTTCTATCGTTCCCTGCTCCATCTCTACAATCCTTCCTATAAAGGGTGTTCTCCAGTGCTCGGGCACCTCACCTGTGACCAGAGTCTATTTAAACGTTTACATCAGCGCTCTCATCCTTGTCTCCAATATCAGCCTGAGATGTCATTGAGCTGGAGTTGAGTATTGACCCAGTTTTACACCAGCCAAAACCATCAATCCCTGCTCACATCTTCCATCAATATTTTCAAGAACTCACCAGTGAACTTTCTTGAATTCTGTACCTACCTCCTCATTTTCCCAAGTAAAACAGCCGTGAAGTTCTCATTTAACAATCAATCAGCGTCTCCAGTTTCACACACAGATTCCCACCTTGATCCCAGACCAAGTCTCCTCATCAGACCATTGTGCCATCTGAGAGATTAATCAGGAGAATGCCCATTCAGTATATGTGAATCAGTATATTTTACTTAGATAAAGACAGCAAAATTGTACAGGTACAGGTACAGTTACAGTCTCCCCAAATCTCTGTATTACTAGTGCAGAATGTATTTACTTCTATTAGGAGAAAATTACTGGAGAAGCTAAATCTGTACTGAAGCAAACACATGCTAGAGATCACTGTGAGCCAGACAGCATCGGAAAGAGATAGCAATCTGACACTTGGAGTCAAGTTGATTCTTCATCGTCTGTATTCGGATTCCCTTTAAATGAACGCATTTAAAGGGCACAACACTGAAACATGTGGCACACCAGCGTACACCGGTCTGCAGTCACACAAACAGCCTTCTACCACCACCTATGTTCTCCAATAGTTTCTCTAATGATTAACTTCCCCATTTGCATATGTTCCTACCAATACACTTTGCTTTAATGTTTTCTGCTAACTTGGTGTGTGTGCTGATTAAACCTCCTCCTGAATATCTGACTGTACCACATTCACTGATTCGCCATTGTTTATATCGACAAGAGATATCTTCAAGAAAACAATTGTAAATTATAACTTCCCTTTCATAAATACCGAACAACTCTCTTGAAATTTGCTATTACTTTCTTAGTGTCCAATATGATATTCGTTACAATAGGTTGCAACAGATTCCCTTCTGTGGGGGACAAATAACTGTCCTGTAGTCTTACAACATCCCATTTCTTTCCTTCGTTAATCATTTGAATGCATTTAGAGCCTTCCAATGTGAATGCAGAGAAATACAGTGGTCCCTTTTGCAATCAATATGTGTATTGCTGTTTTCTCTGAAATTGCAGATAGAATTATATCTGGTCTGTCAGACTTATCAATCCTCATCCCAGTTCTGTTTCCAAATACCACCTCATAACTGTATATGATTGATTTTAGTCTTTAGTTACAAAGGTCCCGTGATGACGTGGCATTTCTGGGAGATTTTCTGGATCTTCCTCTTTGAAGACAGATGCAATGTCACTGGTTCACTCCTTGTCAGTTTTCTGTTCTCAACAATAAATCATCATACTACACATTCGTTGTGCCACTTTTGATCTTGGTTTCATTTTCATTTCAAGTATCAACAGACGCTTTTCGCCAGTATTTACAAATAACAATGAAAATCACAGCACAGGAACAGGCCCTTCAGCCTTCCAAGTCGACGTCAAGTCTCCTCTGTATCTTGTCCGTGTCAGTAATGTCACCCTCATTCATTTCAACCACAGTTATTATAAGCTGCAAACTGCAATTTGAGAGGGAAAGGGTACAATCTGAAATGACAATATTGCTGTTGAATGAAGGGAACTATGGACCTATGAGGGAGGAGCTGGCCAAAGGGATGACAGTGGAGGTACAATGGCGGATATTTCTGTGTACAATGCAGAAGATGCAGGATCAGTTCATTCCAAAAAGGAAGAAAGATCCTAGGAGGGGTCATGGGTGGCCGTGGCTGCATAAGGAAGTTAAGAAACATAGACATTTAAAAGCGAAAATGTATAACATAGCAAAGATAAGTGGGAAAACGGAGGTCTGGGAAGCTTTGAAAGAACAACAGAGGATTACAAGAACGAAATATGCAGAGGAAAAATGAGGTACGAAGGTAAACTGGCCAAAATTATAAAGGAGGATAGGAAAAGCTTTTTTACGTATGTGAAAGGTAACAAAATGGTTAAGACTAAAATTGGACCCTTGAAGACAGAAACAGGGGAATATATTATGGGGGGAACAAAGAAATGGCAGAAGAGTTAAACTGGTACTTCAGATCTGTGTTCACTGGGGACGATAGAAGCAATCTCCCGAGGTAACAGTGGCTGAAGGACCTGAACTTAAGGGACTTTTTATTTGCGAGGAATTAATGTTGGAGAAACTTTTACGTCTGAAGGTTGATAAGTCCCCGCGGCCTGATGGTCTACATCCCAGGGTACTGAAGGAGGTGGCTCGAGAAATCGTGGATGCGTTGGTGATTATTTTCCAATTTTGATAGATTCTGGAACAGTTCCTGCGGATTGGAGGGTGGCTAATGTTGTACCACTTTTTAAGAAAGATGGAAGAGAGAAAGCAGGAAATTATAGACTAGTTAGTCTGACCTCAGTGGTGGGAAAGATGCTGGAGTCTATTATAAAGGATGAAATTACGACACATCTGGATAGTAGTAACACGATAGGTCAGAGGCAGCATGGATTTATGAAGGGGAAATCATGCTTGACTAATCTTCTGGAATTTTTTGAGGATGTAACTCTGAAGATGGACGAGGGAGGTCCAGTAGATGTAGTGTACCTGGACTTTCAGAAAGTTTTTGAGAAAGTCCCAAATAGCAGGTTAGTGAACAAAATTAGGGTGCATGGTATTGAGGGTAAAGTACTAACTTGGATTGAAAGTTGTTTGCCTGATAGGAAACAAAGAGTAGTGATAAACGGCTCCATTTCAGAATGGCAGGCAGTGACCAGTGGGGTACCGCAGGGATCAGTGCTGGGACCGCAGCATTTTACAATATATGTTAATGATATAGAAGATGGTATTAGTAATAACATTAGCACATTTGCTGATGATACTAAACTGGGTGGCAGGGCGAAATGTGAGGACGGTGTTCGGAGATTACAGGTTGACCTGGACAAGTTAGGTGAGTGGTAAAATGCCTGGCAGATGCAGTTTAATGTTGATAAATGTATGGTTATGTATGGCAAGAACAGGAAGTCAGATTACTACCTAACTGGAATCAATTTAGGTAAAAGGGCAGGACAAAGAAATCTGTGTATTCTCGTACACCAGTCAATGAATGTAAGCATGCAGGTACAGCAGGTAGTGAAGAAGGCTAATAAGATGCTGGCCTTCATAACAAGAGGGATTGAGTCTAGAAGCAAAGAGGTTCTGCAGCTGTTCAGGGCCCTGGTGACACCACACCTGGAGTACTGTGTGCACTTCTGGTCTCCAAATTTGAGGAAAGACATTCTGGCTATTGAGGGAGTGCAGCGTAGGTTCACTAGGTCAATTCCTGGAATGGAGGGACTACCTTATGCTGAAAGACTGGAGCGACTAGGCTTGTATACCCTTGAGTTTAGAAGACTAAGAGGGGATCTGATTGAGACGTATAAGATTTTGAAAGGATTGGACACTCTGGATGCAGAAAACATGCTTCTGTTGATGGGTGAGTGCCACACCAGAGGACACAGCTTAAAAATACGGGGTAGACCATTTAAGACAGAGATGAGGAGAAACTTCTTCACCCAGAGAGTGGTGGCTGTGTCGAATTGTCTGCCCCAAAGGGCAGTGGAGGCCCAGTCTCAGGATTCATTTAAGAAAGAGTTGGATAGTGCTCTCAAGGAGAGTGGAATCAAACGTTATGGAGATAAGGCAGGGACAGGATACTGATCAGGAACAGCCATAATCATATTGATGGCGGTGCAGGCTCGAAGGCCAGGATGGCCTATTCCTGCAACTATTGTCTATTGTCTATTGTCAATGAATAATTACCTCACCATTTTAGATGTACTCAATAAATCAACTGTTGCATCACTCGAACCAGTCTAATGAACAAACCTATTTACTTGCTGCATCACCATGCTGATGTTATGTTTCATACACAGGACCTCTCCAATCCATTTGTACTGCTCCTTCTTTTGAGAGTTCACTTCATTAAATAACAGCCTGCCTTTTCGTTCTCAGTGTCATGCCCAAGCTCGGATGCATATTGCACTCAGTTCCCGCCGTCACGCTATCAGGATAAATTGTAGAAAGCTGAAACCGTAGAACTGATATTTCTAGTATTCCAGTAGATTCGTCTCTATCATAAAGTTCAATGAATCCTGACGGTTCAATTTCTATGTGCTAACCAACTCATCCCATACTAATTCATTATCCATCATACTGTGAGCTCCTGTATTGTGAAAGAACCTTTATTTTGAGATACCTGGTGGAAAATATTCAGAAAGCTTCGTGTCTACCAGTTCCCCTTTATCATGTCCGATTGTCACATTCTCAGTGATCTCCAGAAAAAAAAACTTTGCATGATTTTACAGACAAAGTATAGTTACCCTTTCACAAAAGCATACTGACTCTGCGTGATGTTTTTCTAATAGCCCTGCAGTCCCTTCCTTAATAACAGACTCTTGCAGATTCCTAGCAACAACAGTTAGGCTAAATGGTTCCTGCTTTCAGTCTCGCTCGTTTCTTGAAGACAGGCGGCACATTGGAGGGTCTCCAGTTTCGCTGAACCACTCCTGTAATCCAGAGATTTATGGAATATTTCACACAGTGCCACCAGTCACTCTGTAACAACTTCCTTCAAAGCCAGCTATGAATTACAGCTGACCTGTCTATCATTAGTCTTATCTGTGTTTTTTTTTAATCCCTTGTTCCTTTAATTAGAGGAAGTTCAAGAATTTCCCTCCTATTACCATTATGTTTTTATCATTGAAATGCCTACAGTGCCTGTAGGGAATAACATAAAATGTTGATGTCAATTATCTATCTGTTTTTCCCAGTCGCCAGAGCCCTATTCACACCCTTCAAATGTCCTCAATATACTTTCCTGACTTTCTTTCTCCCAAAGGTCACACACTCATCTTGAACTCTTTTCGTATGCACGGAAAAGCTCGTGCTGCTTGTTTTTATATTTGTTGCTATTTTACTTATATTGTATTTTTTCTTCCTTTTTGCACGCTTTCTAGATTCATACAGTCATATCGTACACAAACAGACCCTTTGGTCCAACGTGTCCATGCTGACCAGGTTCTCCAAACTAAACTAGCCCCATCTGCTTACATTTGGCCCATATGCCTCTAAACATTTTCCATTCATACGCTTGTCCAAATGTCTTTCAGATGTTGGAACTACATGCATCTACCACACTTCCCCTGTTATCTCAGTCCAGACACATACCACCCTCTGCATGAAAAATATGCTCCTCTGTCCCTTTTATATCTTCCCCCTTTCACCATAATGCTATGCATCTGTGTTTGAACTCCCCTATCTTGTGGAAAAGATCTTGGCTACTCACCCTATCCATGCCTCCAATGATTTTATTAACTTCTATAATGTCACCCCTCAACCTCTTATACTCCATCTGGTACAAACTTCAAGAACAATCATTTAAAGATAAGCACTGCAAACTTGAAACAATGTTCAAAATGACAGGTAAATAATACTCAGCGCAAACTTCATACCGTGATTTGTTTTTCTCCATGTTACAATACTAAGGCAGCATGAAACGTTTACTAGTGCCAATAAGAAGTGAAACACCTGAATTCCTATGCCTAAAGTGGATGATGATCTCTACGGTAAAAACGTATCTCTGGCCCGATCTATGTAAGAAAAGGAATACTTATACCACGCAGTCAGCATGCACTTGCCTTGAGCAGAGTGAGATGAAGGCTGAGTAAACATTTTGAAATTTGGATCAAACTGCGAATTCAGTACAAATGGGGCGAGGTGTTTTCAATAAGGTTTACTCAAAGAAGGAAACTTTCCTGAATAAGATGTGAGTGGGAGGTGTAAAACAGCATGAATGGAGAGGCAGAACCACACTGAGACAGCGAGACCAGAGGCAAGCTGGCAGCACAAAACATAGCTTGATGCTGGTGCAGTGAATGTAGACTGGATCAACAAACTTCAGGTGAAGTGGGTAGGGAACATAATATAACAGAATGTGTTCTGTAATTGGAGAGGGAGAACCTGGAATCAGGAAGGGGAGACAAGCAGGGAAGAGGATGGAGCAGCAATGGTCGGGTTTTCTGTGGGGTAACTCAGGAAGCACAGCTAACATTCATGCCCAGAATCTGCTTCTGATCCCTGAAATAAACATCCTATACCCGGCCCTACACGAACACTCATTAAATTGTGATTGAATAGTATCCATGACAGTTTTTGTCAACCATGGGTGGTCCATTTTCTTATCGAGTCATTCTTTTTGAACAGAAACAATAATTGCTGAGCGTTTTGGGATATCTGCTTGAATGTCGGCCCAGGTATACCCACTTATCTTCCTCTGGGCCTATTTCCACATCCCACTTCAGAACAAATAGAGTCAACCCATTTCTCCAATTCACACTTATTTTACATCCATGTTTCATCTGTTTGTCTTTAACCACAATTAAAATCACATTCCTCTGTGGCATTGCACCTCCACATGCTCTGTTTCCCGTCATCCCTCGTCCACGTTTGCCAACGAATTAGAAGGTCCTTTTTAGCTCTGAACACAGCTATCTCTGTTTTTCTGACTCCACAGATGCTGCCAGACTTGCTGAGTTTCTCCAGCAATTTCTGTTTTTGATCAAGTTTCAAAGACTTGTGTCAAAGTTGCTCAAACACCCTGTCCAACATGGACCGCCATACACCGGGAAGTGAGAAACAACGAAAGATGCACAAATTCATTGGTTCTGAAACTACATAAAATTGACTTCATTGACACTACAGAGTTGTTAATGAAGACCATGGAGAAAAACAGATGGAAACACATTCAATTTAAACACTGAAAGTGGCACGACTGAAAGGGAAAAGATTCAGATGAATATTAGAATTTGAATCGCAACAGTGTGGAAGCAGGCCCTTCTGCCCAACAAATCCACACCGATCCTCTGAAGAGTAAACCAAGCAGATCCATTTCCCTGTCCTATATTTACCCCTTACTAATGCACATAACCTATATCCCTGATCACTATAGGCAATTGAGCAAGGCCAATTCACCTAACCTGCACATTTATGGATTGTGGGAGGGAACCAGAGCACCTGGAAGAAACCCAAACAGACACGAGGAGAATGTGCATACTCCACACAGATAGTTGCGGGAGGATGGAATCGGACCCGGGTCCCTAGCGCTTTGAGGCAGTACCGCTAACGACTGAGCCATGGTGCCACCCCATGGAATATGTTTAGAGGTTTTGAGAAACGTGACAGGTAAGAGGTGTGACATCACGGACAGAGAGTCACAGGTATGAGAATATGAAAATGGAAGTGTTGCCACATCAAAAACCAGAGTAGGTCACCGGGTGTGGGTCAATGGGTCTCGGTATGAATTGAGAGACAGACAGCAGAATTGCATTGCAGAAATTGCAGCTCAAAACCCCCGGAATTTATGTAATAGTGTAGATCACAGTTGGACAGAAGGAGAATGGCATTGAGTCACAATCTGTAACTTTTCGCCCAGTATATTCTCTCAGTCTATTATTCGTTTTAAGCTGAATGATGTATCAGTCACGAGTGTCCATGAAAATACCAGGGTCAGAGCCGCGTGTACCTAAAACTGATGACAACCCATTTAAAGCTATCACACTTGACGATTCACTTACATTGCAAACAACAGGACGAACATCTGATAGAGAGGACGAAACGATAACAAAGCAAACAGATCAGATCGAAGCTCTGCACTCCTGCCACAGCCAGTCAGAAATGAAGTTGAACTATGAAACGACTGACGAAAGAAGAGGACTCCATAAGTATTATTTTTTTAGAAAGTTCAATGGAATTAGGGTATTGCTAGATAGGTCATCATTTATTGCCCAGAGGGCAGTTATGAGTCAAACACATTGCTGTGGGTCTGGAGTCACATGTAGGCCAGAGCAGGAATGAATGGCAGCTTCCTTCCCTAAAGGTCATCAGTGAACCAGATGGGTTTCCCTCACAATCAGCAATTGATTCTTGATCATCATTCGACTCTTAATTCCAAATATTTATTAGATTGGAATTCCATCATCTGCTGTGGCAGGATTCGAGCTCAGGTCACATGAGCATTGCCTGGGTCGCGAGACTAACAACTCAATACCACTCGGTTATTGCTTTGCCATTCCCCGAAAGAATGGAACCTTGCTGCACATCAGTGTAAAATACAGTCTGCAATGTCTGCACCATCCTCAGCCAGAAGTGTTCCTTGGATGATATCCACAGAATCACAGATGCCAGTCTCCAATCAATTCGATTCGCTGCACCTGTCATGAAGAAACAGCTGAACACAGTAGATTCGACAAAGGCAATGGGCCCTGACACCATTCCTGCAATAGGACTGAAGACTTGTGCTGCAGAGCAAGCCGTGTCCCTGCAAAAACTGTTTCATTCCAGCTCCAACTCTGACATCTCCCTGGCAATGTGGAAAATTACTCAACTATGCCCAGTCCCTTAAGATGACAATAATTACAATCTGACCAATAATCACCCCCTCAGTCTCATCAAGACAGTCAAATTTGTGGGATTTATTTTTGACAGAGCTGTCAAGCAGCATAGAAATAATCTGTTCAGTGTGGTTTCCAATCGGTCCTCATGTGGAGATGGTGCTGTTGTGGAAATGTCACTGGATCCAGACCCAACTAACACTCCGGCAGCTGGTCGAAGTTAAAACCAAACAATAAAATATTGAAATCTAAAATCTTCTGCCAGTAACAGTGACATTGAAGCCAATGTCGATTGTAAACACCAGTTTCCTTCCCAATGTACTTTCATTGCTTTCCTGTTCTGGCCTAAGAGTGACTCCAGGCAAACAGACATGTGATAAACTCTTCAACGGTCTCAGAAACGGTCAAGCAAGACCCTCTATTGTATCAAACTGTTCCGAGCTCTTAATGGATAAAATTGGACAGAACACCTGGCACCAGCCTCGGTATCAGAAAAGGGAAAGGGAAACACAGTCCTGTTGATCCTGCAGATACCTCATTTCTAACAGCTGAGAACTTGTGACACATGTACAGAGTTTTCCCACAGACTGCACAGGAACATTGGGAAACGAGTAGGTCATTCAACACATTGAGCCTCCCCCATTCTAGTTTTTGGTCGAACATCTCTCCAATTATTTTTTTCCCAAACACTGCGTACTGTATTTCCTTTGAAGTGATTAACTATCGGAACAATATGATGTAGACACTTCAGTCCATCATTTTTGCTTTCCCATTCAATATAACATTGGTTGATCCACTGTCTCCACACCAAATGTCTGCTGCAACTTGTCCCTTTAGTGTCTAGAAATACTTAACGAAGTTCAGTGCGTTGACTTCCACAGGCTTGTGTAGCATAACATTCCCAGATTCACCAGTCTGTGAGTGCAGATATTTATTCTCATCTCAATGCAGAGTGTCCGGACTATACCTAATACTGTGGCTCCTTGTTTTAGACGTCCCAGCCAGGGGAATTACCATCTCTGCTTCCAATATGTCTCGCCCTGTCAGAGTTTTATATATTTCACTGAGTTTTTCACTCATTTTCCTAAACCACATGAAATACAGGCCCAGTCGCCCCAAACTCTGCTCCCACAACAAGTTTGTCATCCTAGAGATTAGTCTGGTAATTCTTTGCTGCTCTCCCTCAATGTCATGTTTGTCCTTTATTAGGTAAGGAGACCAAAACTGCACACAATACTGCATAATGTTCGAGATGGGGTCTCACCAAGGTCCTGTACAGCTCTAATAAGATACCCTTATTCCTGGACTCACATTCCCCGGAAATGAAGGTCAACACATTATTTATATTCCTAATTGCTTTCTGTTGCTCCAATAACACTTTCAGTAACTGGTGTGCAGGGAGATCCAGATCCTTTTAAATGTTACATCTCCCCACTTGGTGGGTCTATGTGCACTGGGCAGCGTGCCAATACCAATCCCAGTATTGATGTCTGGATTCAAACTTCAGTGCCCTGCATGGGCTTTGGAGTCCGGTGAAGAAGTCAACAAAGTTAAGCACATTAGTATCTTCATAGACGAATATTTTCACATCAATTCCTTTTGAAATGCTAGCCTGATATGCTATTTTCGCAATCAAAGTGCCCAATGTTACGTCCATCCACATTGCTGTTCATCTGTCACGTATTTGCCCATTCCCTCCACGTGTCTCATTCACCATGAATTTCTTCACATCCGCCTCACCCACTCAATACTCAGTTAGGTGTCATCAGCAGATTCTGAAAGATTACATTTAATACCCTCGAGCAGATGTTTGATCTGCTTCCTGAATAGATGGGGGGGGGGGGGGGGGGCAATCATCAATTCCTGGATTATCCTGCTAGTGATTGCTTTCCACACCAAAACAAAGTAACCGTTTATTCTGACTCACTTTTTTCCTGTCAGCTCTCTCCCATTCTCAACCCATGCCGGTATATTAGATCTTACTGGTGCACACTGTTATGGGCTAGGACAGACCATCTCAAATCATTTCAAGGAAGCAGCGCAGACTCAACCTTCACTCGTTGCCTTAAGTAAGTGTAAGGCAGATATTCCAGGACTGATACAGCTGGTCAAACCACTTAGTTTTAAATTAAACAGAATTTATTTTCAAAATTACAAAATGAAACACAAACAGAAAAGAACAGCATACAGAATAACAACCTATCCGAAAACCCAACAGATTATCCTAACTTAATGATGTTAGCAAATGAAGTGCATAAGGTGTGGGTACATGGGAAGACCAAGACCTGACTTTCATTCCAGCCTACAAAAATGTAGGGCATTACTGTGTAACATGATTAGCGATGAAAATACCCAGAGACAGCCAATTAGAAGCCATATCCATGCAACTAGTTCCAAAGTAAGTACAACTAAATTGACTAATCCCAGTTTTTGTCGTTTTGAAGGTTTATAAATAAATGATAAAAAAGGTTAAAAGTTGACGACTCAACTAGTCTTCCAGGTGAAGCTTTCTGGTTCTCTATAGCACTTCACTTCTCAACTGAGAATCGGAAAATGGTTCAAAGACATTGGGTGGCACGGTGGCACAGTGGTTAGCGCTGCTGCCTCACAGCGCCAGGGACCCGGATTCAATCCCGCCTCAGGCAACTGTCTGTGTGGAGTTTGCAAATTCTTTCCGTGTCTGCGTGGGTTTCCTGCGGGTGCTCCGGTTTCCTCCCACAGTCCAAAAATGTGTAGGTTAGGTGAATTGGCCATGCTAAACTGCCCATAGTGTTAGGTGTACGGGAATGGGTGGGTTGCTCTTTGGAGGGTCGGTGTGGACTTGTTGGGTCAAAGGGCCTGTTTCCACACTGTAAGTAATCTAAATCTAAGATGTTGTTCGAAGTACCTGAAACAATCCCCATAAACATCCCATGGGAAAAGCGAAAGGCAAAATCCAACCCAGGTTCTTCCAGGAGAGATATCAGAGAGAGGGAGGATCAGCATGCATCTGCTTCTTTGGGTCCGACAGCTTCACAATTGGCTTCCTGCTTTCAGTAAGCAGCCAGTCTGCGAAAACTCAGTCCAACCAAACCAAAGCAGGGGGTCTGCATTGGGAGAACTGGCCGCTCCTCTTTCAGAAGGACCAGGAGGAGGAGTAGGCAACCTCGTCCTTCTAACCTGCTCTTTCAATCAATAAAATCAAGGATGATCTACTTGTGGACTCATAACCACTTACCCGCGCTCTCTCCATATCTATTATTTACTTCATTTTTCAAAACATATTTATCTCAGCTTGAAAAACATTTACTGAAGTAGCGCCAACTGCTTCACTGGGCAGGGAATTCCATAGAATTACAAGTCTCTTGGTGAAAAGGTTCTTTCTCAATTCAATCCTAAATCTGCTCCCTCTAATATTGAGGTTATTCCGTCTTGCCCTAGCTTCACCTGCCAGTGGAACCATCCTCACTACTTCGTTCTTACCACTTCTCTTCTTAATTTTTTTATGTTTCTATAAGATACTCCCCTCATTCTTCTGAATCCCAATGAATATAATGCTGATCTACTTAGTCTCTCCTCATGAGTCAACCCACTCAACTCCGAAATCACCAGAGTGAACCTTCCCTGCACCACCTCCACTGCCAGTACATTCATTTGCAAGTAAGGAGGCCAAAACTGCTCACATTGCTCCAGGTATGACTTCACCAGCACCCTGTACAGCTGCAACATAATCTCCCTGCTTTTAAGCTCAACGAAGAACAAAATACCATTTGCCTTCCTATTTACTTTATGTACCTGCAGACTAAACTTCTGTGAGTCATGTACAAGGACACCCAGGTCCCTCTGCACAGCAGCATGCTGCGTCTTCATACCATTCAAGTAATAATCTTTTTGACTGGTACTCATAACAAATAGGTTACTTCATATTTATTAACATTGCATTCCATCTGCCAGACATTTACCCACTCATGCAATGTAACTATGTTCCTCTGCAAAGTTTCACACTACTCTGCACACTTTGCTCTGCTGCTCACCTTCGTGCCATCTGCAAACTTTGACAAACTACGCATGCTCCCAACTCCACATCATCCATATAAATTGTGAATAATTACAACCCCAACACTGATCCCTGAGGCACACCACTCCGCACTGATTTCCAGCCAGAATAACACTCATTTATACCCACTCTTTGCTTCCCGTTAGTCAATCAATCTTGTATCTATGCTAATACTTTACCCGTAACGCCACCCATCTTTATCTTATGCAGCTGCCTACTGTGTGACATCCTGTCAAAGCCTTTTGGAAACCTAGATACACCACATCCACTACGGCCTCGTTGTCTACCTTGCTCGTAATGTCTTCATAGATTTCCAAAAGACTTGTTCAGCATGATCTGCCCTTCAGGAACCCATGCTGCGTCTGCACAATGGGCCGATTTCTATCAAAATGCCTTGCTATTTCGTCCTTGATAATAGAGTTAAGGCATCTTCCCCACTACACAGATTAAGCTAAATGGTTTATAATTCCCCATCTTTTATCTCCCTGCTTTTTTAAACAGTGGCGTCCCATTTGCAGTTTTTCAATCTGCTGGGACTGCCCCAGAGTTCAGCAAATTTTAGAAAATTACCACAAGTGGACTTGCTATTTCTCCAACTAGCTTATCAGTACCCTGGGATACATTCCATCAGGGCCAGGAGATTTATACCCTTAGCTCCATTAGCTTGCCCAACACTACCTCCTCTGTAATAATGCTTGTTCACAAGTCCTCACCTACCCTCATCTCTTTGGTAAAAAACAAGGACTGCAGATGCTGGAAACCAGATTCTAGCTCAGAATGTTGCTGGTAAAGCACAGCAGTTCAGACAGCAGCTGAGGAACAGGGAAATCGACGTTTCAGGCAAAAGCCCTTCATCAGGAATAGAGTATTCCTGATGAAGGGCTTCCGTCTGAAACATCGATTTTCCTGCTCCTCAAATGCTGCCTGAACTGCTGTGCTTTACCAGCACCACTCTATTCTATAATCTCTCTCTTTGTCGATCACTGGCATGTTATTAATGTCGTCCACTATAAAAACTAATACAAAATACTTGTTCAATGCCTCAGCCATTTCATAATATCCTATAACAAATGCTCCTTCTCATCCTCTCAAGGACCAACATTTATGTTCGGCACTCGTCTTCATTTTATATATTTAAGGAATAATTTGCTATCTATCTTGATATGCAGTGCTAGATTTTTTTTCGCGTGTTCTATCCTACTTTTCTGTATAGCTCTTTTCGTGGCTTTCTGTTGACCTTTAATGTTTTCCTAGTCTCCAAGGTTACTGCTGTTCTTGGCCGTTTTGCATTCCTTCCCTTTCAATTTAATAGCCTTGCGTATTTGCTGATATGCCCACGGCAGATTTCCCCTTTTCTTAGAGTCTTTCGTTTTCACTGAATAGAGTTTTGCTTAGGACTTTGAAAACTTCCTTTGAAAATCCTCCACTGCTCGTCAACTCTCACCATAAAGTATTTGTTTCTAGTCGACTTTAGCCAAGTCCTCCCTCATTCTATTGCTGACTGCCTCGTTTAAGCACATGACCCTGGTATTGAAATTTGTATTCACATCTCCATCTATATTTTAAATTCAACCATATTGTGATCAATCCTTCCAAGTTGATGCCTAACTATGAGGTCATGAATTATTCCAGCCTCATTGCACAGGACCGGATCTAGCATAGCTCGCTTCTCATTGTATGTGTTTTAATTTTAGACTTGAGAGCATTCCCAAGTCGTGAAATCCAGATTTTCAGTTTCACTGCTTTTACGACCGCTAGGAAAAGAAACAAGGACAGCATAACCTTGTTGAAGGAGTAGTATTTTCACAACACTAGACTTGGGACTTCATCAAAAAGTTTCTGAAAATCCAAATTCACTGCATATATTGCTTCGCCATAATTTATTTCGCAGTCGGATTCTTAAATATGATTCGCCATAAATAATTTCGCATTGACTTGATCCATGTTCATTACTTTCAAATTAATTTAATTCTCAAAGTTCCCTGGCAAAACATTCTTTCTAAGAGACTCTTGTATTGTCCTGACTGCTTCGTTGGTGCTAAGCAGACTGTAATTCCCTGCTGTCTCCCTGCCTACTTTAGAAATATTGGGTTTACATTTGCTGCTCTCAAATCTGTCAATTCAATCACCAGGAATTTGGAAGACGGCAAGCAAAGTATCCATTATTCCCATGGCCACTTCCTTTAGGAATCAGAGATAAAGATTATCAGGCCATGGGGATTTATCAGATTTCAGTCCAAAGATTTTCTCCAAAACTATTTATTTACTGATTTGATTATATTTCCTTTCTTTCTCATTAGACCTAGAATTGTTCGGAAGCATTTTTAAAAAAAGTTCTTTCATGAAGGCAGAACTGTTGCTTCATAGTCTGCCATTTCCCTGTTCTCAATTCGCTGGTTTTGGATTGTAAGGAAGCTACAATTATCTTCTCCAACATTTCACCTTGGTATATTGTACATTGAGAAGCTTTTACATTTCACGCTTGGTAATGTACTCTTCCAAAGCCCATTAGTTCCTGTCTTAAGATGTTCAATGATTGACCTTCCACAGCCATACAATCGCCGAAGCATAGACTCTGTAACATCAAAAATACAGCACGATTTATATTATTGAAACTTTCCTACATCGGTCCCGTAGCCATGAATAGTATGACACTTCAAGTGCCCGTCCAAATAATTTTTAATTGTTGTGAGGTGACCCGTGATAACTGCCCCACTTAGGAAGTGCATTCCAGACCCTATGACCCTCTGGATGATAAACAATCCCTGAATCATCTCTAAACCTCAAATCCTTCCCTTTAAAAGTGTGCTCCCCGTTCTTGGCCCTTTGACAAAAAGGAACAGCTGCTTTCTATCTACCCTGTCCATGTCCCTCGTAATCTTATCCTTCTGAATTATATCCCCCTAAACCTTCTCTCATTCAAACTAAACAACACGAGCTTATCCAGCCTCCCTCCATAGCTGATATGATCCATCATTGGAAACATCCAGGTGAATCTCTGCACCCCCTCGAGAATAATCACATACATTCTGTAGTGTGTCTCCCAGAACTCCACACAGCATTCCATATTGGCCTCTCCAAAGTGCCACATAGATCTTCTAATCTATGCCTCGATGAGTAACGTTTCTGCCTCCAGCTTCCATTGACTTCTTACGTAACCTTTTATCCTCCTGCATCACATTGAAGATTGTGTGGAAAAGTTCTCTATGAGCTTCCTTTTGCGCTACAATTCATTGCATATTCCGCATTTGGTTCCTTCTTCCAAAGTGCATCACCTCAGAGTTATCAGATTTACACTCCATCTGCCATTGATCCACCCATCTGACCATTCCATCTGTATCTTACTGTAACATAAGACCTTCCTCCTCACTGCCAACCACACGGTCAATCTTTGTGTCAAACACAGACTTAATTATCACACTCCCACTCCCCCTCTACGTTCATATCTGCACCATTTATGAATACCACAAGTAATAAGGGACACAGCACTGATCACTGTGGTACACCAGGGGACACCAGTCTCCAGTCACACAAACAGCCTTCTACCACCACATTTTTTTGCAAAAGTTTCTTTAACACTGATCTGATACACACTGGTGTATAGTTCACTACTCTATCTCTACCACCCTTCCTATAAAGGGTGTTCTCCAGTCCTCGGGCACCTTACTTGTGACCAGATTCTATTTAAACATTTGCATCAACGCCTTTCATCCATTGTCTCCAACTGCAGCTTGAGATGTAACTGATCTGGAGCTGAAGACTGGTCCAATCTTATACCAGCCAATACGACAATCCCTGCTCACATCTTATATCATTCTGTAAAAGAGATTCCCCGTCCATCTTCTTGAATTTTGTACCTGTCTCCTCCTTTTCCAAAGTAAAACAGACGTGAAGTTCTCATATAACAATCAATCAGAGTCTCCAGTTTCACACACAAATTTCCGCCTTGATCCCAGACAAAGTCTTCTCAGCAGACCATTGTGCCATCTGAGGAATTAATCTGGAGAAAGCCCATTCATATATGTGATCAGTATATTTTACTTAGATCACGACATCAAAATTGTACAGGCACAGTCTCTCCAACTCTCTGTGTTCCTCGTGCAGAATGTCTTTACTTCTTGTTGGAGCAAATTAATGCAGAAGCTGGATCTGTACTGAAACCAACACATGCTAGAGATCACAGTGAGTCAGACAGCATCTGTACAGAGATAGCAAGCTAACACTTTGAGTCTGGTTGATTCTTCATCATTTGTATTTGGATTCCCTTTAAATGAAGGCGTTTAAAAGGAGACAGCACTGACACCTCTAGCACACCAGCATACACCGGTCTGCAGTCACACAAACAGCCTTCTACCACCATCTATGTTCTCCAATAGTTTCTCGAATGCTTATCTCCCCTGTTTTCATATGTTCTTCCCAATACACTTTGCTGTAATGTTTTACCCGAACTTACTGTCTGTGCTGATTAAAGCTCCTCCTGAATATCTGACTGTACCATATTCATTGATTCGCCGTTATTTACAAATACAAGAGATATCTTCAAAAGAAAATTGTAAATTGTAACTTCCCTTTCATAAATGCAGAACAATTCACTTGAAATTTGCTATTACTTTCTCAGTGTCCAGTAAGATCTTTGTTACAATAGGTTGCAACAGTTTCCCGACTGTGGATAACAATTAACTGGCCTGTAGTCCTCCACTCTCCCACTTCTTCCCTTCGTAAATCATTTGAATGCAGTTATAACCTTCCGAAGTGAATACAGAGAAATACAGTGGTCCCTTTTGCAATTAACATGAGTATTGCTGTTTTCTCTGAAATTTCAGTTTGAATTATATCCGGTCTGTCAGACTTATCAATAATCATCCCAGTTCTGTTTCCAAATACTACTTCATAACACTATATGAATGATTTTAGTCTTTAGTTACAAAGGTCCCGTGGTGACTTGGTATTTCTGGGAGATATTCCGGATCTTCCTCTTTGAACAGAGATGCAATGTAACTGTTTCGTCTCCTTGTCATTTTTCTGTTCTCTACAATAAATTATCGTATCCACACATTCGCTGTGCCACATTTGATCTTGATTTCATTTTCCTTTCAAGTATCAACAGACGCTTTTCGCCAGTATTTACAAATAACCAAGAAAATCACAGGGCAGGAACAGGCCCTTCAGCCCTCCAAGCCTGTGTCGATCCAGATCCTCTATCTAAATCTGTCGCCTATTTTCTAAGGATCTGTATACCTCTGCTTCCTCATATAAAATGATGCTATCGTCCCCGCCTCTACTACCTCAGCTGGCAACGCATTCCAGCCACCCACCAGCCTCTGTACAAAGAACTTTTCGAGCATATCTCCAATAAAGTTTTCCCGTTTCATATTGAATTCTTGACCCCCAGTAACTGAGTCCCCTACGCTGGGAATAAGCTTCTTGCTATCCACCCTGTTTACATCTCTCAAGATTTTGTAGACCTCAATCAAGTCCTCCCTCAACCTCCATCATTCTAATGAAAATAATCCTAATCTACCAAACCTCTCTTTATATATATCATTCGCTGCATACTAGGCAACATTCTGGTGAAAATCCTCTGCCCGCTTTCCAAAGCATCCGGATCCTTTCAGTAATGTGGCAACCAGAACTGTCTGCAGTATTCCAAATGTGACCGAACCAAAGTCCTATACAACTGTAATACGGCCTGCCTACGCTTTTATGCAATAGATTCCAACAGATTCCCTCCTGTTGGTGACGAGTTACCATTGTGGTTCTCCACTTCTTAAATTGTTAGAATGCAGGAAGGAAGTATGCCGTATGCCTTCTTGATCATTCTATCGACCTGCCAATTTCAGCGAACAATGGACCCGAACACCCAGATCTCTCTGTACATCAATTTTCCCCAGGGCTTTTTCCAGTTACTGCATAATTCGTTCTCGAATTGGATCTTCCAAAATGCATCACCTCACATCTGCCTTTTCTCCACCAACTCTCCAATTTATCTACATTCAGCTGTGTTCTCTGACAGTCCCCTCAACTTTCTGCTTCTCTACCAATCTTAGTGTCATCTGCAAACTTGCTAATCAGACCACCTATACCTTCCATCAGATCATGTAAATATATCACAACAAACAGTGGTCCCAGCACGAATCCCTGTCAAGCACCACACAGAAGAGTTTTCCATTTTGAGAAACTCCCTTCCAATACTACTCTCTGTCTCCTGTTGCCCAGCCAGTTCTCTAATCCATCTAGCTAGTACACCATGAACCCCTGCGACATCACCTTCTCCATCAGTCTATCTCATCAAACGCCTTACTGAAGATCATGTATTTGATATCTACAGCCCTTTCTCCACTATCAACTATGTCATTGCTCAAAAATTCTATTATGTTTACTAAGATGTGACCTTCCCTACACAAACCATGGAAGGTCTTGTGTGGAGTCCGACTTGTTTTACCCTGGAGTCATACTGGTTTTATTTCCAAGGCAGGACTTTATAAAATGCCACAATGATTGGCTGCGTACAAATTGAATGTTGTTTTGAACAAAATGCAATCTATTCCCAAATATAAATCTGCAAGCGCAAATTAATACCCCCCCCACCCCAGATTTATAGGTGTGTCTGTCCGAGAGATGCGGAGTGTGTGTGTGTGTGTGTGTGTGTGTGTATGTGTGTGTGTGTGGTGGGGCTGTTGGGTGGCGTGCGAATGAGAGAGAGATGATGTGTATGTTTGTTTCCATGTGTGTGATCGAAAGAGGGTGTGTGTGTGTGTGTGTGTATGTTTAAGGATGAGAGTGAGAGCCTGTGCTCACTTTAAGACCAGGCAGATTTGGCAGATCCCTTTCCCCACATACACCCAGTCCGTGGTTTCAGAGTCTGCAGACTCTGCTGCATTTATTGTTCATGTTACAGACAGACACTGATGATGTAACTACAGTCTCCATGCTCCATCCAGTGTTGGGTCACCAAATCCTCTGGTCTTCCTGAATGTCTGAGGTAGCTCACAGCACAACCTCCAGTAAACCATCCCCATCCCCATCCCCTCCACTAACTTTTCAATAACAGGAGACAATCAGACTTCCCTCCACTAAAAGTGAGCTATCTACTCCTTTATAATTATACTTTAGGGTCCTCCTCGTGTTTCTGTCCACGTGATCAGCTGAGAGGGGCACACACAGGCGTTCAGTAGACAGGCACAGACCAAATTTTAAAGGCTTGAGTCAAAGATGATGAAACTACCCCTCCAACATGAAGCACAACTTGGGACACACCGGGAAGTGAGCAATAACCCGAAATACAACCCCCGGTCCATGGAGCACCACATGGGACACACCAGCAAGTGAACAACAGCCCAGCACACACAACGCTGTGAACATGGAGGACGACGTGGGACACACCAGGAAGAAAACGGCTGCCCTGCACACACACGCAACTCTTCATGAAGCACCTTATGGGACACACCAGGAAGTGAACAACAGCCCAGCACACACCATTACATTATTTCTGAACTTCATGATGCCAGCATTCGATACAATACACAACCAAAAACCAAGGCCAGAGAAAGATACAAATGGACAGAGACATTCACATTAAAGATAGAAAAGGCAATTAAGACAAACACAGAGCATGTTGTTCAAATATGAAATAAAAAACAAGGGAGTGGGTCTATCTGGTGCAGTGAAACCTTGGCGGGTCAGGGCACAAGAATGAGAACATTGAATAAAGACATTGCCAGATCAGCTGACCAAATTTGTTCCACTAAATTCTGAATTTGCCTCACAGAACAAACACAGAAACTATACACTGGGACAAGTGGACAACCCAGCATGGAGAGCTATGCAGACTGCGCCAGTGTATTGCTCAGTAAACTGGTCTATCTGCCCAGCATGGGAACCTGTGCAGACTGTGCTAGTGCATTACTTGGTAAGGTGGAATATCTGCCCAGCATGGGGAGCTGGGCAGATGATGGTAGTGCATTGCTTAGTAAGCAGGACCAGCTCCCCAACATGGCATCATTGCAAAGCTTTGCCGGTATATTGCTTATACATTTGCACTGCGTAACTGCCTAACACGGGCCAATTCACCTAACCTGCACATTTTTGGACTGTGGGAGGAAACCGGAGCACCCGGAGGAAATCCACGCAGACACGGGGAGAATGTGCAAACACCATACAGTCAGTCACCTGAGGTGGGAATTGAACCCGGGTCTCTGGCGCTGTGATGCAGCAGTGCTAACGACCGTGCCGCCCAAAAAGGCATATTATGACCTTCGATCATAATATGTAGAAAGAAACCAACATTCCCTGTATAAACTCCTGCCCATTCTTGTGACATGCCAGTCTAATGTTCTCAGATTGTTATTCATTGTTGAAACATTTCAGACTCTTGTGCTCAGACTTTGATCTCTCCCCTCTGTCTCTCTGGACCTGCTGATTCCTGTTAACACTGTTGGTGATGCTCCCACCATACTGTGGGATAACACACTGAATGGAGCCCACTTATCATTAAAAGATGGAAACCGTCCACTGGGGTAATTGCAACCCGTGGAGACTAACATTAATCACAATCACTGAACAAACAGGTCCAGTTTACGCCTTTCTGACATCACTTTTCATACCCAATAAAAGGGAACATTTACTCGGTGTGGGTGGAATGGATGGGCATTGCTTAGGGATGGAGCATAAATCTTTCAATATTCTTATTGTTTCTTCCGTGCATGTGGGAGTAGTGCCAGAACACGGCAGGGCGGTGTATATTACATACTGTTTATAAAGGGCGACAGTCAACAAGTTACAGACCCGCTGCATAAGGTGACTGGTGGGGTAATTTCCAGACCCAATAAACCAGTGCATATATTTATTGTCCATTTACTTTGTGTAATACTGCTTCTGGTTTTATGTGCAGTGTTGTTCAAATTCTTCCGTAACCTTGGGACATCATTCAGAGCATCGAGACTGCTGCGCAAAACAGGAGGAAGTAATTCTGTCCAAACGCCCCTGTTTCAAAGAGACAGGGGAGGCCATTCTGTTTCTTGAGTCTGTTATGCAGTAACTATCAGTTGTAAAATACTGATGGAGAAGAATAGTCCGAATATAAATTTTAAAATTTTAAGTTGACTCAGGCCAACTTTGAACGTTTTATGTTGGCACTTTGAAAAGCTGCTTTGGAGAAGCTATTGCGGGAAAGTGGGAGGTCCTCACAAATGATTTACAGAGTCTAGCGACAGCATGTTCATGTCTATGAGCAGGGTAAGGCAGGTAGGTGTAGGGAATGCTGAATGGCGAGCAGAATTGAGGCTCTGTTCAAGAAAAGGCGGAAGTATATGATAGGTGGTGACAGTAGGGATCGAGTGAATCCATTGTGGAGTACAAGGGATGTAGGCTAATACCCAAGAGGGAAATCAGGAGGGCAAAATGGGGACATAAGTTATCTTCTGAAAATAGGGTAAGGGACATTCCAAAGTGATTCTGCAAATACATTAAGGTCAAATGAGCAACTAGAGAGAGAACAGGGCCCCTTAAAGATCAGCAAAGTGAACTATGTGTGGAACTACACGAGATCGGTGAGATAATAAATATTTTGCATCAGTATTTACTGTGGAGTAGGATATGGAAGGTAGAGAACTTGGGGAAATTAATAGTGATATCTTGAAATTTGTACATATTTCAGATGATGAGGAGCTGGATATTTTAAAACGCATTAAGGTGGATAATCCCCTCTGAACTTTTAAGTGACTCTTGGTTAGGCACATGCATTTTAGTACAATGAAGGGCATGAAGTTTAGTCTGACCTTAGAGTAGGATAAACTGCCGGCACAACATCAGCAGCTCAAGGGCCCGTACTGTGCCGCACTGTTCTATGATCCATGAAATAATCAGATGTACCCCAGATCTGTTGGGAAGCGAAGGAAGTAATTGTTCGGTCTCTGGCTGAGATATTTTTATCATGGACAGTCACAGGTAAGGTTGTGCCATTGTTTAAGAACAGTTGGTAAGGAAACGCCAGGAAACTGTAGACAAGTGGGACTGACATCACTGGTGGGTAAGTTGTTGGAGGGGATTCTAAGGGACAGAATTTACTTTTGTTTAGAAATGCAAATTCCGATTAGTAATAGTCAACATGACTTTGTGTGTGGGAAATCGTGCCCCACTAATTTGATTTAGCATTTTGAAGAAGTGACGAATAAGATTGCTGAAGGCACAGAAATAGAACTGTAGAATAGAATATAGACTTTAGTAAAGCATTGAAAAAGGTTCCACATGGTAAACTGGTTAGCATGGTGAGATCACATGGAATACAGGGAGAATTGGATGTAATTGGCTCGAAGGTAACAGTCGAAGTAAATGTTTGTGAACTTTTATTTTTTTGGACTGGAAGCCTGTGACCAGCAGTGTACCACAAGGATCGAATGGATTTTGTCATTTTATATAAATGATTTTGATGAGAATACAATAGAAATGGTTAGTGAGTTTGCAGATAACACCAACATTGGTGAGGTAGTGGACAGTGACGATAGTTAACTCAGAGTAAAACGGGACGCTGATCAGATAGGCTAAAGGGCCGAGGAGTGGCTGATGGAGTTCATGTTAGACAAACGGAAGGTGTAACATTTTGTTGAGGCAAATTGTGTTAGCACTTATAGGTAGGATCCTCGGAAGTGTTTTCAAACACAGACAGCTACATAGAAATCATAGAAGTCCTGCAGTGTGGGACCAGGCCATTTGGCCCACCGATTCCACACTGACCCTCCAGATGATATCCTGACCAACAAACACAAACGTTACCCCGGTAACTCTACATTTCCCATAGACAATCCACCGAACCTGCACATCTCTGAAAACTGCGGAGCAATTTAGTGAGGTCACTGAATCTAACCTGGACATTTTTAGCTGTGAGAGGAAAACCAAACACCCAGAGGAAACTCACGCACACACAAGGAGAGCGTGCAAACACCGCACAGAATGTCACAAAAGGGTGGAATCGAACCCAGGTAATTGATGCTGTACGGCAGTATTGCTCGCCACTGTGACACTCAATGACCAGCTGCGCGAGAAACCGCATCCCCCCACTTTCTCTGGATCTGTCACATCTGTTCAAATGATGCCGAATTCCAGTGTGGTGCTTCCAATAAGCCTTCCTTTACCACCACCCCAGGATTCACATTCTGAATGACAGGGCCTTAAACTGTGACTGACACATTGCCTGCTCTTTGTCCTCACTCCTTCTCCTCTTGCCAGATCAAGTTGTCCATTAATACCGCAGCATGCAAGATAATTGCTGATCTAAAATAAAACAAAAGAGCTGCACATACTGGAGATCTGAATGAAAAGCTGTTCGGATGAAGAATCCCCAATTTAAAAATGTTGATTCACTCTCTTCCTACAGAGGATTAGGAAAAAGTGAATTCTGAAATGAATTCTTGATGAAGGGCTTATGAAAGAAACATAGACTTTCCTGCTCCTTGGATGTGCCTTAACCTGCTGTGGTATTTGAGGGCCCAACTTTCGACTTTCTTCCGTCAAATGGTAACAGACCCGCCGGGTGTTGCCTGCAATCGCTTGTATATCTAATTTCCTGTTAAGAACGTACACATTTTTTTTCCTACATTATCGACTTCCATACATATCTCCCACCAGTGATTGTTTGATATTCTTGTTTAAACCTCCAGTCAAATTGTTTCTGTGTAATCAGATTGTTGGGGTGAGATGAATGGTAGATTCAGCAAGATCTTTCCTGAGGCCTTCCTTGATGTCACCAAACCTCGGTGCACTTTGTTTGAACAATATATGAATTAGAAAGGCAAAGAAGGATATGGGCCAAGTGCAGGGAATTGTGGTTAATGTGGACGGACATTTAGGTTGGTATGGACCAGTTTTGGCTGAAGGGCGTGACTCCGTGCATGACCATAAATGAAAGTGACTTTGGGTATAGACAGAAAGGGTGAGATTGAGCAACAATATCATGGAAGGATGTGCTCACAGGTTTCAGAATGCTGAGATATAGACATTTCGATAGCATCAGGTAAAATAAGTCAGTATTACCAGGAATGATGGTGAACAGAATATAGGTGTGAGTTCAGATGATGGAGAGTTGTGGATGAGGATTTGTTCTGCAGCTCTGTAACTGTGAATGGTATCAGCAGAGTCTTCAACTCATCCGTCTGAATATAGCAATAATTTATCTTTGAGTGATTTTCATTGAGTGTGACAGGGGGATCCTCTGCATGAGGCCGAGCTAGTTTTCTGGTGCTATCTTATCGAACTCATCTCATTAACTACCCACCCTAATCCATGGTGTCACTCCCATTCAATGTTAACCCGATTCTCCCACCCACTTTGGCTGGAGGTACCCACCATCTCCCAGATGCCGCTGGATATTTCATTATCCCTGACACTGGTGTCTTCTTTAAAATGACAATGGGCACTCGATTGAGCTTTCCTCAGTTTGGAGCTGCCATGTAGAGTTTACCCAGAACATAGCAGGTAAGGGTCAATTTCACCACGGTTTGTCAACAGGGTCACAGATATCTTTGCGGATGGGTTAGTACATCTCTTCCAGAGTAGACCACACCACCAGACCCACCGAGCATGATTTGAGCTCACCACCCAGCTCAGTGCAGTATCTGCGATCTGTAGCAATGTCCAGCAAGAGAGAACAAACATCGATAACATTCTCAACTCTGTGAGGATAAGGGTCATCGTATGCTGTCTGGTCCCTCACACTCAATGTATGTCTGTTCCAGCACCGACACCCGAACAATGCTCACGCTCCACCACTCTCACTCTTGCATGCAGCACGACCCCCGCCCCCCCCCACCCCCCGTTTCTGTGTCTCTTTCCTTTGTAATATCCCCACAGATTGTAGAATGTTCCGGAGAATGTTGATTGTGGAATGTTCCAGATAATATTCCAAATAATTCCCAGTTTCAGGAAAATGGCAGCGTCCCAGTGTGTAAAACATTAGGTATAGGAACAGAGTATATTTTTTAAATCATATGCAATTAGAATCCATAATAAGTCAATTTAGCCCTTCAAATGTACTGTACCATTTAATAAGAGCTGACTGTCTCCTGAGCTTCACATTGTAGGAACTTTCAATCATTCAGCCCCTTGGTTTCCTGTCAGACACCAGACGACACTCACGCACTTTCTATCCTGGGTTTCTTCAAGCATGCGTTTAGGAGCCATTTCCCATGGGGACCAACCCTCCAAAAAAATTCTTCCATCAGCTTTTTACTTTCATACAATGGTTAGCATGCTTCACAAAGAAAATAAAAAATGTACTCATATTTTATAGTTATCGACATCTAATCACAATTAGTAATTCTAGTTATTTCACTTGGTCAACTTATTCATACAAAGATAGCATCCAATCAACTGTCTCGTTATAAAGAACAATTTCTAGCGTAGAATTTTTTCCCCTCAGCCATTATCTTGACCGTTATCTGAATTGTACCTTTTTTTCCTTCTTATCAAAGTTTATATTTTACTTTGACTTTGGCTATTTCTATCTATTGCAGTTACACAGTCTCGCAATCTGTTGGCTGGATGGCTGGCTTGTGATGCAGAGGAAAGCGAACAGCGCATGTTCAATTCCCCACACAGACAGAGGTTGCTATGAAGGGGATGGTCTCTCAACATCGTCCTGTCACCCGAGGTGTGATGACCCTTAAGATAAACCATAATTTGCGTTCTCACTAATGAGAAAGTGGTCCTTTGGGACTCTATTATATTCATATTAACATTTTAATTTTTTCAAAAATATTTTTTATTCAGAGAAAATCTTTTTCATGCTTCAATGAACCAATAAGTACCCAACTCAAAAAACAATGCAAATTGAACACAATTACACCCATGTGCATGTACATAAAGAAAACTAAGGTAAATCAACGGACCGAAGAAAAATAAAAAAAATTCAAAAACGAATAGTGTAACAAAACTTTCGCGCTCAAACTTCAAGAGTATTAACTAATACACGCTCATTTGTTCGTAATTCTTCCTCTCTGGACATTAGATTCATTAGTCAAGTTCGTCATAGCTATATACAAGTCCTTATTAGAGAGGCAGACAGCCTGTACCTTGGTAATTCAAAAAGGGCTGCCTTGTTTTATAAAAATCCTTTATTTTATGTTGCAACATACCTTTAAACAAGTCCAAAGTGCTAGGCTCCATGACGAGTTACGACAACCCAACAGATCCAGGTGGTTTTCAGACACCCAACACAACAGAACTTTTTTTTTCTGAACTCAAAGAGTGAGGGTATTGAAGTATTTTTTCCGATGCATATCTGAGTAAGGTAGACTGGGCAGGCCCAGGAAAAGGGAAACCTGATCCATCTCCAATTCGGTCCGCAAGATCCTCTCCATCCCAGCAAACACACCGCTCCTATAGCGCCGGTGGAAGGTCAACAAGCAATGAGTAAGACAGCCCATAGTCATTCTGTATTTAAGACATATTCCCATCTTGAATTTTGAGAGAGGATCTAGGGCCAGATAGACTCTATGAAGAATCTTCAACGACATGGCAAGATTCTTCTTACAGATTGAAATACTTCTTGCATTTTCACAAATATCCTCCCTTTGTATGAAGAGATCTCAAACCCTAACTCTCTTTGCAGACCTCAGAAAGGCACAATGTCTCGTCTGAGGGGCCACACTCCAACAAATGATAAAGGGTACTGACAGAGAGTGTGTTCTTAGCACTAAGCACCGTCTTCTCTGTATCGGATCTGTGCGGGTCTATTAAAAGCGTGGTTCTTTTCTGAATAACATCTCTGATCTGATAAAAAGAAAACAGAAGAGGTAGTCTATAGTTACGACTTATTTGATCAAAGGACATCATTGTTTCTCCCTCAGATAAATCATAAAAGCAAGATACACCACGAGTTGCCCACAGTTTAAACATGGAATCCAGTATCCCCCCTCAAAAACACGGGACACCACGCTTTGGGGTAAGAAATGAGGTTTGGCTATATTGCACTCGCTCAGACACATTGCCCTTCCTACTTTAAAATTATTGATACTTATTGGGAAATGGCAATAATTCGGAACTGTCCTCATTTTGTCTATGAATAGCAATCTAATAAGAGAGCACTTTGCCAGAGAAGCTTCAATATCTAATCATATTGACGCTGAGGCCTCACTAACATCGGGTGAAGAAGAGCTTAATTGATAGCTTTTAATATCCGGAAGATCTACTCCCCATAAATTGTGGGGTCGTTGTAATTTGGTTAACTTGATAAGGGGTCGCTTATGGTGACAAATCAAAGAGCTACTTCATCCATTTAGTCGCCTAAATGTTTATCTGGGAAACATCAAAAAAATCATTCACACGGGGTATAGCAAACAAGGGAGGGAATTCATGTTAATAAGAGCTATCTGACCTTGCCAAGATATTGGAAGTGTCTCCCATCTTCGAAAGTCTTGTTTAATTTTGTCAAATAAATGGACAAATCCCACATTAAATATAAGTTCAAAGATAGGATTAATGATTTTTTTAAGTGCGAGCATCACCGGAGTAAGATGAACCCGAAAGACTGCAGCTAAGGTTTTTAAAAATTACTTACCGGTAGTGGACAGCGGTATTTTCCCTTTCACAGAGGGAGTGGAAGCAGCGGAGGAAGTGACGAAGTTCACCAGGGCAGCCGGGAAGGAAAGCAGTGACCATATATATCAGCAAGGCGGCTGATATACTACTGTAGTACTGAGTGGGTGTTCAGATAAGTCCGGTATAGATGCTAGGGCAGTTGCTTGCATTTCCTGCAGAATATGTCAGGTGGGAGACATGGCAAACGTCTCCGTGGGCAACATCTGCGGGAAGTGCACCCAACTCCAGCTCTTTGACAACTGTGTTAGGGAATTGAAGCTGGAGCTGGATGAACTACAGATCATTCGGGAGGCTGAGGGGGTAATTAAGAGGAGTTACCGGGAGTTGGTCACGCCTAAGGCTCAGGACAACGATAGATGGGGTACAGGAAGGGGGAAGGAAAGGGAACAGACAGACAGTTCAGAGATCCCCTGTGGACATTCCCCTCAGCAATAAGTATACCATTTTGGATACTGCTGGGGGGATGACCTACCAGAGGAAAGCCTTAGCAGTCAGTTCTCTGGCACTGAGCCTGAGACTGTGGAAAAGAAGGGGAGGGGGTAGAATAGAAAAGTACTCATGATAAGGGACTCTATTTTTCGGGAATCGAGAGGAGATCTTGTGGTCAGGATCGGGATTCCCGGAAGGTATGTTGTCACCCTGGTGCCAGTATCCGGGACATCTCCGATTGGGTGTAGAAGGTTCTAAAAGGGGAGGGCGTACTTCCAGAAATCGTGTTACATATTGGCACTAATGATATAGCCAGTAAAAGGATCGAGGATACAAAAAGTGATTTCAGGGAGTTAGGATGGAAGCTGCAAAGCAGGATGAACAGACTAGTATTCTCTAGTTTACTACCGGTGCCACGAGATAGCGAGGTGAGGAACAGGGAGCGGGCGCAGCTTAACACGTGGCTGCACAGTTGGTGCTGGAGGGAGGGCTTCAGATATGTAGCTAATTGGGATGCCTTCAGGGGAAGGAGGGACCTGTACAAGAAGGACGGGTTGCATCTTAACTGGAAGGGGACCAATGTCCTGGGTGGAAGGTTTGCTCGAGTAGTTCTAGAGAGTTTAAACGAGTATGGCAGGGGGGTGGGAACCTGAGCTGTATACCGGATTTGAGAGTTGATGCAGATGAGGCAATAGCAAGAGGTAGACGAGCTGGTGGGAAGGATTTTCCTGGGAAGGGACCAAGGGATCAGTTAAAGCGTGTTTGCTTTAACGCAATGAGTATCAGGAATAAAAGTGATGACCTTAGAGCATGGATCAGTACCTGGTGCTATGATGTTGTGGCCATAACAGAGACATGGGTTTCTCAGGGGCAGGAATGGTTGCTGGATGTTCCATGGTTTAGAGCATTTAAAAAGAATAGGGAGGGGTGAAAAAGAGGAGGGGGTGTAGCACTACTAATCAGAGAGGGTATCACAGCTCCAGAAGCTTCCATTGGCGAGGAATATCTGCTTACCGAGTCAGTATGTGTGGAAATTAGAAACAGCATGGGAGCAGTCAGCTTGTTAGGGGTTTACTCCAAGCCCCCCAATAGCAGCAGGGAGATGGAACAAAGCATAGGTCGGCAGATTTTGGAAAAGTGTGGACGTAGTAGGGTTGTTGTAATGGGTGACTTTAACTTTCCCAATATTGATTGGAACCTCTTTTGAGCATAAGATTTGAATGGAGCTGTTTTTGTAAGGTGTGTTCAGGAGGGTTTCCTAACTCAGTGCGTTGACAGGCCGACGAGGGGAGAGGCCATTCAAGACTTGGTGCTCGGAAACAAGCCGCGGCAGGTATCAGATCTTGCGGTGGTAGAGCATTTTGGTGATAGTGACCACAACTGCCTCTCATTCTACATAGGTATGGAGAAGGAGAGGATTAGGCAAAATGGGATGATATTTAATTGGGAAGGAGGAAATCATGATGCGATTAGACATGAGTTAGGAAGCATGGATTGGGAGCAATTGTACCATGGTACAGGCACTATAGACATGTGGAGACTGTTTAAGGAGCAGTTGTTGCAAGTGATGAATAAATATGTCCCACTGAGACAGTCAAGAAGTGATACGATAAAGGAATCTTGGATGACGAGAACGGTGGACTTCTCGTCAAAAGGAAAATGGTAGCTTACATAAGGTGGAGGACGTTAGGGTTAAGCTCAGCTATAGAGGATTACAGGCAGGCGAGGTTTGAGGAGAGCCAGGAGCTGGCACGAGAAAGGCTTGGCAGAACGGATTAGGGTGCAAACAAAGGTACTTTACACTTATGTGAGGATTAAGAGAATGGTCAAAGAAAGAGTAAGGCCGATCCGGGATAGCATAGGGAATTTGAGTGTGGAGTCTGAGGAGGGAGGGAAAGCCCGAAATGAGATTTTTGCTTCTGTCTTTACGAAAGAAACGAATTTTGTAGTGAATGAAACCTTTGAAAAGCAGGTGTGCATCCTGAAAAGGATGGAGATAGAGGAAGCTGGTTTACTGAAAATTTTGTCAAACATTAAGATTGACAAGTCACCAAGACCGGACCAGATTTGTCCTCGGCTGCTTTGGGAAACGAGAAATGCAATTGCTTCGCCACTTGCGAAGATCTTTGCATCGTCACTCTCCACTGGATTCATACCATAGGACGGGAGAGAGGGAAATGTAATTTCTCTCTTCAAGAAAGGAAATAGGGAAATCCCCAGCAATTACAGACCAGTAAGTCTCACATATGTAGTCTGCAAGGTGTTAGAAAGGATTCTGAGAGATAGGATTTATGACCATCTGGAAGAGCATGGCTTGATTAAATGCATTCAACACGACTTTGTGATGGGCAGGTCATGCCTCACAAACCCTATCGAATTCTTTGAGGATTTGACTCGAAAAGTTGATCAGGATCGAGCTGCGGATGTGGTGTATATGGGTTTCAGCAAGGTGTTTGATAAGGTTCCCCATGGTAGGCTCATTCAGAAGGTCAGGAGGAATGGGATACAAAGGAACTTAGCTGTCTGGATACAGAATTGGCTGGCCAACAGAAGACAGCGATTGGTAGTAGAAGGAAAATATTCGACCTGGAAGTTTGCACAGAGTGGTGTTCCACAGGGCTCTGTCCTTGGGCCTCTACTTTTTGTACTTTTTATTAATGACTTGGATGAGGGGATTGAAGGATGGGTCAGCAAGTTTCCAGACGACACAAAGGTTCGAGGTGTAGTTGACAGTATAGAGGGCTGTTGCAGGCTGCAGCGGGACATTGACAGGATGCAGAGATGGGCTGAGAGGTGGCAGATGGAGTTCAACCTGGATAAATGCGAGGTGATGCATTTTGGAAGGTCGAATTTGAAAGCTGAGTACAGGATTAAGGATATGATTCTTGCCAGTGTGGAGGAACAGAGGGATCTTGGTGTGCAGGTACATAGATCCCTTAACATGGCCAACCAAGTGGACAGCGTTGTTAAGAAAGCATATGGTGTTTTGGCTTTCATTAACAGGGGGATTGAGTTTAAGAGTCGAGAGATCTTGTTGCAGCTGTATAAAACTTTGGTTAGACTGCACTTGAATACAGCGTCAAGTTCTGGTAGCTCAATTATAGGAAAGATGTGGATGCTTTGAGAGGGTTCAGAGGAGGTTTACCAGGATGCTGCCTGGACTGGACGGTTTATCTTATGACGAGAGGTTGACTGAGCTCGGACTTTTTTCATTGGAGAAAAGGACGAGCAGAGGGGACCTAACTGAGGTATACATGATGATGAGAAGCATCGATAGTGTCGTTAGCCAGAGACTATTTCTCAGGGCAGAAATGACTAACACGAGGGGTCATAGTTTTAAGCTGATTGGAGGAAGGTATAGAGGATATGTCAGGGGCGAATTCTTTACACAGAGAGTTGTGAGAGCATGGAATGCGTTGCCAAGAGCAGTTGTGGAAGTGAGGTCATTGGGGACATTTAAGAGACTACTGGAAATGCATATGGTCACAGAAATTTGAGGGTGCATACATGAGGATCAGTGGTTGGCACAACATCGTGCACCGAAGGGCCTGTTATGTGCTGTATTGTTTTATGTTCTATGTTCTATGTTCTAATATACCTAAATAGGAAACATGCCCATTACCCCCGGGACCATTGAAAATGAAATCAGGATTCTCCCACAGCATCAGTTATTTCCCTGGGTTCGACCATAAACATGGCCTCCGACTTTATAAAATCAATGGTATAGCCGGAAATGGCACCAAACGAGCTGATGCATTGTATGTGGTAAGGCAACAACACTGTGGGATTTAACAAAAATTTAAGACCATCATCTGCAGACAATGTAATCTTACGTGACTTCTATCCCACTTATTGGGCAGATATGTTGGGGTCTCTGCAGATGGCCTTCGCCAGTGGCTCAATCACCATCATAAACAACACTGGCGAAAGGGGATAACCTTGTCGACTGCCTTTAGAAACATTAATTTTACAGGATCGCACACAGAGGATCCCTTTCAAGGACCCTCACCCACTTCATAAAAACTTTGCCTGTACCAAACCATTCGAACATATAGAAGAGATACGGCCACTCAACCCAAGCAAATTACTTCTCTGCATTTAAAGAGATCATTAATACCTGTATAATTTGCTGTTGACACGCTTGGATCTTATTGAACAATCTCCTAACATTGTTGGAATATCTGAAACCTTTTATAAGCCGGTGTGGTGCTCTTTGACAATGGAAGGATAAATAGTTTCCATGCTTAATGCAAGGGACTCAGACAGAATTTTGAAATCAATATTTAGAAGTGAGATGGGCATATGAGAAGCACAATCTTTTGGTGTCTTCCTTTTCTTAAGAATAAGAGAGATACGAGCCTCTCTTAAGGATGGTGGGAGGCAGTCGTGACTGTGAGAGAGACTAAAATGGTAAGCATCGGCCGTGACAATAGGTTTATAAATTCTTCATAAAATTCACTTGGACATCCGTCAGGACCAGGCGCCTTTCCGCCTGGAAGCTGCTTTACGCCTTTCTGCACTGACAATGGTGCATTAAGGCAAGACACTTATTTGGGAGTTACCACTGGAAGATCCAAGTTCTTGAAGAAAGATTCCATCTTAATCCATTTATCCACATAATGCTCAGTCTAATATAACTCGGATTAAAACCTCCAAAATGCTGTTTTTACCTTTATGGGATCGCAGGTAAGGGACCCAGTACCTTTCCTAATTGAGGTAGCGGCTTTGGGGCTCTCTTCTCCCTCGCAAGATAAGCTAAATATTTACCCGGCGTATCACCATGCTCAAAAAGCCTTTGTTTTGCTAAAGTAAGTTCCATCTTGGCTGTCTGTGTGAGCATAGAATTCACTCCAGACTGAAGCGTTGTGATCCTCTGCAGTCTCTCCACCGAGCGTCTATCACAGTATGCCCTCCCGGCTGCCTTCAACCGTGCCTGGAGCAAGCGTTCCTGCCCCAGTTTCCCGAATCCTAAAGAATAATTATTCCTTTGGCATAAGCCTTAGCAATGTTCCACAGAAAATTGGATGGGTCACTGGTTAAATCTGAATTAATGGTAAAGAAAGATCTGAATTCATTACAGAAATACTCAATGTACTTACTATCCTTAAGAATAAAGGGAACCACTCGCCAGTGTCTCGACCCTGCTATATTGCCCTTAATCTTAACCAATAAGTATACTGTTGCATGGTCAGAAATGGTAATATTCGCAATTGTACAGAACACCACTGAAACGAACACTGCTGCACGGTGAGGATGCTTTGGAGTCTGCGTTTGCTGCCTTCAAGAGTGGATTCTGTCTTTGTTTGTCGACTCTATCTCCGACAATGCACTCTGTACACCGGACTGGACTCTTTCTGGGAATGGATTCTGCATTCTGAAGAGGCTGTTTATGCTGATAGACTCTGTGTACCAGAAGGGATTCTGTCTTGTTGCTTGTTGGATTGATCACCTGCACGGAATTTGTGAGTCCCTGGGTCTGGCAGACCTTACTGTGAGCTGGGAGGCTCATAGGTCATCCTGAAAGCTGTCACCGCCTCGAGTTCGAGACTCAGGGGAAACATCTTCTCAGCATCTAATTGTCAAGCCCCCTGTGTGTCTTGTACATTTCAGTAATATCACCCCCATTCATTTCAACCACAATGAATAATCGCCTCACCATTTTACATGCACTCAATAAATCAACCCTTTAATCCCAGGAATCCGCCTCATGAACCAACCTAGTTACTTGGAACATCAGCATGCTGACGTTACGTTTCATGCACAGGAACACTCCAATCCCATTGTGGTGCTCCTTTTTTGGGAATCCTCTCCATTAAATAACAGCCTGCATTTTGGTTCTCAGTGTCATCTTCAAACTGGGATATATATTGCACTGAGTTTCCACCGTCAGGCTGTCAGTATAGATTGTAAATAACTGATGCCATCGGATTGATATTTTTGGTAATCCAAAAGATACACCTTTATCATGAAGATCCAATAATCCTGACTCTCCGATTTCTATCTGTTAACTAACCGTTATCCCATGCTAATATATTATCCATCATACTAGAAGCCTCTGTCTTGTGTCAGCGCGTTTATTTTGTGATACCTTGTGAAAAATCTCTGGAAAGCCTTATGTTGACCAGTTTCCTTTATCAAGTCTGCTTGTCATATTCTCAGGAGTTCCTGATGAAAGGCTCCTGCCCGAAACATTGATTTTCCTGCTCCTTGGATGCTGCCTGTCCTGTTGTGCTTTTCCAGCATGACTCTAATCTTGACATTCTCAGGGATCTCCAGAAAAAAAATGTGTATATTTTCACAGAACAAAAATAGTTTTTCTTTCACAAAACCATGCAACTCTGCATTAAGCTTTTCTAAATGACCTGTGATTCCTTCCTTCATAGCAGACTTGAGCAGATTCCCAGCAATACTGGTTAGGCTAAATGGATCGTGCTTTCTGTCTCTTTCCTTTCTTGAAGACAAGTGCCACACTGGAGGTTCTCCAGTTTCGCTGGAACACTCCTGTAATCCAGAGTTATGGAATATTTCACACAGTCCTGCTCGTCACTCTGTGACCACTTCTTTTAAAATTAACTATGAATTACTGCTGACCTGCTTACCCTTATTCTTGCCTGTTAGTTAAAAACCTTGTTACTTTTGTTACAGACAGTTCAAGAAATTCCGTCGTATTACCATTTTGTTTATACCATTGACATGCTTACAGTACTTTCCATTGAGGAACGATTTAATATACTGGTGTAAGTTATTTGCCATTTCCCTGTGGCCAGTTCCCTAGTTACACCCTCCATATGGCCTCAATTTACTTTCCTGACTGCACTTCTGCCTTAGCTCACAAACACATTTTTAAGTTTTGTTTTATACAGAAGGAAAAGCTCGTGACGCTTGCTTTTATATTTCTTGCAAATTTATTACATGATATCTTTTCATACATCTTCCTCGCTTTCTAGATTCATACAGCCATATCGTACATAAACAGACCATATGGTCCAACTTGTCCATGCTGGCCAGGTTTTCTAAACTAAACTAGTCTCATTTGCTTGCACTTGGCCGATATGCCTCTAAACATTTCCCATTCATATGTTTATCCAAATGTCTTTGAAATATTGTAGCTGTACTTGCATCTACGACTGTTCCTCTGGCAGCTCATTCCATACTTACATCACCCTCTGTGTAAATAAAGTTGCCCCTTTGTCCCTTTCAAGTTTTCCCTTTTTTGCTTTAAAGCTATGCATCTATGTTTGAACTCCCCGATCCTGCAGAAAAGACCTTGGCTATTCACTCTATCCATGCCTCCCATGACATTATAAACTTCGAGAATGTCACCCCTCAACCTCCTACAATCCATCTGATACTAACTTCGACATAAAATGTTTAACAATAAGCACTTCAAATTTGAAAGAATTATAAAGATGACAGGGAAAGAAAACAGCCCAAACTTCATACTGTCAGTTTTGCTCTATGTTACAAAACTGAGGCAGCATGAAACTGTTACTAGTGCCAATAAGAGGTCAAGCACCAGAATTCCTTAGTGGGAACGAGGTGATGATCTATAGAGTGAAAACCTATCTCTTGCTAGATCTATATAATACCACATGGTCAATATTTTCTCTCCTGTTCTCTCTGTGACCTTATGTGGTTGTGTTTTCTTTATCTTACACTCAGTTAGAGAGAATCCCTTTCCCCCATTCACATCTTAATTGAAACCCATTTTGCATCATCTTCTCGTTCACAACTGCTAATAGTCCGTTTATCTTATGCCATTCCCTCTTTTCCAAGTCATGCATCCGCCAACTCCGGCAATTGATTAAAAAGCCGAGTTTCCAACCTTTTTCAGTTCTGAACAAGTTACACGGACTTGTAAGGCTAACTCTGTTTCTCTGTCTCTGCAGATGCTGCCAGACATGCAGGGTTTCTCCAGAAACGAATAGGCACAGCACAAATTTTCAATTAAAGAAATAGAGAAGGATACTGGAACTAAATACGCAGAAAATTGCTGGAGAAACAGATCTTCGTAAAAGTGTCACTGGACCCAAAAGTATAACTCTACATTCACTACAAAAGACGCCCGAAGACCTGCTTTGTTTTTTCAGCAATTTCTGAACAAGCTCCAATTTGTGAAAGTTTCTCAAACGTCCTGTCCAACACGGAGAGTCGTACCTTTGGGAACTGAACGATAATGCAAAGTGCACACATTCATTGGCTCTAAAACTGCATGTGGCTGGCATCACTAACATCACAGAGCTCTTCATCATGGTCAGGGAGTAAACCAGAGAGAAACACATTCAATTCAACAGCACAAGATGAAGGAGAAGATTCAGATGAATATGTTAAAGGGTTTGAGTAATGTAACACATTTGAAGCATGACACCAAGGAGAGACCCTCAGCAGACTGAGAGTAGGAAAATAGAAGTATTACCGCATCAGAAACCAGGTGATGTCACTGAGTTCATGGCTGATCGGTGAATGGGTCTCGATGTGAACTGGGGGACAGTCATTAGAATTGAGTTGCAGATATTGCAGCTCAAACTGGACTATCACGTGATGCTGTTGACAACAGCAGGAATAAAAGCAGGATTATATTCAAACATAATCTGTATCATTTTCCCCAGGATATTCCATCAGTCGACAATTACCACCAAGTCGAGTGATGGTTCAGTGGTGTGTGTGGGTGAACATGTCAAGGTCAGGACCATGCGTACCTTAAGCTGATGACAAACCATTAAAGATACCGCACTTGAATGGTTTCATTCCAAACAGCAGAACTAACATCTGACAGAGAGGACGAAATGATCCCAAGACCAACAGATCAGATCTAAGCTCTGCAGTCCTGCCACATCCAGACATAAGTGTCAATGTACTATTAAACAACTTACTGGAGGAGAGGACACCAGAAATATCCCCATCCTAAATAATGGAACAGCCCTGTACATCAGTGAAAATGACAAGGATGTATTATCTGCACCATCCTCAGCCAGAGGTGTTGAATCGATGATCCACGTCACCCTCATCATGATGTCACAGAATCACAGATGCCCGTCTTCATCAAATTCGACTCGCTGCACTTGACATGAAGAAACAGTTGGACACGTAGATACAACAAAGTCAATGGGCCCTGACACCATTCCCGCAATGGTACTGAAGACTTGTGCTGCACAACAGGCCGTGTCCCAGGGGAAGCTTTTCCATTCCAGCTCCAACTCTGACAACTCCCTGGCAATGTGGAAAATTATTCACACTATGTCCCGTCCCCTAATAGATTAATAATTACATTATGACCATAAAACACTCCCTTAGTGCCTTCACGATTATCACATTGGTGGGAGTTCATTTTGACAGAGCTGTCAAGCAGTACAGAAATAACCCGCTCAGTGTGATTTCCGATAGGTTCCTATGTGGACATGGTGCTGTTGTGGAAATGTCACTGGATTGCTAATCCAATACAGGATAATGCTCTGGGCAGCTGGTGGATTTAAAAAAAAATAATAAAATATCATGATCTAGAATCTGGTGATGGCAACAGTGACCTTGGATCCAATGTTGATTGTAAACATCGATCTCCTTCCCCAACGTACTTTCAGGAAGTGAATCTCCCGTGCTTTGCTGGTCTGGCCTAAAAATAACTCCAGACATAGAGCCATGTGATAAAGTCTTCAATTGTCCCTGAAACGGCCAAACAATACACTCAATTGTAACAAACTGGTCCAAGGTCTTAAAGGATAAAACCAGACAGAATACCCGGCACCAGCCTCGATATCAGAAAGGGGAATGGGAACACAGTCCTGTTGACCCTGCAGAGTCCTCCTTCCTAACATCTGAGAGCTTGTGACAACATTTACAGAGCTTTCCCACAGGCTGCACGGAAACATCGGGAAAGGAGTAGGCCACTCAACACATTTAGCCTTCCCCATTCTAGTTCATTGAGAAAATCACCTCAATGCAATTTTCCCGACACAGTGTTCATATCCATTAATATGTTTAAACATTGTCAAATATAAAATAAGAACTGTTGCAGTCCCTTCAGTCCATCAATCTTGCTCCTTGATTCAATATACAGGCAGTTTTCTGATAACGCAGGTTTATTAAACGTGATTTGAATGCAATGCGATTCGTGAATTGTGCACCTTTTCTCTATAAAGTGAGCTTCCGCTCACTGTGGCGCGATTCGTTGCCAGGCACCAGCTGAACAACAAAACCCAGCTTCAGGATCCTCTGTAATCAAAATGCACCCTCTGAGTGTTCAGCTAAAACAGGAATGCAATCCGCTCTGCAAAGCCTTGAACCTGAGCCTGAAATGGAGAAGTGTTCTCTCCAATTAGAAGGAACTTTATTTCAAACTGGGGGAGAATCTTGAGGAGAAATAGAATTCCATGTTGGCATCACGTGGTCAGTCAGCCCTGCGCGCTTTCAGGTGAAGAATTTGGTGAAAGGTGCAGGGATGTAGCCAGTGACTCTACTGTGAAAGTGTTCCGTTTACAGCACTACTTCATTACAATATATGATTAATTGTTTAATTAAACTGTGCTAGTGTGTGTGTTAGACGAATTTTGGTTTTTTACTGATATTTTGCAGTTCGCCCATTATTCTCTTTTCCCCATAGACCACATTATTAATATTGCATGATTTTCTGCAACACAGTGATGCACAGGAACACAGCGTCCACGTTATTGAAGAACAACCTGTAATGATATCTGATCCTCTATCTTCATACCATACCCTGCTCTCTCCCTATCCCTTTAGTTTCCAGAAATCCATTTTTATATTCAGTGCCTTGGTTTCCACAGTCTGATCTGGGAGATAATTCCCCAGGTTCACCACTCTCTGAGTGCAGACATTTATTCTCATCTCAATGCAGAGTGGTCTGTCTGTACCTAATACTGAGACCCCTTGTTTTGATGTCCCAGCCAGAGGAATTGTCACCCCTGCTTCCAATCTGTCTTGCACTGACAGAGGTATATATATTTTACTGATATCTCCACTCGTTTTCCTAAAGCCCATGGAAGTCAGGCCCAGCCACCCCAGATTCTGCTCCCACAACAGCGATCAGTCTGGTCATCTTCGCTACTCTCCCTCCATGTCAGGTTTGTCCTTTATTAGGTAAGGAGACCAAAACTATACGTAATACTGCACAGTGTTCGAGATGAGGTCTCACCAACGCCCTGTACAGCTGCAGTAAAACACCCTTACTCTTGTATTCAAATCCCCCTGAAATGAAGGTGAATACACGATTTATCTGCCTTTCTGCTTTCTGCTCCTGCAATATTGCTTTCAGTGACTGGTGTACAGGGAGATCCAGATCCTTTTCAATGTTACAGCTCCCCACTTGTTGGGTCTGTGTACACTGGTCAGCGTGCCAAAGCCATTCCCAGTCCTGAATTCATGATTCAGATCTCATTGCCCTACACTGACCTCGGGGGGTTGCACAGAAGAAACAAAAATGCAGCTTAAGTTCCTTTATAGATTGACATTTTTCAACGAAACCCTTTTCAAATGATAGGCTCCAGTTCTGTTTTTCCCATCAAAGGTCACAATATCACATATCCCCCTACTCCTCTCCCCATTGCTCCTCACGTGCCACGTATTTGCCCAGACACTCCACTTGTCTCAATCACCTTGGAGCTTTTTGACATCCTGCTCACCCACTCACAATCTGATATTGTTTAGTGCCATCTGCAAACTTGAAAGTATTTTACTTGATCCACTCAATCATACATATGATGTGTATTGGGAATAGCTGGGGCCCAAACCCCAACCCTTGCTATATCCTCCAAGCCTTCCATTCAAAGAATACATTGTTTTATTTCTACTCACTGCTTCCTGACAGCTCTCCCATTCTAAAACCATATTAGTCCCAGACCCATAGGATTTGAATTTGCATAATAGGCTTTATCAAAAATCTTTCTGAAAATGCGCATATTTCATTGATTGCATCTCCATAATTATGCTAAAGGCACTTTCTCAAATATGATTCCTGTTTGATCAATCACTGTTGACTTTGTCTGTGCTCATTACTTTCAGTTCCAATACTTCCTCTAAAACTGTTCAGGTGCTAATTTCATTCTATTCCCTTTTTCTAAACAGACTAATGTTCACTAGTTTTGTTGGGAAGTTTTCTTTTTTGTTTCGTTTTCTTATGTGAAGACATAACTGAAGTATTTGGTCCACAGTTCTGCCTTTTCCCTTTCCTCAATTCTCTGGTATCAGACTGTAAGAAAGTTGCACCTTTTTTCCCGTAATTTTGCCATTGACATATTTTCAGAAGATATTACAAGCTCAATCTTAAAACCCCTGTTAATATACTCTTCAGGAACCCATCAATTCCTACCTTAAGCTACTCAATGATTGATCTTCCACAGCCATACAAACACAGAAGCACAGACTTTGTCCCATCAACAATACAGCACGGTCGACATTAGCCCCACTTTCCGACACAAAACCGTAGCCGTGAATCTTATGGCATTTCAAGTTCACAACCGTGTATTTTCTAATGGTTGTGAAGTTACCATGACAATTCTTCTCTCAGGAAGTGCATTCCTGACCCTAGCACCCTATGAGTGAAAAACAATCCTCAATTCCTCTCCACATCTCAAATCCTTCACTTTAAAATGTGCTCCATTGTTCTTGGCCATTTGACTAAAAGGAACAGCTGCTATCTATCCATCCTGTCCAGGTCCCTCGTAATACTATCCTTCTGAATCTCGGCCCACTCAGCCTTCTCTCCTCCAAATTAAACAGCCCGAGCTTATCCAGCCTAAGTCCATAGCTAATATGCTCCATCCCAGCGAACATCCTGGTCAATGTCCTCTCAGCCCTCTGCACGACAATCACATTCTTCTTGGAATGTGGTTCCTCGCACTACAATCAGTATTCCATCTTGGCTAAAGCAAACTTCCGCATAGCTCTTATAATCTATGCCTTGATGAATAAAGGTTATGTCTACGGTCCCCTATGCTTTCTCAAATTGTGCATTAACCAGTTTAGTCACATTCAGGGATTTGTGGAGAAGCACCCTCTGAGCTTCCTCGTGTGCTGCCATTCACTGAGTTCTCCCCTGTCCAGTTCCTTCTTCCAAAGTGCATCGTTTCATATTCATCAGGGTTACATTCCATCTGCCATTGATCCACCAATCTGACCATTCCATCTGTATCTCCCTGTAACATAAGATCTTCCTCCTCACTGCCAACCACCCGGCCAATCTTTGTATCAAACACAAACTTAGTTGTCACACTCCCGCCACCCCCGTCTATATTCACAGCTGCATAATTTATGAATACCACAAATAATCAGGTTAAAGATGACACAACACCAGGTTATAGTCCAACAGGTATATTCGGAGGCAATAGCTTCGAAGAGCTGCTTCTTCATCAAGTGGTTGTGCGCTTTAAAATCTCGTGCCTCTGAATAAACCTGCTGGACTATCACCTGGTGTTATGTGATTCTTAAGTTTGTACGCCCCAGTCCAACACCAACACCTCCGAATCACAAATAATAAGGAACACAGTACTGATCCCTGTGATACACCATTGGACACCGATCTCATTCACACTGACAGCCTTCAACCACTACCCTCTGTCTCCTAACAGTAAGGTGAATTGGAAGCACCTTGGCAAGTCACGAATGCTTCCGACCTGTTCCTTTGTTATTCTTTTCCGCTTGACACACTTGCAGAATATCTGGGAATTCTCCCTGATCTTGCCCTACCAGCAGGTTTCTATGCCACTATTTTAGACAGTTCTCACCAAGTGAAGAATTTCCTCATTATTGTGGTCTTAAATGGTCTGTCCCTTAAACTGCAATTATTTGCCTTTAATGTGGAACTGACAACCAGGGAAACGTACTGTTTATTTCAAACTTGGCATATGTTTTGTGAAGTTTCCAAGTTTCATTGTGACCCTCCTCTCATTCTTTCAAACTCTAACGAACACAGGCCGAGTTTCCTCAACAGGCAATCTCGCCATCTGAGGGATTAATCTGGACAATGTCCATTGCACTTTTTTGTGGTCAGTATATCCTTTCTCAGATTGGGTCACCAACACTTTACACAATGGATGTAGGTTTGCTCGCAACATTTCCAGATGTTTCGTTATCTTACGAGGTAACATCTTCAGGGGACCTCATGCGAAACAATGCTTAAAATTCCTGCTTTCCATTTATATGTTTGGATTTCTTTGTGTTGGTGATGCTATTTCCTGTGGCGAAGTCATTTCCTGTTCCTTTTCACAGAGGGTGGTTGATGGGATCTAAAAACTAATAGCACATCGATTTAGACATCTGTCAGAAATACAGAAGGATTTTCTCCATTGTTGCTGTTAATTCCTAAAAATCCAGTATTACACACTGTATAATAGATTCCAACAGTTTCCAACTTGCAGATGTCAAGTTAATTGTTCGGCAGTTCTCCAAACTATGTCTTCTTCCCTTTATAGATGCTTGGATCCCTTCCATCCATCTATAGTGCTTGGACCACGTTTGCTAACTTCCATTTATCCACAATGGCTTCCAGGCTCTGCAGAATGCACAGGAAAATGAAACACAGTCATTGACTGTCTAATTATTATTTCTATTGCCGATTTATGTCTGACATTTTAATATGAAGTACATTAGGTGCGTCAAACTTAGCAATGCTCAATCCAGTTACATTCTCAAATACCACCTTGTTACTGATATAAGTTGACTTTATGTCTTCAGTTGCAGAAGCCCAACATGATCACTTGGTATTACTGCGTGATTTTGTGGATCTTCCTCCATGAAGACAGATGCAAAGTAACTGGTTATTTTCTTGGCCATTTCCCTGTTTTTCACAATAAACTCTCCTCTCCCGATTACCAATTTCCATATTTGACCTTGCTTTTACTTTGTTTCCTTTGAAATACAGATTGTAGATTTATGCAGTGTTTTTGTTCGTGTTTGTTAGCATTCATGTTCTGTTTTTGATTTCCTTATCAATTTCATGGCTCTTGTTTCTCGATCGTGAATTTGTGAGAATTCTCAAGTTTCCACAATGACTGAAATTCTTCCGAAACCACTTCCTATGATTAATATGTTTTCTAATTTGTTATGTTAAACATCATTGTGTCATTTTCCCTTTATTTGGTGTTTATACCTGAAAGAAATAGACGTATTATTCAGACTTTGCATTATTTCTATAAATCTCCTGGTCCTGACCAGATATATTCAGGAACACTGCAGGAGGACAGAGAAGGAATTGCGGTATCCCTGGCTGATATTTTTGCATCATCGCTGGCCAACAGGTGAGGTCCCGGGGGACTGGAGGGTTGCGAATGCTGTGCCCTTACTCAAGAAGGGCTAAAAAGAAAAACTTGGGAACTATGGACCACTAAACCTAAAATCTGTAGCGGGTAACTTACGTGAAAAGGTCCTGAGAGATAAGATATACGTGCATTAGAAAAGACAGGGTGTGATTCTGAGCAAGATTAGAGTGTTGCTAGAAAAGCACAGCAGAGCAAGCAGCATCCGAGGAACAGGAAAATCAACGTTTCGGGCAAAAGTCTATCATCAAAGTCAGCACGGCTTTGTGCATCGGACACCATAGCTCACCAATCTGTTCGAATTCTATGACGAAGTGACCAGCAACGTTGAGGAGGTCAGGGTTGTATGCGTAGTCTACATGGATTCAAGTAAGGCCTTCAATAAGCTTCCACATGGTGCGCTGCTCTGGAAGGTTAGATCGCATGAAAATTGAGGATGACCTGACAAATTGGATACAAAATTGGCTTGATGGTAGGAAGCAAAGAGTAATAGTGGAAGGATGCTTGTCAGACTGGAGGGCTGGGACTAATAGAATGCATCGGGGCGATGCTGGCACCACTATATATTACATATATCTATAATTTAGATGAGAATGTACGTGCATGATTTGTAAGTTTGAAGATGACAATAAAATAGGCGGTTACATGGAGAATGACAAAGGTTATCAGAAATTTCAGAACTTACAGCAGTACCTTGATCAGCTTGGGAAGTGGGCTGAGAAATGGTAATTGGATTTTAATGCAGATCAGTGTAAGTTCTTGCATTTTAGAAACTCAAATCAATATCGGAGTTTTATGGTGAATGGCTGGGTCTTAAGGAATGTAGTGGAACAGAGGGACCTTGGAATTCAGGTACATAGTTCTCTGAAAGTTGATTCAGAGGTAGACAGGGCAATGAAGAAAACTTTTGGCACACTGGCATTCATCAGTCAGGGCACTAGGTAGCGAATTTGGGGAGCTATGCTGCAGAATACGGGGCACTGATGAGGCCATACTTGTAGCGTTATGTTCAGTTTTGGAAACTTTGCTACAGGAATGATGTTATTATACTGGAATGAGTGCAGAAGTAATTTACAAGGATGTTGCCAAGTACTCAAAGCTCTGAGTTATAGGGAGAGGTTGGAAAAGCTCGGACTTTTTTCTTTTGTGTGCATGTGACCGGGGAGAGAATCTTATTGAAGGGTATAAGATCATAATAGGCATTGATAGAGTGAATGCACTCAGCGTTTACTTCCCGGGATTGGACAATCACGGACTAGAGGGAATCAGTTTAAGATCAGAGGAGTAAGAATAAAAGGGAACCTGAGAAGCAACGTTTTTACACACAGGGTGATACGCATATGGAATGAGCTACCAGCAGAAGTAGTTAAGGTGGGTACATTCACAACATTTAAAATGCATTTTGACAAATACAGGATAGGAAAGGATTAGAACGATACGGGGCAATGATTGGGACGTGGGGCATGTGTGAATTGACATTTTGATCGGAATGGATCAGTTTGAGCCGAAGGGCCTATAGGACTCTATGATTATAACAACCATTGCTTACCTCCCACTGAATGTTATTTTGTATTTTCCCAATTTACTGGAACAAACTTGACCCTCTCTGCTCCATGTACAAAATGTGCAAACATTCTATATTGTATGCAGACGCCGTGTAAAATACAACATATTAATGTCACTATTCCTTCAAAGCTGCTTCAGAGCAAGGACATTGATTAGACCTCCTGACCACACAACACCAAATCCGAAAAAAACTTGATCTCTAGTTTGGTTCAATACATACTCTTCAACACACCTGAAATACATTTAGGGAATTTATTTTTCACAGTCACTTCGTTAACGCAGTTGAGATGCAACTTGAGACCATCCAATAAGAATGCAGGATCGAGTCTAAGTTTCAGCGCATATAGCGCTCAGAATTTCTGCAACAGTTTTAGTTTCGATATATAATACACCAATATTTGCTTCTCCTTGTTATTTGTAAGCTCCCCTTAAACTGAATCTGAGGGACATGGTCTGTGGCGTTATTGGTGATAGATTTGGACAAGACATTCCGGAAGGGTCACCTTGACGCTGTGATACATGTCAAGCGTCAATAACCTTCTCCGCTCTGTCAGGATAAGGGTCACCATATTCTATCTGCTCCTTCACACTCCCTGTATACCTGTTATAGCACTGACCCCCGAACAAGGCTCACACTCTATTTCCAAATAAGGCTCAGCCATTTCGAAACTCACTATTGAATTCAGCAACTGTTTTCCTCACTTTCTCTGTCACCTACACAATACCCCCCACACTAATAATACTAAATTGATTTACAACTGTCGACTGACTCATTCCGGACACCTCACCATTCCCCCCCAGCCCCACACCCACCAGCACTAAAGCAGGGTCACCCATTTCTACTCTCCCTCCCTCTCTCCCTTTCTCCTGTTCCAGGAGAAACGGTCTGGAATGGGACAGATAGGACCAAGCTGGGTGGTTCTGTGCCTGATATCTATTCCCTCACACCCTCTTCTCCCGCCAAGTGGGGAGGAACCTGGCATGAGCCAGACAGAAACAAGATGGCTCATGTGGAGTTTCTGAAACATCCACTTCCCATCAACGGATTAAAGAGCAACATTCAGTTCTCACTTTAAACCCACTGTCAGTTCCAACGTCAGTCCATTCACTCCCAAACAAAAACAGATACCTCACTGCACAGAGATCCAGACACTGAAATGCACAGACGTATTGGTAAACACCCCAACATACTAACATGCACAACAAATATAAGGAGATGGGCATACACACAGATGGCAACACACAGAGATATGTACAATTGCGCACAAGTAGACACAAACACAGATAGAAACACAGAGGCTGATACATAGGTACACAGATGTAGACACAAAAATACACAGAAAACAAGCACATTGACACACACATACGGACACACACACACACACACACACACACACACACATATACACACACATTCACACAGAGACACAAGCACTGGTGTCATTAAGACACAAATCGACACATTTTTGGTTTATAAAGGGATCAGGAATTCTAGGGAGAAGGCAGGAGATTGAGTTTGGGGTACATACAATAGATTGTTGAATGGCATATCGGACCTGATGGGCCGAATGGTCTCATTCTGCTCCTTTTCTCATGCTCATGTGGTGTTATGCTGTCAAGTATTCATTTTCTGAGATTGCAACAGATGCTGAGTTTGATACATATTTGACTGGAAAGAGTCAGTGGGAATGTGGGACAGGTTTTGGAGGGCAGAATGGTTCATGGTTATTCCTAATTATTATATCCTTAAGTATGAAAAGAGGTGGTGATTTGATGTGAGGTTAGCACAGTTTTAATGTAATAGCTCCGACAATGAAACAAAGATAACCCTTTCCATCCCCAGGGAAAGGGAATATTGAGGATATTCTAGACTGAGCTCAACTTTTCTTTGCTGGACAGGAGAGTCAATGTTTATCGGGAACAGACAGGAGAGGGATGATCAGAGACAATTGGACCAGCCATGAGCATTCTGAATGTGTTGTTATCTCAATCCACCCTCGAAGCTGTTACAGATATATACTGCTGTCTCTACCCAATGTGTTGTTCCCTCAATCCGTCTCACGGTGCCGTTACAGAGATATACTGCTGCCCCTACCACATGTGTTGTTCCCTCAATCCACCCCTCGATGCTGTTACAGGGGAGGGGACCACCCCAATCCGTCAGACAGGATCGTTACAATGAGACAGAAGGAGACCATTCTGCCCCTCTAAGAAATTACACAGGAATATAGAATTAAGTAATTCAGATCGTTGAGTACATGACACAGACCAGGACGAGGCCATTCAAACCGCCTGAGCGGCTGCACAGGAACAGGGAATATGTCGCTAGCAGGAAATAGAGAGTCGAGAGAAATGTTTACTTTCAAGCTGCAAAGCTCTAACTGATGGAGTGCCTCAGAGATCACAGTGGGGTCATCAATGATCAACAATCTATCTCAATGATCTGGAGGAAAGGGAGGGAATGGCTTGGAGCTCAATTAGCACGTACACCAAGATTCATTGTGTCGTCAAATTGAGAAACTAAGTCTGCATTATGATTATAGACAGGGAAGGTTAGTGTGCAAACCTTCAGTAGAAATAACACAAGGTACATTGTCTGTTTTGGCATGAAGGATAAAATAATGGTAATCAATTTCAATGGAAAGAGATTGCAGAACTCTGTGATACAGGCGGTTTCCATGTTCCTGGAAAATGAATCATGTGAAGCCAGTCTGCAGATGCAGCAAGTGATTTGGAAGATAAGTGGAATGATGCTGTTTTTGACAAAAGGTTAAGTTTTAATTGCAGGAATGTTTTACTGCATCTCCACAGGGCATTGCTGAGACCACATCTGATGCACTGTGTGCAGTTTTCATCCCCTAACACGAAAATAAAAGAATACAATTATTTTTGAAACTTTCAAAGACGTTTTCCTTTTCTCATTCCTGGGATGCCGGCCTTTGGTTATGGGGGATAATCAGTTCCGATCTTAGCCTAGAAATAGTATTGAACCACCATGACTTTCAGAAAAGTGCATCAGCTGTATGCATATTATCTCTTGTCAGGGAGACTAAAGCTAGAGAAAATATTTGAAGAAAAAGATGCATTGATATGAACACACATACCTTGAAGACACCTACCAATATTGACAAATTACACAGACACGTGTAAGCATGTCATCAAATTATAAAATGGGGACATTCCATGAGACCAGGAGGAGGCTAATCAGCCCCACGAGATAGTTATACAGAAACAGGAGGGCGTCATCGATACTCTAACATTACAAACCAATGAAGCCGAGACTGCATTGATACGGGGCTCCATGGTGTCAATCATGGTTCCATTGTTTGTAGAACGTGTGCTACCTTAACATGGTTTGCTGGCAGTGATAAGGGAAACTAAATGTTTTGTGTAAAGTCTTAAGGAGGCATCTTCTATATCCGAGAAAACACTCCCATGTGTTCTATGTCGGTCAGAAGCTGCTGGGAAGAGTTAATTCTTTTATAATGAAGGTACTGTTGCTGCTGTCGGGATTATGGATGGCATGACGTTCATTGCAGGATCACGCACCAAGTGAACTGTATTAACGTTGGGAGAGTTTTTTTTTTCAAAAGCCTGAACCTCTCTCTCTCTGTTTCTGAATCGAAATAGGGAGTGGGGGTGGTTGGGTGGAACGTTCTCAGAGGCTCTTAAACTATCGAGAATCATGTAACCCGAGTGAAAAAAAATCCATGGAATTTATCACCGGAACAGTGTCTGTTCAGAACATCATAAGTGATTGTGCATCCCCCTGAATGTTCAATGCAATCACCTTATTCTCTCACTGAGCTTCACTCACTGTTCATGTTGCCATCATCCCAGGGATTAGTCTGGTGAGACTTGAGAGAAAGTCTATCCACAGTACCCCAAATACTGCCTCAACACACTCAGGGATGATCACAATAATCCTTTTCTCTCACTTAGACATCGCCGTTTCCTTTCTGAGTTATGAAACGCCATTATTTCTCTATGCACTACGACTGACATGGAATTTATAAGTTCCTTATATCTTTACGTCAGCATCAATAAAGCCAGCACCAGAGTTGCCTATGGGGATGTGCATCACACTCGGGGAGCATTTCAATGAGATCGAATACACCTAAAAGATGTAATGATCTCCGACCTGAATAGAAGTGAGCTGTACTAATATGGGAAACAGGTAGAGGAAGGGAGCTATCTCTACTTTGGTCTTCTCTCACAGGATGCATGCAGGCCTGGTCAGGCAGCATGTTACACCAATCTTAAACTGAGTGGCTGGTTCAGTTGTTCCACAGGACAGCAAAGAGTAAAACACATTGCTTCGGGTTTGTAGTGTTGCAATTCAGGATAAATTCTCCTGCTTAATTAACACCAGAAACACAGAAAAGATTTATCCAATGCAGTAATGTGCGATAATTCGAGAGTATAAGAACTATTTAAAGTAAAAATTAACAACTTTATTTCTTACAGAGAATAATAATCGAACGAATGTTTACAACTTCTTCCTCTAACCTATCTTTGACCTTCCCCCTCCACAACACGAGTCAGATAAGACTCCAAATTAAGATTTACAAAATACAGCACTGTGAGTGGCACGGTGGCACAGTGATAAGCACTGCTTCCTTACAGTGCCAGCGACCCGGGTTCAATTCCTGCCTCAGGCTACTGTCCGTGTGGAGTGTGCACATTCTCCCCGTGTCTGCTTGGGTTTCCTCCCACAATACAAAACTGTGCAGGTTAGGTGAATTTGCCATTCTAAATTGCCGGTAGTGTTAGGTGAAGGGGTAATTGTAGGAGTCTGGGTAGTATACGGTTCGGTGTGGACTTATGGGCCTGTTTCCACACTGTAGTTAATGTAAGCTTATCTCAAAACCAGGAAGCTTTCGGTTCTTCTCCATCGTCTTTTCTTCTGGGGGATTCTGTTTCACAAGTTACTAATCAATGAATATTCTTTTAAGGGAGCTATTTTTCAGGCAGTATTTGCATGCTGGTAGCTTGGCAGCTCTGCACTCAACTGTTCAATTTTCCACGGTCTTGTACCTCCAAACTATTGGATTGTGTCATTGGCATTTAAGATTATCAATCTGTTACTTTCAAACTTGATTGGAAGTGGTTCATTTGGGGTATAATTTAAACTGTTTGGCTGAATTTGTGCCTGTCTCAAGACAATGAGCTAATCGAGTTGTTCGACCAAATGTTAAATTATATCTAATTTTCAGAAGACTTGGTGCTGTCAGGTAGTTTAAAGCTGCAGTACATCCACATGTTCATCACTGAAGTCACACGGAAACCTGATTAGGGAAGGTTGACACATTGACCTACCTAACGGACTTCAGGCAAGCAGATGGGTTTTCATAACAAAAGATAATGGTTGCTTTTAAATTCCACCACTTTCCTCCATGAGATATCAACAGACTATTATTCTGTGGCTCTAGAATATGAGTCAATGACTTGACTCCCATAAACTGTCTTCCTGTACGTGCAGGGAACACGTCAAACATCCTCAAGAGCAATTATTTAGTGATGGACATGTGATTAGAAGGCACTTGAAACTGTTGCATCCAGATTGAACAAAGGCAAAAATCATGGTTCATTCAGAAGTTGCACTGAGCCTGCAGACGAGACTGAGATATCATAATGATGGTTTTGGACAGGATTGGTGAGTGGGGAGGACATGGAGATGTAAATCCGTGAAGGACAAAATGGATTATGGAGTTTGAGAACATTCTGTGTCCTTCTCGCGTATCAGTGAGTAAATTATAAATAGCAGTTTGATAGTTATAATTTATAAGGAAAGGATTTTTTGTTTGGAACTGAAGACATTGACTTGAACTTTCCAAAATTTGTATATCATGAGCAGAAATTGAGTTCAACCCAGTTTAGTAGACAAATATAATTACTTACCAGGAACAACAACTATCACAAGGATGGGATAGTAACTACCTTGAATAATCCAAAAGATAACCTGGATCCGTGATGTTAATGATATCCAAGGCCAAGAAAGCCAGTAAAGACGCGAGGATAAACTTCTGTCCATTGTTGGAATATTCCAGTCTAATATTCTCAGATTCTGACCCATTGTTGGAACATTCCAATCCATGGTCCTCAGATTATGAATCATTATTGTAACGTTCCTGTCTAATGTTCGCAGATTTTGATCTCTCCTCCCGCTCTCTCTCTCGTGCTGCTGATCCCTGTTAGAGCTTTCAGTGATGCTCCTACTCACACTATGTGATAGCACATTGAACAGAGCCCTTTTATATTTCAACCATGGAAACTCTCCTCTCCACTGCCATAATTAGGATCCACTGAGATTGATATTAATGACAGTCACTGAACAAATAGCTCCAGTTAACCCCTTTGAATTCATTAATGATTTTATTAAAATTCAAAAGAACTTTTAACGTTTACACATTTGGCATGGGATATGTGTGGGGGGTGAACAGGAAGAAATATTTGAGATGGTAGATTGATTGAATGTAATCATTCAATCTGCCTTAGATATGACAGTAATGTCAAAGGATTGTCAGAACCTAAACAGGTTTCTCGGCTTATAAATCGAAATATACTGTCTGTAACTACTGATCAGTGATTATAATGTCAGTAAAATATGTAGAGAACTTTTCTAGTCCATAATCTGACAGAAAATTGCTTATTACAACATGAGTGATAACAGACAAATGGCATGGATATGTTAACAGAGAATATGATGTGACACACAATTCAGATGGTTATTCAAGGATCAGCGAGGGCAGGTAACGGTCCTACTGTTAATGCTATCGATGTCAATCAACTGTATTGAAGTAAATTTCACTGGATTTCAATTGCAGTGTGATTATGATATCGGGGCATGGCTGCTGAGAGTGGAGGGAGGGATCATGATATTTCCCAGCCAACAGAATTCGAATTTTATTCTTCATAAATCATATGAAGATCAAATTCAAGGGTACATCTCCAATGAGGAATGAGGAGAGCCAATATTAACCACACAACCAGAAGACATTGGAGCAGAAATTTGACCATAAGGCCCATTGAGCCTGGTCTGCCATTCCATGATGGCTGTTAAGCTTCTCAACCCCATTCTCACACTTTCTACCTGCAACCCCTGATCCCTTTACAGTCAAGAACCTATCTGTCTCACTCCTAAATATACTCACTGACCTGGACTCGACAGCCCTCTGGAGCTGTGAATTCCATAGATTCACCGCTGTCTGGCTGAAGAGGTTTCTCCTTATCTTTGTTCGAAAAGATCTTCTCTTTCCACTGTCCCCTCGGGTACTAGTCTCTCCTACATTGGATACATCTTCCCAAAATCCCCTCTCTCCCAGGTCATTTAGTATTCTGTAAGTTTCAATGACACCTCCTAACATCCTTCTGAATTCTACCAAATACAGACCCAGAGCCGTCAAATATTTTTTATATGTTAAGCTTGTATTTTCTGGCACCATTCTCGTGAATCTCTTTGGAAAACGCTCCAAGACCAGTGCATCCTTCCTGAGATATGGGACGCAAAATTGCGCACAATAATCCAACTGTGGCATGACCAAAGCCTTGTAGAGCCTTAGAAGTACATCCCTGCTTTTATATTTAAGCCTTCTTGAAATAAATACCATCATTGTCTTTGCCTGCCTAACTATTGACAAACTGCAAGTTTACATTTCAAGACTCCTGGACTAAACTCCCTAGGCTTTTTGCCCTTCAGACTTCTGAATTTGCTCGCTATTTCGAAAATAGTCCATGCCTCTATTCATCCTGGCAAAATGCCTTCCTACACTTTCCCACATTGTACTCGATCTACAACTTTTTTGCTCACTCTCCAAACCTGTGAAAGTCCTTCAGCAGGTGAAATTGAGTACCGCAGATGCTGGAGATCAGAGTCAAAAAGTGTGGTCATAGAAAAGGACAGTCTGTCAGGCAGCATCCGAGGAGCAGGAGATTCGACGTTTCAGACAAAAAGCCTTCATCAGGAATTTGGGGTGGGTGGAAGGGGACAGAGAGATAAATGGGGGTAGATGGCGCTGGGAGGAAGGTAGCTTGGAAGGCGACAGCAAGATGAAGGTGGGTGATGATAGTGATAGGTCAGAGTGGAAGGTGGATTTGATACTTGGGAAGGTAGATGGACAGGTAGGACAGTTCAAGATGGCGGTGCTGAGTTGGAGGTCAGATCTGGGATAAGGTGGAGGGAGGAGAGATAAGGAAACTGGTGAAATTGTCCTTGATACTATGTGTTTGGAGGGTCCCAAGGCAGAAGATGATGCGTTCTTCCTCCAGAGGCCAGGTGGCTAGAATTTGGCAGTGGAGGAGGCCAAAAGCTTGCAGGGCTTTGGCGGAGTGGGAGAGGGAGTTGAAGTATTCGGCCACAGGGAAGTGGGGTTGTTGGGTTTCTGTGTCCAAGAGTGTTCCCGGAACCGTTCTGTAAGTTGACATCCTGTTTCGCCAATGTATAGGAGACAGGAGCAATGGACTGACTAGACAAGGTTTTTGGATGCACAGGATGTTCTCTGCCTGATGTGGTAGGATCCTTTGGGGCCTTGGCTGGAGGTGAGGAGGGAGGTGTTGGCACAGGTTTCATATCTCTTGCAGTGTCAAGGGATGGTGTTGGGAGTGGAAGGTGGCTTGGTGGGGGCGTTTGGACCTAACGAGGGAGTTGTGAGGGAATGGTCTCAGCAGTTTGATGATATGGGTGGGGACCGAAGTATATCTCTGGTATTGCGGTCTGACTGTTGGTGGCAGAAATGGCGGAGAATGATGCATTGTATCCTGAGTTTGGTGGGACTGAAGGCGAGCACCAGAGAGGTTCTAACTTGATGTCGTTGGAAGTGTGGAGTGCAAGGGCGGAGGTGTGGGAAGTTGAGATGCACGAGAGCATCCTCCTGCAGCCGAACCACCTCTTCAATGCTACCTGTCCCTCTGTCTATCTTTGCACTGTCTGAAAGCTCAGCCAGAATGCCCTCAATTCGTTCATAAAGATAATGAAAGCACAAAGTGAAAAATTGTGGTCCCAACACTGAGTTTTGTGGAACACCACTTGTGACTAGTTGCCATCTGAGAAGAACACTTTTATCCTCACTCTACGCTTTTTCTCAGGCAGCCAAACTTCTATCCATGCTTGCACCTTGCCTCTAATACCATGGGCCCATACTTTTCTCAATAGCCTCATGGATGGCACTTTGTCAAAGGATTCTTGAGTGCAGATGGATAACATTTATTGGTTCTCCTTGATCTAATCTGCTCATTACTCCCTCACTATTTTCTAGCCGGTTTGTCAGGCCAGATCTCCCCTTGATGAAACCATGCTGACTCTGTCCTATTTTACCAAACACCTCCAAGTATCAGAAATCCCATCCTTCACGATGGATTCCAGGATGTTACCCACAACCAAGGTTAGGCAAATCAGTCTGCAGTTTTCCATCTTCTACCTAACTCCCTTATTAAACGGGGTGTCATGTTAGCAATTATGCAGCCACTTTGCCGTTTCCTGATTTTAGTCATTCCTGAAAGATTACCACTTACGCTTGCACTAACTCTTCAGCTATCTCCCTTACAAGGCTGGGGTGTAGTCCATCTGGTCCAGGTGAGCTATCCACATTCAGGCCATTCCCTTTTCTAACATGCTCTTCTTGGTGATGACCATTCTATTCAGGACTGCCCTCTCACTCTCGTCAATTCTCGAGAAATTACTCGTGTCTTCCACCGTGAAGACTGATACAACGTTCCTCAGCCATTTCTTTGTTTCCCACTACCGTCTCTCCAGCATCATTTTCCAGTGGTCCATGTTCACTTTTACCTCTCTTTTGCACTTTATATATTTAAAGAATCTCTTAAAGTTTCCTTTATATTAATGGTTAGATTACTCCCATATTTAATCTTCTCCCTCCTTATTTATTTTTTCCTTGCCTTCTGTTGGCCCCATTCTCCAGTTTCCCTTTGCCCTTCACATTGCTTGCGCTTTTACTTATACAAAATCCCTGACTTCCCTCGTCAGCCCTGGTTGCCTCATTCTCCCTCTACCATGCCTTTATTGCTCAGCATGTATTACTGCAGTGTCTCCTGAATTAATCTTGGAATTTTCTGCCATGACTGTTCTGCTGTCTTTCCTGCTAGGCCCCTGTCCCGGTCAATTCTACCCATTTATTCCCTTGTGCCTCTCCAGTTGCCTTTATTCAGCTGAAATTCTGTTAACTCTGATTCTACTTTCGCTCTCTCAAATTGCAGAATAAATTCAACCATGTTCTAATCACCGCTTCTGAAGTTTCTTTCACCTTAAGCTCCCTTATCTAGCCTGCGTCATTAAATCTAGTGTCATCTGTTCTCCAGTGGGCTCCCCCACATGATGCTCCAAAAAGCCATCCCATAGACATTCCTCAAATTCCTTTCCTTGCGATCCACTCCCAACTTGGTTTCCTATTCCACTTGCATATAGAAATCCCCCTATGATCATTGTAACTTTGTCTTTCCTAAATATCTTTTCCATCTCCTGGTGTATCTTGTACCACAGCTCCTAACTACTCTTTGGAGGCCTGTGCAAGTCTCCAACTGTGGTTGTCTTATCTTTGTGATTCCTCAATTCTACCCACGCAGATTCTACACATCTGACTTTACTTCCTTTCTTACTATTGATTTAATTTAATTTCTTATTAATAATGTAAACCCACTCCCTCGCTACCTATCTTTTTGATAGGATATATGTCCTTGAATATCCTGATCCCTTGCAACCATTTCTCTGTGATGCCCATCACGTCAAACCTACCAATTTCAGTCTATGCCACAAGCTCATTTATTCTATTCCTTATACTGCACGCATTCAGACATAACCCCTTCAATCTTGTATTAACGGTTCCTCTTCTCATTGTTATTTGTTTGTCCAGTGTGCTTGAGGGTAAAATAAATTGTGCCTAGTTTGTCATTTTGACCCTGTGATGAACTGCTAACAATATAACATTGCCATCACAAACACTACTTATTTCCATTTCTGTACCATTGCCCAGTACCTTAGCTCATCTGCTGAAATCTTCCATGCCTTTGCGACTTGCAGATTTGGAAGTCTGATTGCTTACACTTGCCATACACTCTGTCTTATTTGCGTCTGTGCTGGAGATTTTAATAACCTCTCCTGAGCTCTGCACATTTACCTCCTCTTTTCTAATTAAACCCTATAACGGACCCCCCGACCCTGCCAAAACACACACAAACTCCTAATCAGTTTAGACCTCTGTCTACAGCCTTAGTAAGGATTTAATCGGACTCTGGTCCCAATACAAAATGAAGGGACAAAAAACAAGCTTTTCTGTACATACTAAAACATGAAAACTACAAAGATGCAAGATTGTTAAAATACTCTTACGATGTGGAGATATATGAATTGAAATGTGAATTTAAAAACCATGGACGAGGTTTTCAACCTTTATCAGTCATTATTTGACCCACCGCTGAGATGCTGATCTCCCCCCAGTCAGTGATCCCCCTCATTGAGAATCTCTCGCCCTGTCTCTCACACCGGGTCTAGAGGGACTACACGTTCCTGTTGGCGCAGAATATTTAAATTAATTCACCTTCTCCCTAGAACTAATCTATTGTTCTTTTGGATTCTCTTCAGCGTCAGCAACCCGGTTCTGAGATATTATTGGCGATGAATGATCTGGGATGACAGCAGAGTCCTCACAGAGTACGGCACCAGACAAAGGTCTTGCAGTCTGTGGGAGTTTCTAAATGAAATTTCTGTGTATTTCTCCACGTGCTGTCTTCTGATATAACTTCAGACTCGTCTGACACATCTTGCTCTCACTCACTCTGTCGCTCCGTTTCCTCTCCATTCCTTTTATCTCTCTTCACTTCCTTTTTTCTCTGTGAATTTTTCTCTCTCTCACGCACACACACAGAGACACACACACATTCTGTTCTCTCTGTTGACAAATTGTGCTGTTGGAGAGCTCGTCGGTGTACAATGGTCTAAATGGCCTCCTTCAGTGCTCTATCAATTCTGAAGTTCCCTGACCCACAATAAAGACTTCAGGTGCCTGGACAGACAAGCTGATCCTGAGAAGGTCACAGTGCAGAATCATCCTTTATCACTTTCTGTTGTCTGATATGCAGCGGCCTTGAAATATCAGTTCAAAAATAAGATAGAAATTCGAGCAGTTGGGAGAACGCTCACGAGATGATTTTGATGTCAGGTTTTAACAAGCAGTTCCCTCTTACAAACTTGGATTTGCCTGATAGCAGCTCCTCCCAATTGACACCGCCTAGCTCTGCCTGAAGCTGACGTAATTTTCCTTCCGCCAATTCAGTAGATTCCCACAAGGTACTGACATATCCGTGTTCACGTTTTCTTAAATCTGAAGGAACTGTGACCACTGTTTCTAAAATTATGTCCCACTGAAAGGTCAGTCACCTGGCCAGGCTAAATAGCCAATACGAGGTCCAGTATGGTTCTTCCTCTCGTTGGACTATCCACATACTGCTGCAGTTAACAAATTTTGCCCTGTCTAAGCCCCTTGCTCTAATGGACTACCAGTCATTATTGGGGATATTAAAGTCACTCACTATGACCACTCTTTTTTTAATACATCTTTCCTCAATCGACATACATATCTGTTCCTCAATCCCTCCGTGGCTGTTGGAGAGATTATAGTAACGCAGTGCTTGTATCCATCTTATTTTTGAGCTTGACCCATATTGCTGCAGTGGATGTTCCCTCCTGTATGTCCTGTTCACGTGCAGATGTAGCATTCTCCCTGATCAGTAAAACAACTCGTCCACCTCTTTTAACTTCTTCTCTTTCTCGCCTAAACCAATGAAACTCTGGATACTTTGAACGGCCAGTCCTTTCCCTCTCTCAACCAAGTCTCTGTAAAGCCGCAACATTATAGTCCCATGTATGGATTCAGGCTCCCAGTTCATCGTCCTTACCCATAACAATTCTTGCATTGAAATAAATACACTTCAGCCAAACTCCATCAAATTCTGACCTGATATTTGGTTTGCGTTTCCCTGATGTAAATTCCTCCTCGTCTATTCTCTGGTAACAGGAGATTACAAAGGACTTTCGGTAAAGCGGAAAATATTGTAAACAGACAATTTCAGTTTCCTCCCTTGTCCCTTCAATCTGTACATTTCATCCCACACTGTCCAATTCCAATAAACTGCTGGGTAATTATTTTGCTTCAAACAACCGTCTCCAGCCTCTCACGGCACATTCTTCAACTCGCTCTAGACCTATTGGATTGACAGTTTTCTGATCCCTCTCTCAAACACATCTCTGTAATATTTGTATCATGGTTATATATATATTCATCTGTCTTGCCTGTCACACTGCTCACATTAAAATCAGCATACTTCAGACTTCCAGTCCCATTGTGTTCACTCCCCTCTGCCAGTTTGTTGCTTTTCTTAGTTGTACTGGGATTAGTCTCCAACTGCTCTTCCGTCACTGTGCGTGTGGATGTACTGCTCTGGCTCTCCCACCCTCCCTCCCCCACCACCACTCTAGTTTAAACTCTCCTGAGTGACAATAACAAACCTGCCTGCCAGGAGATTGCTGCTGGTTCACATCCATCCCGTCCTTCTTGTGCATTTCTTACTGACCCAGGATTCCCAATGACCCACATATCTGAGATTGCTGCCAGTTCAGCTGCATCCCGTCCTACTTGTGTCTATCCTACCGACCCGGGAATCCCAATGATCCACATATTGGAAGTGCTGCCTACCCTACCAGCTCTTTGGCCATGTTTTTAACTTTACTACCTTCCTATTCCTTACCTCACTGGCACGTGGCATAATCTCAGTCTCCCCAACATTCAAATATGCTTTCAGAACAACTCCAGCAAGACCTTTACTTTGAAATGGATAGACTTGACAATAAAAGCTTAAGTATGATCTCATTAACCAGGAACGTGGAGCCCAACGAATCAGTCCTAATGATCATTGGATCTGATATTTGTCACCTCCACCAAACCTGTGTGACAAGATATCCTTATGGAGCATCTATTTGTACATGGACGGTGATAAAAAGAAATTAGTCCAAAATACCTGAAAACGTCATCACAGATGGGTGCCAGTCAGCCTGTTTACTCTGCTTTGCTGTTCAATTGGATTTTAGCTATTCTGTTCCTTTTAATGGCTGGGCCTTTACCCCGGATCCCAGCGCGTCAGAAAGTGCCCAGTGTCTTTGTGCGCTCACTGAGTAAAGAGCATCTAGTGCCAGGCGATGGGGTGTGGGGAATCCCGGGGTGGCTCAATGAAAGGCTGCATGCAGTGACGGATGGCCTCAGGGTTTGAGAGAGACAGAGTAGGTAATCAGGGACATTGACTCACATAAGTAGATGCGCAAGATTCCCAAGCACCCAGGAAGCCTGAGGACCAGAGTGACGTCGACAATAAACCCGTCATATTTGCATCAAACACAAGCAAATATACTGTAGATGGCAGAAACATGAAACAAACACAGAAACATACTGTGGAGAGAGAAAAGAGGCAATTCTCCCACTGCAGAGATTGCAAAATCTCCAGAAAGACAGGGTCCAGAGATTGGAATTGAACCCCAGTCCCTGGCACTGTGAGACAGCAGTGCTGTGTCACCACGCTATCCAATGATAGACAATAGGATTAGGACAGTTACATTAGTATATTTTCAACAGTTAAGTTAACATGAATGCTCACACGCAGCCTACCTAAGATTGGGAAGCCTTTATACAGCAGCAGAGGACAATTCAAGAAGCAACAAAGTGATGAATACGAAACATGTCAGCTAGCTTGCTTTAGAAAAGGAGATTGCAGGGGTTTTGCTAAGATATATAAAAGGGGAGAGTGAACATTGGACAACCAGAAATTGAGGCTGGCTGCAGAGAAATGGAAAACAAAGAATTGGAGAATGACCTGAATAGGTACTTTCCGTCAATACTCAATGGTAGATATTATGAACAATCCAGACCTTAAAGCGAGTCAAGGATGAGGAACGGATGTAGTGTTCAGCGTTGAGGAGAAGGTACTGGGGAAGCAGCTTTGTTTGAAAATAGATAAATCACACAGACTGGAAGGATAACAACCAATGTTCTGAACTAATTCACGGAGGAGATTGTGAAACCAATGGTCGCGACTGTTCAGGAAAAACTATCATCAGACAGAGTCCCAGAGAACTGGAAAATGGATAATGTACAATCTCTGTGTAAGAAGGAAGAAAGGCAAAATACAGGAAATCATAGGGCAGTATAGCCTGGCATCGGTCATTATTAGGGATTTAGAGTGTATTGCTAGCAATGACATTGCAGAGTACTTGGAGGTGCATGGTAAAATAGGGCTGAGTCAGCATGGCTTCATCAAGGAGTGGTCCCGCTGACAAGTCTGTCAGAATTCTATCAGAAGATAATGTGCAGGTTTGACAAAGGGAGGATGTGATCTCATTTGCTAATAGGCAGTGTGTTAAATTTGAATCTGTGTTAAATTGACTCATGTTAATTTATTGGTTACAACTTGCATAAGCAGATGTACATAAACAAACAAAATTGCAGAGGAACAATTCAATAGTAGATAAATAAAATAAGGCTGGATGGTCGGGTGCTGTGTTGTTTCTACATGATGTGGGAGTGGTCGACCCCACTGTGGTTCCCAGTGACCATGTCTGGAGTAAATGTCGCATGCAAGAAAGACTCTGGTTCTGAGTCGGTGAGCAGGAGTTTGAGCTTGAAACATTGCGATGCATCAGGGAGGGGGAGAGTTCCCTGGATGCTGTGATTCAAGAGACAGTTACACTCCTAAGATCAACTGACTCAAATTCAGCCAGTGGTTAGAAAGCAGAGAGATTATCTCTGAGTGAGGCAGATAAAGGGATCCAGGATGGAGAATTGCTGGAGCCTCAGCCCCTGTCCGTGTCTAACAGGTTCAAGAGTTTTGTTCCCTGTGTGGATGGGATGGGGACTGCAGGGAGGATGAGCTGATTGGCCGCAACACCGAGTTGAGGAAAGCTTTCAAGTGGGGCAAGAGAAGAGAAATGTTAATGTAACTGGGGATATTATAGTTCGCGGCATAGACACTGTTCTCTGTGACCCAGATTGAGAGTCCTGAATGCGGCGTTACCGACTGGTGTTTCGGTAAGGGATATCTCATCTGGGCTGCAGGGGAACTTCGAGTGTGAGGGTAAAGATCCATTGGTCATGGTCTGTGTCGGTACCAACGACAGAGATAAAACTAGGACAGAGGTTCTGCTAAGGGATATGAAGAGCTCAGAGCTAAATTAGAAAACAGAAGCAAAAAGGAAATAGGATCCGAATTACGGCCTGAGCCATGAGCTAATTAGCACAGGGTCAGCAGGAAAATGTGTGGTTCAAATTTGGTGTGGGAGAAATGGGTTTGTATCATGGGACATTGACACCAGACACTGGGGAAGGAGCGCACTGTTCTGATCGGACGGTCTTCATCTGAAACGTGTTGGGACCAGAGTCCAAGCAAATCGCATAACTCGGGCTGTAGACTGGGCATGAAGCTAAATGGGGGTGGGGTGGTGTCAGTTATAGGGAAAATTATAAAACACAAATTAAAGGAGCGGGTAAGACTGCAGATCTCAAGAAGCAGGCGTTTGGTATGCTTTCCTTTGTTGGCCACAGTATTGAGTACAGGAGTTGGGACGTCATGTTGGGGCTGTACAGGACATTGGTTCGGCCACTGTTGGAATATTGCATGCAATTCTGATGTCCTTCGTATCAGAAAGATGTTGTGAAACTCGAAAGGTTGCAGAAAAAAATTACAAGGATGTTGTCATGTTCGCAGGATTTGAGCTGTAGGGAGAGGCTGAGCAGGCTGAGGCTGCTTTCCCTGGATCGTCGGAGGCTGAGGAGTGATCTTTTAGAGATTTACAAAATTATGAGGGGTATGGAAATGATAAATAGACAAAGTCTTTTCCCTGGGATCAGGGAGTCCAGAACTAGAGGGCAGAGGTTAAGGGTGAGAGGGGAAAGATATTAAAGAGACCTAAGGGTCAACGTTTTCACCCAGAGGGTGGTACGTGTATGGCATAAGCTGTCAGAGGATGTGGCGGAGGCCGGTACAATTGCAAAGTTTAAGAGGCATTTAGATGGGTGTATGAAGAGGAAGGGTTCGGATGTATATGGTCCGGGTACTGGCAGGTGGGACTGTATTATCGATATCTGATTGGCATGGACAGATTGGACCGAACGGTCTGTTTCCATTCTGTACACCTCGATGACTCTAAAACTCTAAGTTATTCAAATCTTCAGCACAGAGGCAGAGTATGGAAAGAGTTCGCAATCAAACTTCAAACACTCGGGACAAACAAATGACGATAAGAAGAGGGATGGTTCCTACAGGGCTGAACTGTTATATCGGAATGCATGCAGTATAAGGAATAAGGTAAATAAGCTTGTGGCTCACACACAAATTGGCAGATCGCCATCACGGAGACGTTGCTGCAAGAGGATCAGGATTGGGAGCTGAATATTCAAGGATATGCATCTTATCAAAAAGATAGGCAGTTGGGCAGAGGGGATGGGGCTGTCTTATTAGTAAGAAATGCAATTAAATCAATAATAAGAAATGATGTAAGGTAAAATGGTGTAGAATCTGTATCGGTAGAATTGATGAATCAAAAAGATTAAAAACAAATAGTTGGAGTTCTGTTCAGAGCTCCAAACAGTACTCAGGAGCTGGGGTGCAAGATACACCAGGAGATAGAAAGATGTGTAGGAAATACAAAGTTACAGTGATCATGTGGGATTTCATTACCGAAGTGGGCTGTGAATTCAGATTGATGGTGGTTTGAAAGAAAAGGAATTTGTGGAATGTCTATGAGATGGCTTTTTTGGAGCAGCTTGTGCAGGCAGCTTAGCTGAGGGAGCTTAAGGTGAAGAAAATCATAGGAGGCAGTATCGGAATATGATTGAATTTACTTTACAATTTCAGATGGAGAAGTTATATTCAGAAGTAACGGTATTAAAGCTGAATAAAGGCAACTGCAGAGACATGAGAGAGGAGCTTGGTAGAATTGACTGGGAGAAGGGCCCAGCAGGAGAGACAGTGGTGCAGCAATAGCAGGAGACTTTTTGAGTAATTCGGGATGCAGCAGAGATTTACCCCGAGTAAAATTAGGCAGAGTACATGGAGGATGAGGTAACCATGACTGATGAGGGAAGTCAGCTATAGCAGGGAGTAAGGAAAAATTACTTTTGAAACCGCAATGAATAGCTTAACCTCTGTCGTGGGTAAGATCATGGAATCCATTGTGAAGGATGAGATTTCTGAATACTTGTAAGTGTTTGTTAAAATAGGGCAAAGTCAGCATGGTTCCATCAAGGGAAGGTCATGCCTGACAAAGATTGGAAATCTTTGAAAACGAAATAAACAGGCTCGATCAAGTGCAGCCAATGGATGTTATCCACCTGGACGCCAAGAAGGCCTTTGACAAGGTGTCACACAGGAGATGATTGAGTATGATAAGGGTCCGTGGTGTTATAAGCAAGGTAGAGGCATGAATAGGAACTTGCCTGTCTGACAGAAAGCAGAGAGTGGGGATAAAATGGTCCTTCTCAGAATGGCAGCCGGTGGCAAGAGGTGATCCACAAGGCTCAGTGTTGGAATCGTAACTTTTTACTTGTTAAGTTAACAATATAGATGATCGAACTGAGGGCACTCTGGCTAAGTTTGCAGACGATACAAAGATAGGCAGATGGACTGGTCGCATAGAGAAGCTGAAGAAGGAATTGACCAGGTAAAAGTGTTGGCAGATGTATTCCAACGTCACAAAGTGTGAGGTCATGCACTTTGTCACGAAGAATCGAGGCATGGTCTATTTTCTAAATGGGGAGAAAATTCAGAACTGTGAAGTGCAAAGGGACTTGGGAGTTCTAGTGCAGGGTTCTCTTAAGGTAAGCTTGTAGGTTGAGGCAGTAGTTAAGAGGGCACTTATTATTGATGGCATTTATTACGGGAGAAATTGAATCTAAGAACAAGCTGTATACAGTTTTGGTCAGATGATATTTGGAGAGTTGAGCGCACTGTTGTGCCCCATATCTCAGGAAAGGTATACTGCCCCTGGAGCGTGTTCAGAAGATTTTCACGGGAATCGTCTTTGGAGTGAAAAGTTAGTTGTTTGGCGAATGTTTGAGTCTTTGGGTCTATACTTGAAAAGTTTAGAAGGAAGAGAGGAAATGTAATTGAAACATACAGAATACTGAATGACCTGAACAGAGTGGATGTGCATGAGATGTTTCCATTGGTAGGAGAGACGAGGACCCAAGGACACAGCCTAAGCTTCAAGGGAACATCTTTTAGGATGTTGCTAAGGAGAAACTTCTTTAACCAACGAATGGTGAATCTTTGTAATTTATTTGCAGAGAAGGCTGTGGAGCCAGATTATTGATTATATGTGAGACAGGGATAGCTTTTCAGATTATCCAGGGAATCAAGGGTTACGGGGAGAAGGTCGGAGAATGGGTTTGAGAAACTTAGCGATGACCAAATGGCGGAGCAGACTCGATGGGCTAACTGGCCTAATTTCGGCCCCTATGTCTTATAGTATCATGGTTTAAACTTTAAGGAGTCTTTTTGCATCTCTGAGAATATGGATTCGTGTTTTTCATGAAGGTCAGGAGCTGGTGGAAATAGACAATAGGCAATAGACAATAGACAAGAGGTGCAGGAGTAGGCCATTCTGCAATTCGAGCCTGCACCACCATTCAATATGATCATGGCTGATCATCCTTAATCAGTATCCTGTTCCTGCCTTATCTTCATAACCTTTGATTTCACAATCCTTGAGAGATCTATCCAACTCTTTCTTAAATGAATCCAGAGACTGGGCCTCCGCTGCCCTCTGGGGCAGAGCATTCCACACAGCCACTACTCTTTGGTTGAAGAAGTTTCTCATCATCTCTGTCCTAAATGGCCTACCCCGTATTTTTCGGCTGTGTCCTCTGGTTCGGCACTCACCCATCAGTGGAAACATGTTTCCTGCCGCCAGAGTATCCAATCCTTTAATAATCTTATATGTCTCAATCAGATCCCCTCTCAGTCTTCTAAACTCAAGGGTATACAAGCCCAATCGCTCCAGTCTTTCAGTATAAAGTAATCCCGCCATTCCAGAATTGACCTCGTGAACCAACGCTGCACTCCCTCAATATCTAAAATGTCTTTCCTCAAATTTGGAGACCAGAACTGCACACAGTACTCCAGGTGTGGTCTCAACAGGGCCAAAAATATTTGACTGTTTTTGAATGAAGATATATCGGCTGCTGTCAGAATGGTAGATAATATGACATTCAGTGCAGGATCACACACTAACTGCACTGTATTAATGTGAGGAAAACCTATTCAAAACCTGGACCTCTCTGTCTCTGTCAAGCGCCGTGGGGAGTGGGGGTTGGGGTGGGTAGGCGTAACGTCCTCAGAGGCACTTAAACTATCCAGAATCATGCATTCTGAATGAATCAACAGTCAAGGAATTTATCGCCTTCTCATTGCCCGTTTCGAATATAAGGAGTGATTGATCATCCCTTCTCAGGGTTCAATGCAATCACCTCTTATTATGTCACAGCGCTACAGATCAACCTTTACTCACTCGTCATGGTGCCATCATCCCAGGGATTAATCCGGTGGGACTCTTATTCATTCTCTCTGTGGTAAGGAGATCACTCCATATAAAGGAGATAAAATCTGTCCACAATACCCCAAATACTGCCTCAACAACGCTCTCACAGTTGATCACAATAACTCCTTTCCCTCACTTAACTTGCTCCATTTCCTTCATGTGACACAGGATACCATTCATTGACAATGCACAGCCACTGACGTGGAATTTAAACCATCCTTCCATCTGTAGGTCAGCATCAATAAAGCTAGCACCAGAGGTGCCTATCGAGATGGAAAACACTCTCGGAGACAGACTCAATCACAAAGAATACGACTAAAAGTGTGAGTGGCCACCTACCTGAATGTAATTCAGCGCAGGAATATGGGATACAGGCAGAGGAAGGGGGTTATCTTACCTTTTCATCTGCCCTCACGGGATGTATTCAGCCCTGGTCAGGCCAGCATGTTATGTTGACCTTGAACTGAGTGTCTGGTTAGCTGTTCCACAGGACAGTAAAGATTAAAACGCAGTGCTGTAGGTTTGCAGTCACACAGAGACCTGACCAGAGAAGAATGACCCATTGCCTTCTCTAATGGGCATGAGGCAAGCTGATATCAACAGATTATTATTTTGTGGCTGCAGATTATGAGCCAGTGACGTAACCACCATACACTGTCTTCACATCTTTCTAATTCTGTGCAGAGAACAATGTAAACATCTCAACTGCAATTATTTTGCAATGGACACATGGTAAGAATGGGCTTGAAACATCTGTATGCGGAGATTAACAAAGGCACAAATGACAATTTATTCAGGAATTGTAATGAGGCTGAGGAGGGACTGGGATGTCATGTTGGTGGTACTAGACAGAAATGGTGAGTGGGGAGGATATGGAAATGTAAACGTGTGCAGGAGAAAACGAATCAAGGAGAAGTTTGCTTCATCCTCACATATTGGTGCGTAATTTTTAAATAATCATTTGCTAGTTATAATATGTAAGGAATGGAATCTTTGATTGGAAATGAAAACATTGACTTGCACCTTTCCAAAATTTGCATATCATGACCATCGATTCAGTTCAGACCGTTTCACTCGACACAAGAGTGATTTACCAGGAACACCAACTATATCAAGGATAGGATAGTAACCAGCTTGAATAATCTTCAATACATCTTCAATCCGCGATGCTAATGATAGCCAAGGCTGGGAAAGCCAGAAAAGACCCCACGATAAACTCCTGTCCATTATTGGAAATTTCCATTTGAATGTTCTCAGGTCTTGATCCATTGTTGGAACACTCCAGTGTCCTCTTCCCGGATTCAGATCTCTCCTCCCTCTCTCCTTGAAGCTGCTGATCCCTTTTATTGGTGTGGATGATGCTCCCGCTCATACTATGGGATTACACATTGAACACATTCCATTATTGATAGAAGACTAAAATTCTCTGAGGACCCATAGGATCAATGGAGACTCGCATAATCACAATCACTGAACAAACAGCTCCAGCTAACCTCTCTCAATGTGATACTGTTTTACTAAAATTCAAAATAACTTTGAACACATGCATTCTGGATGTGAGATGTGAGTGTGACTGAAGGAAGGAATGTTGGAGATGACATATTATTTGTTTGTAATCATTCAGTCTGCCTTGGTTATAGAGGTAATGCCAGAGGTTTAACTGAAGATAAACATGCTTCTCTCCTCATAAATGTAGAAATAAATCCGATAAATACTGATCAGTCATTGCAAAATCAGTAAAACATTGGGAGAACATCTTCCATCCATGATCTGATGGCAACATGTGCCTAAGACAATGTGGGTTTATAACAATCAAACGGCATGCATATGTTAACAGAAAATTGTTCGTGACAAGTACAATTCAGATTATTCCAGAATCAGAGAGGGCAAGCGTGAGTGTTGATTTTATCCATGTTAAGGAACTGTGATGAGGTGTCATTTACTGACTTCAATTACATTGTGATTATGACATTGGGGAAAAGACAGAAGATGGAGTGGACTGGGGGACATGGCTGATCAAACTGGGAAGAGGAACATTGCTGTTCCCTAATTATCAGTATTGGAACGTTACACTTTATAACTCATATGAAGAACAGATTCAAGGATAAATCTATAATGAGAAATTAGCAGAGACAATATTAATGAAATATATTTATGCCATGCAAAATACAGGGACAAAATGATTTTCTATGCAGACCAAAAGATGCAAAGTATAAAGAGATAAGTTTGTTAAAATGCATTCCTGATATTGAGTTATATAATTTGAAATGTGGATGTGAAAACTGGAAAAGTGATGTACAAACTGTATCAATCATTATTTGATCCACAGCGGAGATGCTGATTTCCTTTCTGTCAGTGATCCCCGTCACTGAGATTCTCTGGCCCAGTCTCTCACACAGTATCTGGAGGTGGGTGGGGTTATCATTTCCTGCTGCTCATGGCACAGTTTAATTTTTTTTAAAAATCCACCTTCACCATATAACTAATCTATGGTCTTTTGGGTTCTGTTTAGCTGTCAGTAACATAGGTCTGTGATATTATTCGAAAACAATGATCTGGGACGACAGCCAGTATCGGCAGAGTGGTCACAGGGTATGGCACCAAGACAAATGGATTGCAGTTCAGAGGAATTTCTAAATAAAACTTCCAACTTCTGTCTGTCCGTATTTATCTACCCTCATGCTGCCTTCTGATCTATCTGATTTCACTCTCATCTAACACCTCTTCCTCTCCCTCTCAGTCAGTCGCTCCCCTTTCTATCCTCTCTCAGTTTATCTCCATTCACTTTCTGTTCCCCGGTTTATTTCTTTCTCACGCCATCTATCTCCACACGCTCTCTCTATCTCTAGTTGTGCAGTTGAAGAGCTTGTGACCCCACAACGGGTTGACTGACCTCCATCGGTGTTATAATAATTTGGCAGTTCTCTGATCCACAATAAATACTTCAGGTGCCTGGTCAGATAAGCTGGTGCGGTGACAAGTACACTGCACAATCACCCATTATCTCTTCCTGTTCTTCTCTGATGTACAGCTGCCTTGAAATATCTGTGCAAACAAAATAGACTGAATGAAATTCGAGCAGTCCAGAAGACGCTCATGACGATGGATTTCAATTCGGATTTAATGAAGGATGAGATTCTGGAAAAACCGAAGCAGTGAAAGAAAAACAGGGCAACACAAGAAATAGCACATGAATACAACATGTGGCACCAAGTAGGCCTCATGGTAATATCGCTAGATTATCAATCCCGAAAGTCAGCTCTTGTTCTGTGAACCCAGGTTCGAAACCCGCCACTGCAGAAAGTGGAAGTTTGACTCAACAATTTTTTAAAAAGCTGGAATTAAGAATCTACTGATGAGAAGGAAATCTTTGCCGATTGTCAGAAAAGAAAAAAAACATTTGGCTTACTAATATCCTCAAATGAAGTAATCTTGCATCCACACTCCAGACCCAAAGCAATGTGATGACTCTCAGTCGAGCTTTGAAATGAACTAGCGTGTCATTCAGTTATACCAATCGCTACAAAATCTCAAGAAATGAAACCAGGTGGACCATCAGTTATCGATCTGACCACCGAAAACGTCAGTTGGAAACATCACTGTCGGACCTGCAAAGTCCTCCTTACTAACACCTGAGGGCTAGTCCCAATATTGGAACAACGGCCTTACAGAGTAGTCAAGAAACAGCCTGACATAACTCATGTTCATGAAATTATAACTGACAGAAATACCCCAGAAACCACCATCACCATGACTGGATATGTCCTGGCCCAAGGTCAGGATCAATCCAGCAGAGGGGGCAGCTCAGTGCGATACATTCTGGAGGTAGTAGCTCTGCGATTCCCCAGAATTAACCCCAAACCCAATGAAGTCCCATAACTTTAGATTAAACGTGAGCAAAGCAGCCTTACTGATTAACATGTAACGTCATTCCTCAGCTGGATCAGTACTCCTCCATGTTGAACAACACTTGGAGAAAGCACTTTCTGTGAAAAGGGCACAAAGTTTATTCTCGCTGAGGAACTTCAAAGTCAACCACCAAGAGTGGTTTGACAGCAGCACTACCGATCACGCTGGTCGGATCCTAAAGGACATATCTATTTGATTGGGTCTGCAGAAGGTAGCGAGGGAATGAACGAGAGGCTAAGAAAAACACACCTGACCTCATCCTTACCAATCTGCCAACTGTAGATGCATCTGTCCATGACAGCATCGGTAAAACTGACCACCACACTGTCGTTGAGGAGACACAGTCTCACGGTCACATTGAGAATAAACACTATAGTGTTGTGTGGCGCTATCACCATGCTAAATGGCACAGACTTCAAACAGATCTAGCAACTCAAGACTGAGTATCCATAAGACGCTGTGGTCCAACAATAGCAGAAGAACAATACCCCAGAACAATCTGTAATCTCATGTCGCAGCATATAAACCATTCAATCATTACCATCAAAGCAGAGGATTAACCCTCGTGCAATAGAGAGTAAAAACAATGAGAAAAAACTGCTCAAGTATGTTCTGTACATAAAACTCAGGACAAATTCAAACCAGCCAAATACCGCCTCATCAGTCTACTCTCCATCATCAATAAAGTGATGGAAGGACTCACCAACAGTGCTGTCAAGCAGCACCTGCTCAGTGACGCCCAGTTTGGGTTCCACCGGGGACACTCAGCTCCTTACCTCACCGCAGTCTTTGTTCAAACATAGAAAAAGGAACTGAATTCCAGCACTTGAAAATCAAGGCTGTATTCTTTCAAATGTGGCATCAAGGAACCCAAGCAAAAAGGTTATTTCGAGCAAGTATTTCATTATTGGAGTTATACCTGACAGATAGGAAAACGGTTATTGTTGTTGGAGGTCAGTCATCTCACTTCCAGAATATCTCTGCAGAAGTCCCTCAGGATAATGTGGACGTAGGTTTGCTCCATGAGCTGGAATGGTCATTTTCAGATGTTTCGTCACCATACTAGGCAATATCTTCAGTTGCCCTCCGGATGAAACCTAGGTCTAAACACCTTCTGTTGTTTCATCAATGACCTTCTCTCCATCATAAGGTCAGAAGTGGGGATATTCGACGATGACTGCACAATGTTCAGCACCATTTGCAAATGCTCAGTTATGGAAGCAGTCCATGCCTAAAGGCAACAGGATCTGGACAATATCCAGGCTTGGGCTAATAAGCGACAACTAACACTGGCACCACACAAATGCCAGACAATGACTATCACCAATAAGAAACTATATAACCACTTGGTATTCCGTAGCATATTTGTCACTAAATTCCCCTCCCAACCACGTTATCAATACACTTCTGGTTACCAATGATCAGAAATTCTACTGGACTCGCCACATAAATATAAGAGCAGATCCAAGGCTAGGAATATTGTGCGTTTAACTCACCTCTTGTCTTCCCAAAGCATGCTCACCATCTACAAGACACAAGTCAGGTGTGAGATGGAATACTCCCCAATTGCCTGAATGACTGCAGCAACAACGACACTGAAGAAGCTTGACACCATCCAGGACAAAACAGCCCAATTGATTGGCACCACATCCACAAGCATTCACTCCATTCACCACCTATGCTCAGTAGCAGCAGTATGTTCTATCGACAAGACAGCCCCTTTCAATCCTACAATCAGTTCCATCTTGAATGACAACGGCAGCAGGTTTTGGCGAACACCACCACCTTCAAACTCCCTTCCAAACCAGTCAACATCTTGAGTTGGAAATATATCACCATTCTTTCACTGTTGCTGGGTCAACTCCCTGGAATTCCCTCCCTCGTAGCATTGTGGTTCAACTCAGCTGGACTGCAGCAGTATAAGAAGGCAACTCAGCACCACCTTCTCAAGAGCGTAACTAGGGATGGAAAAGAAATGGTGGGCCCATCCAGCGATTCCCATAACCAAAAAAATAAGTTTAAAAAATTCCAAGTTGAACACCTCGATGTAACAGGTTTTCTGATTTGAACATGAACAGGAAAGCAATGTTTCTGATCCTGAACATTTTCGACCTTTCTGTTATGAGAAAGGTGTTCAGTGTTCCATGGCATATTTTTGCTGAGTGCTGTGGTAAATTGCACCAGTTTTATTAATTGCAATATTAGTGTAACTGGATCGATCCTTCAAAAATAGCAGACTGGAAATGACAATCATCGTCGAGACAATGTACTCCCGCCAGATGAGACTCACAGATAGCAGCTTATATTCAACATCATACTGCGCTACTGCTTCACACTGAATCCTCTCACCATCCATATTACAGGGGTTACCATTGACCAGAAGGTGAATTCAAACCAAAATGAAGATACAACGGTTACAAGAGCAGGTCTGAGATTTACAATTCTGCACTGAATAATAGGCCGTATGACAATACAGGCATGCTATATAGCAATAGATGTAGGCCATTCAGCCTCTCTCTTCACTCTGAAACTGTCTCATTTTGTCATAGTCTCTAAGACTTGTGGAAATATATTCTATAGTATAATTGTATCAATCTTTGCAGTAATCATTCAGTTTCAATCAATTCCACCCCCCCTTCTTCTAAATTCCATTGAGTCCAGACATAGAGCCCTCAACTGCCGCTCATATGACAAGCCATCATTCCCAGGATAGATCATGTCCAACACTCGTAGATCCTTCCCCAGAACAGCTTACAATACTCCAATTCCCGTCCGTCCATAGCCCATTACATTCTCAGAAGTATGTCTCCGCTCTTGTATTCTCACTCTCTTGAAATGAATGTTAACATTGCATTTGCTTTCCTAACTGCCAACTGCACCTGCGCATTAACCGTAAGAGAGGACAATGACTCCAAACTCCTTTTATGCTTCAGATTTCATGAAGCCTTTTAGAACATAGTGTCTGCCTGTATTCTGCCTACTGAAGTGCATAATCTCATATGTTCCCATATTGTGTCCCATCAGCCATGTGTTTTCCCAGTGTCCTAAACTGTCCAAGTTTTTCTGCAGTCTCCCCACTTCCTCAATATCACCTGCCCATCCAATCATCATTGTATCATCTGCAAACCTAGTAAAACTGCCGTCAGGTCAGATGGTTCACGTAAATAGTACTTCCTGACTACCTAAGGACTATCCGCCATTGAAAAGGCACAACGCTCAAGATGGTTGACTCCATTTAGGTTTAAGCAGTGCATTGACTGGAATTACACCTGCAATGCCTTCACTCCTTGCACCACTGGCACTGACACCCTGCTCACTATTTTATTCTGAATTTACCGCATTATGGTGATACAGAACTTGATGGCGCACGATCCCAGTCTATCAATGGCAATCTGTCTCAATGCTGACTGTATGGTGCTCACAACAACTAATGTCATTTTGTATTGAAGACGACAGAGGGAGGTGGGGGGAGGAGATGTAGATCATAAATGACTGTGTGACTGTCACTGAGGGCTGACGCAGGCCGCGAAAGCTCCAGATGTACCTGTGACTGTTGTCACCGCTGCAGGCAAGGTCAGCTTTTCAGTGAGTCAAATCAAAGAAAGTGATGGGCCTGAGCACTCAGATCCTGTTTGTACCAACTACCAGAGGTATTCACATACAACTTCAGCCTCTCCCTCCAGAAGCCGAAGTCCCAATCTGATTCAAGAAGGCTATCATCATCTTCGTGAGAAAGCACATGGAACATGCCCTTATAGACGACCATCCAGTGGCTCTGACCTCAATAATCATGAAGTGTTTTGAGAGGCTGGTTATGGCCCACACCAACTCCAGTCTCCCAGCCTGACCTGCTGCACTATAATTTGCTGACTGATGTAACGGGTGCACAACAGATGCCATATCCGAGCCTGCACGCATCACTGGAAGATCTGGACCACAAGGACACCTACACCAGACTCCTGCTCATTGACTAAAGCTCCACATTCAAAATCATTATCCCTTACAAACTAATCAAAAACTCCACGATCTTGATCTCGGTTCCATCCTCTGCAACTGGCTCCCCAGATTTCTGACCCACAATCGTGAAGATAGATTTAAACCACTTCCTCCACAATAACAATGAACACTAAAGCTGCTGAAGGATGTGTTCTCAACACGCGACAATACTCCCTGTACACCCACGGCTGTACCCTCAGCCCACTACTGTCCTCGCAAATCACCCATGGATATGCCCTCAATCACCTACTGTATTCCCTGTACACCAACGGCTGTGTCCTCAGCCCCCCACTGTCCTCCATGCACACCCAAGTCTGTGCCCTCAGCCCCTTACTGTATTCCATGTACTCCCACGTCTGAGCCCTCAGCCCCTTATGGTACTCCAGGGACACCCACGGCTGTGTTCTCAGCCCCCCACTATCCATCCTGTACACGCACGGATATGACCTAAACCAACTATTATACTCTTTGTAAACCCACGGCTGTTTCTGTAGCCCCCTAATGTCCTCTTTGTACAACAACGGCTGTGTCCTCAGCCCCCTACGTACTCCCTGTACAGCCACGACTGAGTTTCCATATTCCAAACAACGCCAGCTACAAGTTCGATAATGACATCACAATAGCAGTACGGATATTTAACAACAACGTGTCAGAATCTGGAAAGGCAATAGAGAGCTTGATGGCATGGTGTATTGATAATGACCTCTCTCTGTAATCGGCAAATGTAAAGAACTGATCACTGACTTTATGAAGAAAGGAGGGGAACACACCCCATCTACATCAACCGTTTGAGTGAGTCAGAGCATCAAGTCACTCGGAGTGATGATAACTCACAACCTGTCCTGAACTTCTCACATAGGTCCGACGGTCGGGAAGGTTCAACAATGCCTCTCCTTCCTGAGGTGATACAAGAAATGCAGCATGCACTACTTCTACAGATGCACCATTGAGAGCGTATTGTCCCGGTGGATAACAGCCTGGTACAGCAACTGCTCTCCTCAGGATTGTTAGAAACGACAGAAGGTTGGGTGCACAGCTCTGACCAACACGGACTCTAACATCCCAACCATTGATTCCATTTACATGGCTCGTTGCTGCAGAAAGGCTGCCAACATCTACCCCAGATTACTGAGGGAAGGGAGACAGGAAATATCTGGGGCATTAACAGATATCTTTGTAGCATCCTTGAACACGTCTGAGGTCGTGGAAGACTGGAAAATTGTTAAACCCCTTGTTTAAGAAAGGTCGTAGGGATAATCCAGCCAATTATGGACTGATGAGACTGATGTTAGGGGTAGGGAATCTGCCAGAGAAGATACTGAGGGATAGGATCTACTCTCATTTGGATGAAAATAGTCTTATCGGTGATGGACAACATGGTTTTGTGCAGAGAAGGTCATGTCTTAACAACTCAATAGAATTCTTTGAGGAAGTGACAAAGTTGATTGGTGAGGGAGATACTGTAGATGTCATGTACATGGACTTCAGGAAGGCGTTTGGTATGTTTCCCCTCGGTCAGGTTATGGAGAAAGTGAAAGTCACATGGTGCGCTAGCTACGTGGAGAAAAGAAGTGGCTGGGCAACAGGAGGCAGAGAATAGTAGGGGGTTCCATTTAAGATGTTTCTGGAAAGATACATGAATGTGCAGGGAACCAAGCGATACAGATCCTTAGAAATTAGGCGACAGGTTTAGATAGAGGATTTGGATCGGCGCAGGCTCGGACCACCGACTGGCCTGTTTCTGTGCTGGAATGTTTTGTTCTAACATTATCAAAGACCCATCACACCCCAGTAATTGTCTCCCACAACCTCTTCCATCAGGCTAAAAGATATGGAAGCTTGAAAACACTGAGCAGCAGGTTCATTAAAAGTTTCTTCTTGACTGTTATTAGACTGAAGAATGTACTCTCTAATCTCAGATAATACTGATCTTGTTCATGTTGATCTCACCTAGCGCGTGCGCTGTGCAGCGTAACCTGGATGCCTCTCAGACATGTTTTATAGCCATCGTTCTGCACATCCTTGCTTACTATGATCAGCCTGTACACCTTGGTACAGGTCAAAGTAAATGCTCATCTTCCTAACCCCAGCTCACTCCGAGCTCTCTCTGGTCCTCACCCCCAGCACCTCCCATTCCCCATCCCCAGCTCTCTGTGTGCTTTGTCTCTCACTGTTTCTCTCACACTGTCTGTTTCCTTGTATTTTCCTTTTCTCTGTCTTCTGTTTCTTTCCCTGAACTTACTATCTCCCCTTTTCCCTGTCCATGTGACTGTTTGTTTCTTGTTTTGTTTCCTTTCTCTGTTTTACTGACTGTCATTCTGTTTCCCTCGCTGTGTTCTCTCTCTCCTTACATGTGTCTGTCCAGCTCTCCCTCGTTGTGATGGTGATGGTTTCTCTATTGTTTTGAAGCATGTGATGGCTCTTTGGTTGCATGTTGGAAATATTGGTTAAATTTCAATTGCTGTCAAAACAGCAACCAGAACTTGGATATCCATTTAATAGCCAATTGCTACATCTAAATATTTTGGACCTGCCTTCCCTGAGTGCTCTGCATACTGGCAACTGAAAGCATTCTATTCATGTGCATAATAGTGTGACGGTAACAGCTCTTCCCAGGACCAGAATAAACTACAGACGGTTGTGTGCACAGCCCAGACTATCATGGAAGTCAACATTCCCTCCAATTATAATTCTCATTGTGAGCAAAAGGCGGGCAGCATCAAATATCTCTCCAAAACCGGTAATGATCTCCTATAACCTCTTTCAAAAGGGAGAAGATACAAAGGCTTGAAAACATGGACCAGCATGCTCAGGAACACCTTCTTCCTTACCTTAGTTACACTGACGAATTGAAATCTCTAACCTTTCAAATAATATTAATCTTGCGAAAGTCGATCTTGCTTTGCACACCTCCTGTGCAGCTGTAACCTTGAGTGCCACACTCTGTGTAAGTGCCATTGAGGCTCAAGGTCTTCTCAAGGGCAATCAAATGAGTGAACTAGTGCTGGCCCAGCCAGCGATACCAATTTCACATTAATAAATTTAAGAAGATGACGACACTCAGCGAAGACAGACAAGTGGGATCAAATCACTTTAAACGTGATCTTAGATATATACAGTTTCCCTCGGAATCTGAAGGTAGAGTGTTCCTACAAAACCTTTCATAAGCTGATATGGCATAAAGCAAAGTAGCATTAATTAAGTGGGAAAAAATCATCTTTCTTGGTAAAAGGGAAAATCCTCTTCGAATTTCTTTTGGTTAGCGAAAACAGGACGTAATGGAGGTTTTTCGGAAAGGGAAGTGGCAAAAAGCGATTTTTTGAAAAGCGGGGTTTACATGTACCGGCATGGGCAAGATATTCAGGAAGATGGGAAAAGTTAAAAATAAATGAGGTAAATCTCACATTTTATTTCCATCCTAGATGATTATAATTCCATTTGTTTGTTCTTTTTCTTCGATCTCTTTCTTTCTCTATCGATTTAACTCACTCCTCCTCCCCTTCAAAGCAGACTTCACTGTCATCAGCATTATTCACACTATTTTCCAACTGTTTTCAGTTCAGAAAAGCTCCCCAGCAATTTTTGTTCTTTTCTTTGCATTTCTCATGCAATATGAGATCTCCAGCATCTTCTTGTATTTGGTTTAATCTTCAAAGTTTTATTCCATGGGAAGTCGTTGTCTCTGCCAGGCTAGCATTTGTTAATCATCACGAATTGTCCTGATTGTGAGGCCATTCCTCAAGCCAAAATAAAATCAAGGACATTGATATGGGTCTGAAGTCACACTTAACCCAGACCGGGTAGTAACATTAGATTTATTTACCGAAGGTCATCAGTGAAACAGCAAGATTTTCCTACAAAAGGTGGGTTTTATGGTTCTTTTTCGTAAATTCACTTTTATTCCAATTCTTATCATTTTCATTGAAGTTCTGCCATCAGCTGTTGTAGGACTTGAAACAAATTGCTTGAAACAATGCCTTTCGTTTAATAAATTTTGCTCCTGAATTACATCCAGAGACATTCCTACTCTCATACATTATCCCAATCATGAAGTAATGTCCGAGACAAGAATAATTTTGTGATTGAAATACTTGTAACTGGAAAAGTGACAAGAAGAGAGCTTGAAACATAAAGTCTGAATTTTACCAACGTTCAGACAATGGTTTGTTCAGCCACAGCACTGACGCAGAGATGGAGACTGGGGATATTATGAGCTGGTAGTGGACAGGGTTTGTGACAGAGAGATCACGAGAGATAAATCAGTCAGCGCAAAAAGGGATCTCGAGGTTGTCCATAGTTTTGTTCTCAGATGTTTGTAAGAGAGTGGTCTGCAATTCAGATGATTGGAGACAGCAAGTTGAATTGAAGATAATAGTTTATTTCTTTGACAAATATAGATAACATTTGCACGGAATGTTACAAAAAACAGTGCCACGCAAAGTGCTAATGTTCCACTTGCAAGGTGCCAAACCCTAGTTTATCCTAAAATATTTTCAAGGTTTATAAATAAAACATGCAGAGGGGCAGAGTGGAAAAGGTAAATTCAACTCTGTGTTGAAAATGCTATTTGTGGCTCCCTCGTAAAATGTGTTAACTACATCACTTATACATTAACCAAAATAGGAAAAGCAAGTGACTGGAATTGTCAAATCATCCTCTGAATAACATCTGGAGATCATGAAGGAAATCACGGTTTGTTTGCGATATTCAGAAACGATGGTTGTGAGAATGTGGAGGTGGGGAGCAGTGGAATGATGATCAATGTTATGGATGACACAAAGATGGGCTGGGTGGATCACAGTCAGGAGGGAAGTGTTAGGCTACAGGAGGATAGAAACAGATTAGTCAGATAGCTAGATCAATGGCCTGATTAAATTTAACACTGATAAATTGGGAAGATGCAAGACAGAAGTAACAAGACAAGTGAGTACTCAAAAGTGAGTATGAAGTAGGAGGGCTACATTTGCTCGTTTTTTCTTTGCAGCAGGGAAGGTTGATGAGGGAACCTGTTACAGGTGTACAAGAGCATAAGGGGTATGGAGAGGATGAACAGGAACAGCTGTTTTCCTTAGTCAAAGGATCAAAAACAAAGGGACACACTTTTAAAGTGAAAAGCAGGAGATTGAGAGAGGATTTATTGAATGGAATATGGAATATGAACTGAGAGGGTGGTATGAATCTGGAATGCGTTGTCTAGGAGGTTGGTTGAGGCAGGTAACCACAAAAACGTTTAATAAGTCTTTGGATGTGCACTTGCTGGCAAAGACGTGATCGGACTGCTTTTCATTGCATGATTCTTTGCAGTGGCAGCCAAGAACACTCTGATATATTCTGAAACAATTAACAATGGCAGTTGCTGCTTTGTTCCTTTGACTGTACTCAATAAGTGGCTATATTACAAACCAGCATCATCTCATGCAGCTTCAGCACTTACTCAACCAAAGTCAGGCCAGCCATCTCTGGGAACATCCAATGTAATTCACATGCTCTCTGCAAGCATTGTCCAACAATAGCACTGATATTGTTCTGGCTGTTTGCCACCATTATTATAGTCACAGCCATAACTTGAACACAGCTTTTTTCCATTATAATACAGATCTTTAGCAATAAGGATGTTATTTCTCTGAAGCATAATAAATTAATTCCCAGGTATTCACTTTGACAAACAGCAAGTTTTCCTGTGTTTTTTGCCAGTTGTTTGTCTCAGAATTCACCACCCCAAACTTTTCACACTTTAACATTTAGCCCAAAGCAGCAGATCAGGAAATGAGTAGAAGGTCGGGGTGAATAGGACATCAGGCACGGCCAGTTTAATGACCATGTCGAGAGAAGGAATCAAATCAGTCCAAAATGTGAGTTGACTACACATGTGGACAGTGCGACCAGCTGCAGCTCCTGGGAGACCGTGGTCAGGAGCTGCACCTGGCTGGTCTCCGGGTCATCCAAGATACTGAGAACTTCATATATAAGAGCTTTAGTGAGGTGGTAACGCCCATGTCCCTCCTTAGCCATGTTTCTGTAAAGACTATAATATCCCAGTCCCATGTAAAGATCCACGCCCTGAGTTCATATGCATTACCTGTCAGCCCTGTTGCATTTAAATAAACGGAATTTAATCCAACAGGCGTTCCTTGCTTACAGCCATGTTCCAGGCAGAGAGTAGTTGAGCGACCAGCAGGTATGGCAAACGGAATAGGCAGAGAGTGCAGGAATCCCCTGTAGCCATTCTTCTCGAAAACACGTATACCATTTTGGTTACTGATTGTGTGTGTTGGGAGATGGGGGATGGGTGTCAGGCAATGACCGTTCAGGGGAAAGCAGCAGTAGCCAGATTGGTTCCACTGCGACTGGCTCTGGGGAGCAGCAGGATAGGATAAAGATAAACAGCGTCTTAGAGATAGAGGATTCGATTGTTAGGGAGACACAAACTGGAACCCAGGATGGGGTGTGGCCTCTCAGGTGTCAGGGTCCAGCATGTCTCTGAGTGGCTGCTGAAAGTTGTCGGGGAGCAGGGGTGTTTGAGCTGCTTGAAGTAATTATGCACATTGATACAAATGACACAGGTAGACATAGGAATGTGGTCCTACAGAGTGATTACTGAGAGCTGGGAGAAAAGTTAAAAACCAGAGCCTTGACAGTGATAATCTCCTGATTACTTCCAGTGTCATGAGGTAGTGAACGTAAGAATAGGAGAATATGGTAGATAAATATGTGACTAAAGAATTGGTGCAGGGGGAGGGATTCATATTTTTAGATAATTGGTAGCTTTTCTGTGAAAGTTTTGACCTGTTCAAGAGGGACTGGTGGCACACGCACTGGAGGGGGCAGGGGGAACCAATATCTTCGCAGCCAGTTTTGCTCATGCTACAAGGGAGTGTTTAAACGAGATTGGCAGCAGGTGGTATCCTCAAGAGCTGGGCAGCAAATGTGAGGTTGGAAGGCGATACAGTATTCAGAATAGTACGTTGAAGAGATACATCAGGCAGGAATACGATAGGGAGCAAGGAATGCCTATGGATTAAATTGCACTTATTTCAATGCAAAAGGACTAAAAGTTAAGGCCAATGAATTTAGGGTGTGGATCGGTAATCGGCGCTGGATAGAGTAGCTATTACAGAAACATGGCTGACGGATGGATAGGATGGACTGCTTAATGTATCAGGGTAAAGTGCATTAGGAGGTACAGAGATGGTGGAAAGAGGGGAGGGGCTTGTGTTTCTGATTTAGAGGAGTACCACAGCAGTGATCATAGATAAAATACCTGGTGAATCACCCAGTGTGGCTTTGTGGGTGGAACTCAGAAAAAAGAAGGGGATGGTGACACTAATGGGCTTGTACTATAGGCCCCCAAACAGTCAACAGGAATTACAGGTACAAAAATATGCAAAGACATTGGGAAGACGTGCAGAAACATTCGGGTTGTTATAATAGGGGTTTTAGTTTTTATAACACAGACTAGAACTGCCAGAGCATTAAGGGATTTGATGGGATGGAATCAAGTAAGTGCGTCAGGAATCTTTCCTCAAACATTATATAGAGTGTCCTAATCGGGAAGTGGCAAAATATGACCTAAAAATAGGTCAGGACAGGTGAGTGAGGTGACAGTAGGTGTGCACTTTGGGACCAGTGACCATAGTTCAATTAATTTTAAAATAGTTATGGAGAGGGGAAAATAAGTGGTCCACAGATTCAAGTTCTAAATTGAGACAAGGTTAATTTTGATGGACTTAGACAGGACTTTGCAGGGGTTGATTAGAGTAGCCTGTTTGCAAGAAAAGGGAGCTCCAGCAAGTGGAAGTTTAAGATCTATATGTTCCTGTGGGGGTGAAAGGAAAGTTGACAGGAATGAGGAACCCTGAATTACAGAAATGTTTAGGTTTTGACAAAACAAAATGTGGAGGCGTGGGTCAGTTAGAGGCAGCTGGAATCAAGAAAATCCCTGGAGGTGTGCAGGGGATACAGGAGTTTCCTGAAGAAGGAAATCAGGAGGGCGAATAGGGGGTATGTGGTAACCTTGCCTGAAAAGATCATGCTGTATCCAAAGAGGCTCTTTAAATATATTAAAGGAAAAACGTTAACTGGAGAGAGAATAGGACCTCTCAAAGACCAAAGTGGACATTTATGTGTAGTACCATAAGAGATAGGCATTGCCCTCACCAAATATTTCTCCTCTATATTTACAGTGGGGATACTTGGAATTTGGGGAAATTGTTGGTGATGTCTTGGGGACAGTCCATATCACAGTAGAGGAGGTTCTGGATGTACTAGAATGTTTGAAGTTGGAGAAATCTCATGGGCTTTACCAGATACATCCAAGAACACTGCAATGGGCTGCAATGCAATGAGAAGAATTGGCGGGGTCCTTGGCTGATAATTTTGATCATCAGTTACCACAGGTGAGATCCCAGTCGACTGAAAGATAGCAAATGTTGTGTCCTTATTCAAGAAGGACTGAAAAATAAAGCCTGGGAAATACACACCGGTAAGCTGAACATCTGTAGTAGGTAAATAACCTGAGAAATTCTGAGGGATAAGATGTGCATGTATTCGGAAAACAGGGTTTGATTAGAAATAGTAGGAAGTTTTGAGTGGAAGTTTATGCCTGGCGAATTTCCTAAAACTCTTTGCTGACGTGACCAAGAAGGTCGAGTCGGGCAGGCCAGTAAACGTACAAACGTGTGGTGCTGGAAAGGCACAGCAGTTAAGGCACCATTCGACGGGCAGGAGAATCGACATTTCCGGCATAATTCCATCATAAGGAATATACAAAACATCGATTCTCCTGCCTGAGCTGCTGGGCTATTCCAGTGCCAGACTTTTCGACTTTGATCTCCAGCATCTGCAGTCGTTGGAGAAAATGTATTCCAGTTATACCAGAACAGGATGAAGCTTTTCAGCCCCTGGAGCATGTTATACAGTTATAGGAGGAGACCAATCAGCCCCTTGAGTCGATAGAACTGGACCCAGTTTAGATCATGCTGCAACAGTCTGTGACTATTCAGCTACTTGAAGTCAGTAACACAGGAAATGGAAGAGGCAACAAAGTGACGGGACTATGGGGTATACTGGAATAACACCAGGCTATATAGCCCCTCAAGCCTGCCCTTCCCTCCAGTAAGGTCAGGGCTGATCTCTCTCGTCCGCAATTTCTCTTTCATGTCCAATTCTTTGTAGCCCTCAACTCCCTGATGTGTCAAAATCCATTAGCATCTCCCTGTGCCCCAAATCGTTTAAGAGGTGTAGCTGTCTGGGATAAAGAAGCCCCAACAGTCGCTACCCTCTGAGCGAAAGAAACAGTCCCCACACATATACCTTAGCCTATTGACATGAGCAAAAGTTATAGACATAGCGTCCAGCTGTCAACTGGATTCATTCCTACCATTGAGCAACTCGGTGGTACCCTTTACCTGTGTTCTCCACCTCACCATGCCACCTCCTCCTACTCTCCCACCTCGCCTCTTTACTTGTACAAGCACCCCTAGTCCTGAAGAAAGGTTATAGAAGAAGAAGAAGAAAGGTGTGGACTTCTCCTGATGCTGCCTAGTTTGTTGTGTTCTTTCAGCCTCCTGCATTCCAACATCTGCATTTTAAACCAAAATATCTTCTTGTGTAATAGGTCAGGGAGAGTGAACGAGCTGTGCCTCTTCTTATCCAATAGCTGCGATGGGCTGAATGGAGTTCTCATGTTTCCATGAAATCAGCTTTAGATGTGGAATGAGCTCCTCGTTTTTAGACCTGTGGAAATGTTCAGGTTCCAGTAGTACTGTTACATGTAAACAGCACAAGCTTGAATGTTGTCTAGGTTTTGATGTTTTACGCGATCTTTTCTGAGCATCCTCACTTCTGAGCGAACTGTTGAGGGTCAGACTTTCCTGAAGCAGCGGAAGGTGTTTGTGCCGAGGAAGCTACCAGGAAGATCGCCCAAAGAGATATCCTGGGACTGAGAGGATTGATTTCCATCAGCCACATTATGTTCTGAATGGCCCAACCAGTGGACGTTTACAACTGATTCCCAAAAGGTTCAATTTTATTCAGTCTTCTTGACACCTTGTTCAGTTATGGGGTAAAAACAAAGTCTGCAGATGCTGGAAACCAGAGTCTAGATTAGAGTGGTGCTGTAAAAGCACGGAAGGTCAGGCAGCATCCGAGGAGCAAGAAAATCGACGTTTCGGGCAAAAGCCCTTCATCAGGAACAGAGGCAGGGACCCTGCAGAGTGCAGAGATAAATGAGACGGGGGTAGAGGTGGGGAGAAAGTAGCATACAGTACAATAGGTAAATGGGGGTGAGGATGGAAGTGATAGGTCAGGGAAGAGAGTGGGAGAAGGTAGCAAAGAATCCAATGGGTGAATGGGGGTGGGGATAAAGGTGCTAGGTAGGAGGAGAGGGTGGAGTGAGTAGGTGGAAAGATGGATAGGCAGGTAGGACAGGTCATGGGCACGGTAATGAGCTGGAAGGTTGTCACGGGTGTGAGGTAGGAGAAAGGGGAAATGAGGAAACTGGTGAAGTTCAAATTGAAGCCCTGGGGTTGAAGTGTTCTGAGGCAGAAGATGAGGCGTTCGTCCTCCAGGCATCTGGTGGTGAGGGAGCGGCGCTGGAGGACGCCCAGGAGCTGCGTGTCCTTGGAAGAGTAGGAGGGGAAGTTGAAATGTTGGGCCATAGGGCAATGTGGTTGATTGGTCCCGGAGATGTGTCCCGGGATGTTCCCTAAAGCGCTCTGCTAGGAGACGTCCAGTCTCCCCATTGTAGAGGGGACCGCTTCTGGAGCAACGGATGCAAGAAATTATATATGTGGATGTGCAGATAAAACTTTGATGGATATGCAAGGTTCCTTTAGGGCCTTGGATGGAGATGAGAGAGGAGGTGTGTGTGCAGTTGGCTGGGGAGGGTGCCAGGAAAAGACAGTGGGTTGTTGGGGGGTGTAGACCTAACCAGATAGTCGCGGAGGGAGCGGTCTTTGCGGAAAGTGGAAATGGCTGAGGAGCGAAATATATCCCCAGTGGTGGGGTCCGTTTGGAGGTGGCGGAAATGTCGTCGGATGATTTGGTGTACGTGAAGGTTGGTAGGATGGAAGGTGAGCACCAGGAGGGGTCTGTCCTTGGTTAGAGGGATGGATTTTGAGGGTGGAGGTGCGGGATGTGGATGAGATGGCTATGAGGGCATCTTTAACAACTTGGGAAAGAAAATTGCCGTGTCTAATGAAGGAGGCCATTTGGTGTGTTCTGTGGTGGAACTGATCCTCCTGGAGCAGATACGGCGGAGGTAGAGGAATTGGGAATGCGGGACAGAAGTTTTGAAGCAGGTGGAGCTATGGGACTCGGTTGGTTTGGGAAATGTAGTCCTGTGGAAATATTCAGGTAGCTATGGGATTCGTTAAAAATGTCATTGTCAAGTCAGTCATCAGTAATGGAGATGGAGGGTTCCAGGAAGGGGAGGGAGGTGTCAGAGATGGTCCCGGTAAATTAAAGGTCTGTGTGGAATGCGTTGGTTAAGTTGATGAATTGCTCAACCTCCTCGTGAGAGCACGAGGTGGCACCAATGCAGTCATCACTGTAGTGGAGGAAGAGGTGGGGAGTGGTGCCGGTGTAATTACGGAAGATGGACTGTACTACGTCGCTAACAAAGAGACAGACATAGCTGGGGCCCATACGGGTGCCCATGGTGAACCCTTTGGTCTGGAGGAAGTGGGAGGATTCGAAGAAGAAATTGTTAAGGTTGATGACCAATTCAGCCAAACGAGTGAGAGTGTCGATGGAAGGGTAGTGTTGGGCACGTCGGGAGAGGAAAGAAAGGAGGGCTTGGAGGCCTTGGTCATGGCGGATGGAGGTGTACAGTGATTGGATATCCATGGTGAAGATGAGGCGTTGGGGGCCGGGGAAATGGAAGTCTGGGAGGAGGTGGAGGGCGTGAGTGGTGTCTCGAACGTATGTGGGGAGTTTCTGGACTAGGGAGGATAGGACAGTGTCGAAGTAGGTAGAGATGAGTTCAGTGGGGCAGGAGCATGTTGAGACAATGGGTCGGCCAGGATGGTCAGGCTTGTGGATCTTGGGAAGGAGGTAGAATTGGGTGGTGCGGGGTTCCCGGACTATGAGTTTGGAAGCTATAGATGGTAGATCCCGTCCTGAGGTAATGAGGTTCTGTATGGTCTGGGAGATGATGGTTTGTTTTTGGGGGGTGCGGGAATGGTCGAGGGGGAGGTAGGAGGACGTGTCTTCAAGTTAGCGCCTGGCTTCAGCAGTGTAAAGGTCAGTGCGCCAAACTACCACTGCACCCCATTTACCTGCTGGCTTGATGGTGAGTTTTGGATTGGAGCAGGGGGAGTGGGGGGCTGTGCGTTGTGAGGGTGAGAGGTTGGAGTGGGGGAAGGGGTAGACAGGTTGAGATGGTTAATGTCTTGGCGGCAGTTGGATATGAAGACATCGAGGTCCGGTAATAGGCCAAAGTGGTGTCCAGGTTGATGGAGTGTGAAATAGGAGGATGTCATTGATGCTACAAAACGACAAACCAACGAAGTAGAGACTGCAAAGACAGACCGCTCCATTTTGTTCCTCCTAGCTCCCTTGATAATGGTTCACATGCGTTACATTAACGTGGTTTCCTGATGGTAAGGAGACACACCGGATGGTTTGTGCGATGTCTCAAGGAGGTATCTTCCATCTCTGAGAAGACAGACTAATCTTCTGCACGGATATCGCAAGTTTTTGAGAATGGCTAACCTTATCAGTGTGTGGCTGCTGACAGATTTGTGAACAACATGAAGCTCATTGCAGGGTCTCACTCCAACTGTACATTCAGACGGTGAGAGTTTGGTCAGAGCATGGAGCTCTCACTCAACCAACATGGGGGCTCCACACAGATATGTAAACTATCATAGAGTAATAGAGTTCAACAGTTCCTTTAGCTCAAACTGGCCCATTCCGACTAAAATGTTCATCCACGCTAACTCCATTCTCTGCATTTGGCCCATATCGTTCCAAACGTTTCTGTTCATAAATTTGCCCAAATGTGAAAATACTTATTGCGGGAAACATGTTATATTTCACGATATCAATGTTTTGTTTTGGAAATAATGAATGTTGGTTAATACCACTCAAGTTTTATTGCAATCACATTTTATTCTTTTGTCGCATTACAAGTTAAACACTCATTTCCTTCACAATCTCTCTATGGTACGATCACCGCATAGATTAGTCTCGTGTAACAACTTTACACTGCCTCATTGTGGCAAGGAGATCATTCCTTAAAAGGAGAGAAAATCTGTTCACAGTGCCCCACATACTGTCTCAATATCACTCTACAACTTCAATAAAGTGTCTTCACTCTAACACTTCCATCATTTTTTCAAAGAAGGACAGCACACATGCACTGTGCTGATTCCGTACTTCTCCATATGAATTCTGTCAGTGGCTCATAACCAAGGACATCCAGCTCCTTTTCACTTAGAGCACTTCCCATTATCTTGCCTTCTCATAAATACAAAATAAGAAGGATGGTATGTTTCATTGCCTTGCAAAGCGCTATGCTTTAAGCACAACCACGCTGACCGCACAACACTATTGCCATGGAGATAGTTGAAGATGCTGAGGATGTGATAGCCTAGCTGTGTTATCTCTGGAATATTAACCCAGGGACACAGCTGATGACCCAGACCTCGGATTTGAATCTCTCCACGGCAAATGTTGGAATTTGAATTCTATAAGATATCAGGAATTGACAATCCAATGAAACAATGAAACCACTCTGTTTGTCCATCTGCACACTCATGCCCTTCAGGGACGAAAATCTACCATCTTCACCTGGTTGGTCTTACATGTGACTCCAGATCCACAGCACTGTGTTTAACACACAATTGCAATTTGAAATGGCCAAGCCAGCCACTCTGTTAGATCAAAGTCTACAATGAAATAAAACCGAGCGGATCTCAGCACTGACTACTTACAGCCCATGGACTGCAGTGCATCAGGAAGGCAGCTCCCCAATACCTTCTCAGGACAATGAGAAAAGTAACTTAATTATTGGCCCAGCATCCTATTAATGAATAAAGGAAGATAATCACACTCATGGAAGAGAGACAAAGGGACATAACTCACTTCAAATCGGGACTTTGATGTACACCTTACACGGGCATGAATTTCAATAAAATGTGAACAGGAGAAAAATAAATAAGATTAATCTGGATTTTTATTTCCATTCCAGCTGATCATCAACAATCCCTTTGTTTGTTTCTTCCTCTCTATCTCTCTCTAACTATCTATTCAACTCCCTCCTTCTCCCCGTCACAACAGACATCCCTGTCACCAACATCAGTCACACTATTTCCAGTATGGTAGTTGGACACGAAATGTCACTTCTATTTTTCTCTCGACCTGAGGCTGTCAAATCTCTTCAGTTTCTCTGGCACTTCCTCGTTCTTTTTGTTTCTGATCTCTAGCATCATTCTTGTTTTTATTCAACCTTTCATGCTCTTATTACATGGGATGTCTGCATCACTGGCAAGGGCAGCACTTGTTGACCTCACTAAATGCCTTTTACTGTGAGGCCAGTCCTAAACGCAGTTGGTCTGACGTCAGTCTTAATCCAGATCAGATAAAAATGCTGGATAACTTTAACAAAGGACAATAGTAAAATAGATAAACTTATTCATAAAGTACTGGTGGGATGATATTAGTAAAATTCGGTTTTAATTCCTGTTCCTGTCCTTTGAATTTAAGTTCTGTCATTCTCTGAAACAGGATTTGAAACAGTGTCTTCAGTGTAGTACCCTGGGCCACTGAATTACGTGAACAGCGACATTACTACTCTGACACAGTGTCCCTGTCATGAATATTCTTTACAGACAAGAGCAAGATTGTGATGGAAACATTTTGTAACGGAAAGAGTGATTAGAAGAGAACTGAAACCATAAAGTCTGAATTTTACCAAGGTATAGATAATTGTTTATTTAGCACCCGCTCTGACGTCAAGATGGGTCTGTGGATATCATGGAGCTGGTCGTGGGTAGCTTTGGTGATGCAGAGAATACCAAGACATAAATCAATTCATGGCAAATAGGTACTTCGGGATTGTGAACAGTCTTGTTCTCAGATGTTTGTGAGGGAAGGGGTTTGGGCGGTTCTGAAATTTTGGAGAATGGATGGATTTGCATTTGAAACTGAAGACAAAAGGTTCGATTTTTACTCAATATTGATAACAGAAATAGCACTGAAGTTCGCCATTGCTCGTGGGGTTTATAAATTGATAGCGATGGGGAGACTTACCAGGAACGCCAACAATAGCGAGCATGGGATAGTAACCAGCCTGAATAATCAGCAGTACACCATATATCCGATCTGGTAATATGTGCCAATACCAGGAAACAAGGGAAAGACCCCAGGATATACTCCTGTCCATTGTTCCAGCATTCCATTCTATTTTTCTTAGATTCTGAACCGCTGGTGCGACATTCCCGTCTACTGTTCTCAGAATCTGATCCATTGTTGGAACATTCCAGTCTATAGTTCTCAGATTCTGATCTCTCCTCTCCCTGTCTGTGCTACTGCTGATCCTCGTTAGTGTTGGAGGTGATGCATCCGCAGCTATAATGAGATAAAGCATTGCAAGAAGCCCTTTACATATAGAAGAGGAAAGCCATCCAGTGACATAATTAGGATCCATGGAGACTGACATCAATCACAGTCACAGAACAAACAGATTCAGTTAACTCCTTTCAGTATGCTACCTTCACTTCACAATAACAATTGGATTGAATTGAATGTTGACATCGCTGGATAATGGTGGATAATCCCATAAGCAATTAATGGCGTGAAGTTAGTTGTGAGGGGAAATGATGGATGCTTTCTTGTCGCAGTTTCGATGCTACTGCTGTGTTGTCTATTTGCAATACTGTTACTGCCTGAACGCTCCACCATGACAACCCAACATAAACACAATCTAGATATTGTTAACTAGTACGACTAGAACGGGTGCCTAGCAAACAGATTTTCAGTGGCCATAGTTGCCTGAACATGCACAGGAAGTGTGGATCTGCTTGGACATTCCTTTCATTGCTCTAGTAAGACAATGTTGAATCTTCAACACACAATACGATTAAGCACTGTTTTCTGTAAAGTCACGAAAACCTTAATACACTTTATTGACTTCAAAGCAGTAAGATTTACATTTTTTGAATTCAGTCCAAAGCCAAATGTGGAATGTTTGTGCCAAAACGAGTCCTTGATTGTCCTTGATTTCTTTAAGTATGCTCTAAACGACCCAAGATTCTAATATGTCAGAATTTTGAAAGGTTCGTTGGTACCCTTTTGTTTATACCTAACAGATAATGCCTCATCCAGAAACCTTTCATGTCTTTAAAAAGAAACCTGTATAATCAAGAGGACGTGGCCAGCTCCCTAGCTGGACAGGTTGAATCAGTTCTGGGGTTAGTTGAGTCAGGGTGACTGGATGCTCTCTGCCTCCTTCTGCGCTTCTGACCTTGTAACCTTTCAGCAGTTGTGGCAGTTTTACACTTGGTGCTAAGGGATTTGTTTATTGGGATTGTTGCAAGTATTCTGGAAATGCATCATTAAATCAGAATAGCCTCCTGGTTTCAGATACGATACGTTATTTGGGTATTCTATTTTCGGTTCCTTATGTTTCATTTGGTAAATCGGTAAATAAATGTTATGCATTTAAAACTAGGCGGACTCACCAGCTAATTCACTCTGGGAATATCAGCTACACACTACCCTTCAACAAGCAGCAAAGTTATGGTCTGGGCTACCTGCTTAAAATGTTTTGAGGGGTTGGGTTTGGCGCATAACAGACTGGGGGCCCTTTGCAGTATTTAGATAGCGAGTGACAAGTGTTAGTGTCTCTTATTTCATGTGTTGATTGGCGAGTAAACAGAGCTTCAGATGGCGATGGTTCTTGCAGGAACCAAGCTTGTTTTGGAGGTGGAAAAAGTGAGCTTGGGAATTTTAATAAAATTTTAGTAGACGAAGGGAATTGAAGCTACCTGCTAATGTGAGGAAAGATGAGATGATTGCAGCAGTAGCTCAGCATTCCAATTTGCTGGAAATTCCATCAGTATTTGTAGAGATGACTAAACTGCAATTGCAATTGAAGCAGCTTGAGTTAGAAGCAGAAATGAATCAGTTTCAGCTACGACTAACATTAGAAGAGGAAGAAAGAGAACGAATAGGTTTAGCGGAGGAAACAGAAAAAAATAACAAATATCTTTCGCAGGTGAGAAAGGAAAAAGGAGAGCATTTGAGCTTCAGAGATGGGCACTTAGAGAAAATGGCTTACCATTTTCAGTGGCCAGTGACCATGTGGGCTTTGTTGACCCAAACAAAACTTGTAGGTAGAGCTAGTGAGGTATTCACAACACTATCAGAGGAGGGATCTGGGGTGAATGAGGAGGGAACATGTGCATATGAGCTTGTGCCAGAAGCCTACAGACAATGTTTCAGGAATCTAAGGAGGGATCCTGGTCAAATTCATGTTGAGTTTGAAAGGCTCAAACAAGGTAATTTTGATAGATGGATAAGAGCTTTAAAAAGAGAGCAAACCTACGATGCTCTTCGAAAAACGATTAAATCGGAGGAGTTCAAAAATTCACTATGTGACATAGTGCAAATTCATTTGGAAGACTGGCCGCTGAAGTGGCTAATGATTATGATTAGTGATTAATGATTATAAAACTTGTTTTGACTTCCAGAATCAATTTCAGTCCATGATGGATAGAAACTGGGGAAAAGAGAAATCCTCACGTAGAAAGGGAAAGGTAGATCTCGGTGAAGATCGAAATGTTAACTTTCCATAGGGTAGAAAGGAAATACTTGGAGGAGACAATGAAGTTAACGTGCTATGGTGTTTTCATTGCAACAAATTAGGACACATGAAATCAATGAGTTGGTGGGTTCAGGGGAGAAAAAAAATCAGACGCAGGAAAACGGGATAAGCCTGTGAGTTTTGTAGGAGTGGTAACAGAAAACACAGTGGAAACAAGAAACCTTCATCAGAGTGTACAAACTGATCAGAGGTTTGTTAAGGAGGAAGTGACAGATCTGATCAGAAAAATATACCTGCAAAGTGAAAGTTAATTCACATAGGGCAGGTAAAGAGGATGCAATGTTAAGGGACACCGTATCCTCTCAGTCTATGCATATGAAAGATGAGGAGATAAGTACTCCTGAAGAACTGTTTCCAGAAAATGTCCTGCTAAAGGGAATTCATCTTGAGACAAAAAGTGCAACATTTTGTAAAGCGAGGATAACATATTCAGAAAAATGTGGAACAATTGTGGAAGGGGTATTGGACAAACTCTCAGCGCCAGGAATGTAATTTATCCTTGCAGAAAATATAGCTGATTCACCGGTCGGAGTCCTGCCTACTCTGGTTGAAGAGCCAGTGGAGACGCAGGCAACTGAAGCATTGCAGGAGTCTTTTCCTGGACAATTTCCAGAGTGTTGGCAAACAAGTTCCCAGTGTCACCGCTTGAAAGAGGAAATATCAAAAATGTAAAAATAAAGAAGCTTTAGTGGCATTAACGGAGAATTTGTTTCATCAGATAGTTGATACAAAACAGGAGCATGTAGGGTATCATGTGTGCATTTTAAATTCAACTAAACTAATTGAGTCACAGCAGAAAGATAAAAGATTAAACCAGTTGCATCAAAAAGCATATACGTTAGGAATTTTGAATGTATCCCTGAGTGTCATTACCTAAAATGATGTCCAGATAAGGAAATGGAGACAATCACATAGTCAAAGAGATGGGAAATGGGAAGAGATTCATCAAATCATTTTGCCAATGGTATATAGAAATGAGGTGATGCGAAAAGTGCATGAGCTACCAACTAGAAGACATTTAGGAGTGACAAAAACACAGGGTGAAATACAGAGACATTTTACTGGCCTGGACTGCAACAGGATGTAGTTGAATTTTACCAGTCGTGTCATACAAGTCAGGTAATCGGAAAAACACAGGCGATAATAAAACCTGCAACTTTCAGAACTACTCTGGCATTTGAGGCACCTTTTACAAGAGTCTTAATTGTTGGGTTGGGCCCCCAACACACAAAGAAAGTGGGCACTAGTATTTGGAAACAATAATGGATGCATAGACACGATTTCCAGAGGCAATCCCAAGATGCAATATCACAGCTAATAGAATTTCAGAGGAATTACTCCTTTTTAAAATAGATAAGGACCACCAATAGAGCTACAGTGGGATTTAGGGTTCAAAGAACATATATAAATTATTCACGATAATGTCTTAGGGATATAGCAATGCAAATCTACTGCGTACCATCCAAAATTACAGGGAGAACGATAAAGGTAACATTAAACATTATAGATCATGTTGAGGGCTTATGATCAGGATTATCCAGATGATTCAGTTAATGAAGTTCCATTTGCGCTTTTTGTGATCAGGGATGCACCAAATTAATATAGCAAATTCAATCCATTTGAATTAGTGTTTGAGCCATTAAAATTGATTAATGAGAAAGTAGTAAATCAGAATTGAAAGGTCACATTTTTGGACTATGTCTCTACTTTTTGGTAACGATTAATAGCGCTAAGGAATTGGCGGGACAGGATTTAAAAGTATTGCAGCATGCATTAAAACAGGAAGCGGACAGGAAATTTAAAATTTGCAATTTTGCTATCGGGGATAAGTTATTACTGTTGCTTACAGTGATAGGTGAACCTTGAAAAGCAAGGTTTAGTGGACCTTGTAAAATAAAAAGTATATTGAATGGGGGTAATTACTTGATAAGGACTCCAGACAATAAGCTATCTCGCAGCGTATGTCATGTGAATATGCTCAAAAGGTATTTTGACAGGGAAGCAAGGAAAGCAAGGGGAGAAGGTGTTAATGTTTATGGCGTTCCTTAAATAAAGTGGACAATGAGGAAGTTGTCTAAAATTTCGATAAATTATTGAGTTACTTTTCTGAGAAAAATTGTAATGACTAGAAAGAGTTATTACTATTACATGGGAAGATAAGCAGAAATTAACTTGGAAGTACTAACCCAATTGTGCATAATGTAACTATAGGTGATGCTGTTATGAGTAAGCAACATCCTTACGGGCATAATCCTCTAAAGTTGGCACAGGTTCAGAAGGAGATTGAATGCATGCTCTAAGATGACATAATCAACGTGCGTTACAGTGACTGGAACTCAACCATAGCCATGGTGCCAAAGCCAAAAGATACCCAATGGTTATGTGTGGACTATTGCAAAGTCAATGCAGTTAAAGGATTGATCTATGCCCAGTTCCGCAATTGGAAGGCTGTTATGAAAATGTGGGAAAAGCAACTTACATTTGGCATGAAAAACGTGCCAGTCACACTTCAGGGGCTAACCAATAAATTAGCAGCTTATCCAATGTGTGATGTGCATTGATGACCTGGTGAATTTTAATCAGTCATGGAAGGAACATTTACAGCATTTATTGGATTTGATTATTTGGCTTCGGAAGGCAGGCTTGGTGGTATATCTGGCAAAAATTGAATTTCCCAAGCACAACTCACCTTCCTGGGCCATGCTATTGGACATAGATAAACGGTGTCATGGGATGTAAAAGTGAAGGCAATTGGGAATTTCCCATACCGTTGACAAAAGGAGCCGTACTATGGTTCCTGGAATTGTGTAGATTTTATCGAAGAATTTTGCCTCATTTTCGCAATGTGACTGCTCCACTCACTGAATTGTTGAAGAAAGGCGAGAGTTTCAGTGGTCAGAGGACTGTCAAAGGACATTTGACGGCATGAAATATGTATTAGCCACACGTTAATATGCATAACGATTCAAGGTGGCATTAAATGTGAGTGATGTGGGTGTCGGTGCTGGGATCCTGCAGGAAAACGACGAGAAGACAGAAAGACCTATTAAGTATTTCTTCGAGAAGTTGAATGTTCAATGGTAGAAATATTCAACAGTTGTGAAATGATTGTGAGCTTTGTGTTGGCACTACAACGTTTCAGTATTTATATAAGCAGCAACACATCTGAGACGACCATTTACATTGATCATAAACCATTGACGGTTTTGGAGAAATTTAAGTACAAAAATGCGAGACTATTTTGCTGGAGCCTGTTGGTGAAGCCATTCAATTAGAAAATTGTGCATGTGGCAGGTCTTGAAAACATGACTGTTGATGCATTGTCAATACTTGAATGACAGATTGAGACACTCAGTGATGGGAATACCACACACTGAATCCGGATGTAGTTGTGCATTTTTGCATGTTTATAGTAAATGTACGTACATCCGTATTTTAACCACAGTTTCTTTTTTGGGGGCGGGGTGGGGGGGATGCTGTTGAAACCTGAAGACATCTTTGGATATTGATGATTCAGTTTTATATCAGGGGAGTCGTCACAAAGGTAGTCACTTTACAAAGTTATGTTGCTCTTGAAATATTTTCAGAGATTTTCTAACCACCCAAGGTTCCAAGATGTCTCAATTTTGAATCCTTCATTAGGGTGCTTTGGTTTTTACCTAACAAATAATGTCTCGGGCAGAAGGCTTTCAAGTCTCCAACAAAAAACTGGTGGGATCAAGGGGATATGGCCAGCTCTCCAGCTGCACAGGTCAGTACAGTTCGAGGGTTAGTTGAGTCAGGATCATGGTTGAATCTAGACGCTCTCGTCCTCATTCTGCCCCCTGACTTTGTAACCTTTGTAAGCTTTTTCTGTGTAGTTTTTACTTTTTGTGCTCAGGGGTTTGTTAACTGTGATTATTGCAAGTAATCTGGAACAACATCATTAAGCCTGTTAAGTTTGGATAGGATGAATTATTCAGGTACTGGATTTTCAGTTCGTTATGTTTCATTCCTTACTTTTGAAATTAAATTCTGTTTGTTTAAACGTCGGCAGTCGGACCAGCGAATTCAGACTGTGATTATCCACCACACACATACCTTCAACAAATAACAATATTGTGGTCTGCGCTATTTGCTTAAAAATGTTTTGAGGGGTCGGGCAAGATCCATAACAAGGTACCAAAACCTTGTTCATTAAATGCCATGAATTAATGTGTATGGGAATGAATGAATATTATATTGTCTATGAGACAGAAAGGACTGGGGCCAGAGGATGAAGAGCCCTGAAGGGAGTACAGTAACTCTCACTCACGAGTCTTCAACCATCACTATTTCTGACAAATGTAATGAAATGAAATGCAGAGCAAGAGAACAGATGTTCTTTGTTACATGGAATGCTGAACGATAATGTGAACAGAATAGGTCATCTTTAAATGTGATGTACAGAATTATAGTTTATATAAATACTGTTTAATCACAGGTTATACAGGTTGTTAAGATTGTTTATATCTGTACAGGATAGTCAGAAAAAAAACAGACACAAATAGCGAAATGTATTGAGTTACAGTGAGTTGCAGCAGAGTTAGAGTGAGGATTTAGCTCATACTGAGCTGGTACAGAGATGATGGGCTGCATGACAACCATGGAGTCATAGAGATGGACAGCATGGAAACCAACCCTTCGGTCCAACCCGTCCATGCCGTCCAGATATCCCAACCCAATCTAGTCCCACCTGCCAACACCCGGCCTATATCTCTCCAAACCCTTCCTATTCATATACACATCCAAATGCCTCTTAAATTTGCAATTGTACCAGCCTCCACCACATCCTCTGGCAGCTCATTCCATACACGTACCACCCTTTGCACGAAAAAGTTGCCCCTTAGGTCTCTTTTATATCTTTCCCCTCTCATCCTAAGCCTATGCCCTTTAGTTCTGGACTCCCCGACACCGGGGAAAATAATTTGACGATATATCTTATCTATGCCCCTCATAATTTTGTAAACCTCTATAAGGTCACCCGTCAGCCTATGACGCTCCAGTGAAAACAGCCCCAGCCTGTTCAGCCTCTCCCTGTAGCTCAGAACCTCCAACCCTGGCAACATCCTTGGAAATCTTTTCTGAACCTTTTCAAGTTTTAAAACAGCTTTATGATAGGATGGAGCCCAGAATTGCACGCAATACTCCAACAGTGCCCTCACCAATGTTCAATTATTCAGAGAAATATATTGAAAATATTCAGCGACTGAGGAGACAATGTGAGTCATAAAACGCACAATGACATAATTAATGAACTATACCTATTTATTCTTCGAATGTAGCTGTCTCTAAAAGGCCTTTTAAATCAAAATCACTTTCATGAGATCCACGCATTTATTTGCGGAAGTTAAAGAAGAAACAGAATCTCGTGTAATACATGCGTCACTGGCACAAGTAATGGGAACAGGAATGCAGCATATTGTCCAAATATAACCGGGTTCAGCATCTAGACCAATAAAAAAAGAAAAATTTTAGAGATTGTGGAAATCTAAAATACAATGAAAAACGATGGAGAAATGCAACAGATGACGCAGGATCTGGGCAGAGACACAGAGTTAACATATCGAATCTTATATGAACATGTTCTGAACAATTAATATTGGACTCAAAAAAAGGTAATTCCGTTTTTCTCTGCTCTGATACTGCCAGAACTGCAGGGTTTCTCTTCAGCAATTTCAATTGGTGCAATGGCAGGCGACAGAGAGTAATGGTGGGCGGTTACCTTTCGGACTGAACGCTTGTGCCCAGCAGTGTTCCACAGAGGTAGATTCTGGGTATTCATTGTTTGTCATTTATGTACATAATTTGCGTGAGAATATCGAAGGCAAGGTTAGTAAGTTTGCAGATGACACCTAAACTGGTGGCACAGTGGACAAATAGAGTTCAAGCTGGATGAATATGAGGTGCACTTAATTTTGTTTGTTTGTTGCTGTCTAGTGAACCAGGAATGGAATTTTATTCCCCATCTCCTGGGGATCATTTACATACTGATGAAGAAAATTTTCGTGAACACGTTTGACAAATTTTTCACCATCCAACCCTATAATTCTGTGGTAGTCCCAATCAATATTTAGAAAATTAAAATCCACCTGTATTACAACTTTATTAAGCTTACATATACCCGAGATCTGACTACATGTTTGTTTTTCAATTTTTTTCTTACTGTTGGAGAGTATTCGGGACAAAACCATTGACGTGCTCTTTCCTTTCTTATTTTTAAGTTCTACCAATATATTTTGACTGATTGATTTGTCACAAATGAGCATTTAGTGGAATCTCTTCAAACAGATCTCTGCTTTCTTATTTTTAATGCTACCCGTATATTTTAACTGGATGAATTTTCACAAATATCTTTCTCAGTTGCAGCATTAATTGATTCCTTAATCAAAGTGGGTAGAACTCCCCTCATAGCCAAATTTTTCTATCCTTTCTGTGACAATTAACACCTGGAACGATGAATTGTCAGTCTTGAACATCTCTCAGGTGAAAGTGAGGACTGCAAATGCTGGAGATTGGAGTCGAGAATGTGGGTCTGGAAAATTTAGCAGGTCCGGCAGCATATGAGGAGCAGGAAAATCGCCGTTTCAGGCAAAAGTCCTTCAGCAGCTCATTCCTGATGAGGGGCTTTTGCCAAAACGTTGATTTTCCTGCTTCTCGCATGCTTCCTGTCCTGCTCTGCTTTCCCAACACTACACTCTCGAATTGAACTTCTCTCAACCAACTTTCTGTAATAAATATGATGTCCCAGTCCCATGTTCTTAAACATGCTCTGAGTTCATAAGCCTTCTCTGTAAGACCCCTTACATTTTAATAAATGCAACTGAGTGCTTCAGAATTAATGTATACTCTTGAATCTCTCGTCTTTTTTTTTCTAATTGACATGCTCTCCTCACATTCATAAACTCCTCCATCCATCCTACAATTTGTTATGCTACTTGGAATATACCCCTTGCTGTCTCTATCCATTTAAAGTCTCCCTACATTGAATGAGCAAATCTCTCTGCGAAGATATTGGTTGCTTTCCAGTTTTGATTAGACCATTCCTTTCTGTACAGGTCTTTCATATTCTAAAATAGATACCTATTTCACAAAAATCGAAATCCCTCAACGTCATAATACTTCTTCAGCAATTGTTTTTTCTACTTTAACCTTGTGTTCCTTGCCAGTTGGGGTTGGCATTGGGAGTAAATCAGAAATAACTATTTTTATCGCTTTATTTTTAATCTTCGGCCTCCCCTCTTAAATTCATTCTGTACTGCTTTAACCTTTCCCTGAAATATCAATCCTACCACTCTGTACAATAATTTCTGGCTACTCAATTTCACCTTTAACAATGTGCTTGAAAAGATTAGAGACGTTCTTAATGCTAGCACAGGGAAAGCAACAAACCATCCTAAATCTATGGTCACTGCCATCGAATATCCTGATGATGCCCCTTACAGAAGAGCTCACTGTAGCAATAATTCTACTAAATCTTGTCAAACGCTGCTGAACGTAATAATCATTCCAAGTGTCCAATAACTGATGACTCTTCCATTTTCCTCAGAGACAAAATTCCCTTCAGTAGTTCTAAAAACTGAAAATCATTTCGATAGAGGTATAGCCACAAGAGGATTTTGAACTATATTCCTATCTTTGCTGACTGCGATCCATCTATCTGACTGATTTACTGGATTTGTTTTCTAAATCTACCAGCCGTCCTCTCTGTCTCTTAAATGTGACCTTAAAAGCAGGATTTCATTTTACTACACATTATGTTACCTTTCATTATCTACAGACACAGGAAAAATATATACTTATACTTTTCAAAGATACAAAAAATTAAATAAAATCAACTATTTAGCTAATTAAATCAATAAAAGTATTCCCCTTCAACAAGTTCTGAGAAGAAAAGTCTTCTCCGGATTTGAGCACGTGTAGAACTCTCCAGAATGAAGGGACAACTCCTTTGTTTTAAAAAAAAACTGATTAACTTTTCAAAACTAAAACATCCATTGCTGTGTAATAAAAGAAACATTTTAAAAGATAAATAGACATTTCTTTTTTCGTAAACCACCTTAAAAAGATATATTTTAAACATATTCGTTTGAAAGAAAGTCGTGAGTTGTTTTGCTTTTTTGGTTGCATTTGAATGTTAATAAAACAAAATAGAAAAAATAATATTAAATTAATAAACTATGATAACTATATCATTTGTAACTAAAGACAACATGAAATATTTGACTGCCTGCAATCCCAAGAGCAGCTGTAAGATCCATGCTAATCTAAGAACACTTTTTTGGACCTGTTTTTACAATATGAAGAAATGTGGGCGTATGTTTTAATAATTTCTTTCCAATTCAAGGTGACTTACGATATACCTTGATCTCCTGCCATGAGGCTATATATGTAGAATTTAATTGACTGGGTGGGTGGCACGGTGGCACAGTGGTTAGCACTGATGCCTCACAGCGCCAAAGACCTGGGTTCAATTCCCGCCTCAGGCGACTAACTGTGTGGAGTTTGCACGTTCTCCCTGTGTCTGCGTGGGTTTCCTCCGGGTGCTCCGGTTTCCTCCCACAGTCCAAAGATGTGCAGATCAGGTGAATTGTTAGGTAAGGGGTAGATGTAGGGGTATGGGTGGGTTGCACTTCGGCGGGGCGGTGTGGACTTGTTGGGCCGAAGGGCCTGTTTCCACACTAAGTAATCTAATCTAATCTAATCTCTCTAGCTCTTTCAAACAAAATTATGAAGCTGCGACCATCGTACAGACAGAAAGTTCCTTCAGCTCTGACTGTTCCAGGGAACGATACAAAGAACATTATCCAGGTCCGCGTAAAACACAAATGCTGCAGTGAATACCACCTAACCTAATCCAATATTAATTACGTATAAGCCTTATGAATCAAACATACAGAGGCGTTTAGTATAAAAGTGGAATTGAGCTCCATGTCCAAAATACGAAAAAACCTCAACTGCAACACGCTGCAAATTCATCGAAATAGGAAAAAAGAAACAAGAGAATGGAATTCTCAATTCTTTTCCTGTGGACTACATCTGAAGAACACTAAGGAAATCAACTTCAATAGTGAACTTCATAAAAGATGATAAGAATTGGAAGAATGGAGTTTGGGGAAAATGATAAATAATGTTGTTGATGACACAAAGATGAGATGGTGTCTCACAGTCAGAAAGAACGTGTGAGGTTGCAGGAGGGTATAAAACTATTGTTCAGGTGGCCAGATCAATCGCTGATGAAATTTTACACTGATAAATGTGATACATCTCAGAAGTAACAAGACAAGAGAGTACTCAAACTGAAGGGAGGCTCGATTTATTTGATTTTACTTTTAACCAAAGAAGGATCAGGTGTGCTCCTGATGAAGGTATTTAACAGCATGGGTGGGGGGGGGGGGGGAGGTTTGTATGGACAGGGTGAAGAGAGAACAGCTCTACCCCTTACTCCAAGGCTCAATAATAAGGAGACACGCTGTAACTATAAAGTGAAACTAGTCTCATCATTAATGTGTAAACTGTAGAAAAACTTTCCTATTTCTAAACGTGTTTGGTTTTAAAATATTTCAAGATTTACATTGCCTCCCGAAAAATACACTGTTTTTCCATTCAACTCGCCAGCGTTCACAAACACAGGCACGCTTTCCCAACTATGATGCAAAGTCCAATATTTACCCGTTCCCTTAACATGCCCAGACCTCTTTAAATTACTTATATCCTCCTCACATTTTCCTTTTCTAACCATTTCAATGCTTGTATTCTCCAATGAAACATTCAAAATATTGTTCATAAGACGTAGATAATGGACACTTTCGAAGAATGTTGTTAATGTAATATTTTTACTCAATATCTAAACTATAAAGTTGCAACAATGCTCAAGTGTTTTGTTGTACCGTCACCCACTTCTCAGACTGCAGTTTCAAATAGCCATTAAATCTAACAGGACTTGGCAAATCTTTACTTCCGATCTAAATGGCCATTGTCCCTTTATTATGAAATTGGCATATTAATTATGGATTATCTGTCTGCCTGCAACAGTGTGATTTGGTTTATTAAGAACAGGGATAGGCCACCTGGTTGGCAGGCCTGCTGTGGTAATCAACAAGGCCTGCCTGCGGTATTTTTTCTACATTAATGTCATGTTCCCCACACACAGAGCAACCTGCATCTCCCTCTCAACCAAAATCCCACTATTCCTGTTACCTCAGCCACCAACGATGAATAAAATTCAAAGAACTGTAGGTGGAGCAATACAAGAACATAGACGTTAAGACTGTCAGTAGGAAATTCAAGCATGCACTTATCCACACTAAACACAATCGGCCAGATGTAGCAATCTGCCTCATTTTCCAAGCCTATCAATATTCGTCTGTAAACTCGTTAGCTCCTCATTACAGCCTGGTTTACCACCTAGTTTTATACCATCTGTGAATTTAGTTACTGCACTCAGTCTCTCCTTCCAGATCATTTGGGCAGATTGCAAACAATTGAGGTCCGAAAACTGAAAGCTGCAGCAACTCAGTAGTTTCACTTCACCAGAAAAGACGATTTTACCCCAATGCTTTGCTTTCTATTCGTCGGCCAATTCTCTATTCAATTCAATACTCTACACTTCAGCCCTGGAATCTAACCTTCTAGATCAGTCCTTTATGCACCATCTTGTAAAATGCCTTCTGAAGTTTCGATGTACAACAGTTACTGCATCCCAATTATCCACATTGTTGCTTACATTCGTAAAGAACTCGAACAGATTTGTCAAACACAACTTTGCTGACACTGGTAAATTGATTTTTGTTTTTCCAAGCGCTCAGCTATTTCCTACTTTATAGTTGTTGAAGAAACTTCCCCACGACAGAAGATAAACTGATTTGTCTATAGTTTGTGATTTGTTTGCCTATCTCCTGTTTTGAATGCTAGTGCCACATTATTAATTTTCCAATACTTCGGCACTGTTCTAGAATCCAGGGATGTTTTGAAAATCGTAACTAACGCATCCAGTACCTCTGCCGTTACCTCCTTTAAAATGATAGAGTGCAGGCTGAGGGCCTGAACAGACTTTAATCCCATCAATGTATTTAATATCTTCTTCCTCAATCATTGTACTTCCATCAAGATCCTTTGCAATTGTTGTACATTCTGGGAAGAAATTATCTTCCACAGTGAAAATAGGAAATGTTGGTTTTACCTCTGCCACTTCTGAGTTTCTGATTATTACCTTGCCTTTTTCATCCTCTAAAATACCATCATTTCGGTACAGCATTCTTTTCCCTAATGTCTACTCGGAGAAGTGTTCTTTATCAATTCTTATGATTTCTGCTCCTTTTCCTTCGTAGCCATTTTGATTTTGTTTTTAGTAACTATTTGCTGACAATGTAAGCGTTTTTCTTTAATTCATTCACAGGATGATGGCGTCGCTGGGTTACACAGCACTCATTGTCCGGCCCTAATTGCCCAGAGGGCAGTTAAGCATCAACCAAATTTGTGTGGGTTTAACGACACATGTAGGTCAGACCAGGTAAGGATGGTCGTTTCTGTCCCGAAAGGAGAATCATGAAACAGATGGGTGTATCCAACAATGAGCAGTGGATTCATTATCGTTGATAGACTCTTAATTCCAGGTTTATGTTGAATTTATCTTCCACCATCTAACATGGTGACATTTGAAGCCTGTCCCCAGAATATTGTCTGGATTAGTATTCAGCGATAATCCAACCAGGCTATCACCTTCATGTTATTATTGATTTCCTTGTTCAGACATGGATAACTTTTCACCTTTTTACAATTCCTGTTCCATTCACGATTACACTTTAATTGAGGGGTTTTGATTATCTCCCTCAGTCGTTGCCACTGTTCTTCTACTGTCCTGCACTTTAATGTTTTGCCAAGTTCACTCGAAACAACCCCTTCCTCAGGCCAGTAAAATTATCATTGTCCAACACTAAACCTCTCATATGTGACTCTGTCTTTACTGTTTCAATCTGAATGTGAACCCCAGCATGCTGTGGTCACTCTTTCTAAAATAATCCAGTACTACAATATGATTTATCACGCCTTCCTCATTACGTAATACCAAAGCCAGTTCTCTGTTTGATTAGATTACATTTTACTCGAAGAAGTAATCCTTCATACATTTGGTGAATCATTCTCTGAGGCTCCCCTTGCCAAATTGATTAGTCCAGAAATATGAATGTTCAAATTACCCATGATTACTCTTGTGCCCTTGTCTCACGCCATCAATATTTCCTGCTTCATGCTATTTGCTACTTTGCAAGTAGTTTTCCGGGGTGGGAGCTTGTGGGCTGGAAATGCTCCTACCAATGGGTTTCTTTCCATGTGCATTATTTCGAACCAGATTGATTAATCATTATCGTCCCATGTGCTCGTATCATTTCTTAATACAGCCTTGACATTATCCTTAAACAATATAGACACTCCACCTGCTGTTCCTTCTTGTCTGAATAGAGTGTCCGTGGACATTTAACATCCCAGTCCTGACCTTCCTATAACCACGTTTCAGTAATCTCCACAAGGCCATACTTACTTACCTTTGTTTGAGCTGTCAGCTCATTCATTTTACTCCAAGTACTGCACACATTTAGTTAAAAGGTTTACCACATATTCAACTCGACTATCTTCCTCTTCCTTGTCTCACTTCCAGGTGGTATAGGGAGCAATCCCAAGATTACAATCCTGGAGAACCTGCTTTTAAACTCACTCCCAGCTCCCTGAGCTTTTTTTGCACGACCTTTCACTCTTCTTACCTATGTCATTGGCACCAACGTGTTCCACGACCACTGGCTGAATACTATGCCCTGAACATGCTCTGAGTCATTCTTGATCCTGGCACTAACCACCCTTTGTATGAAGAATTCATAGAATCACTGAATCCCTACGTTGGGGAAGCAGGCCGTTTCACACAGCATGACCAGGCTGATCCTTCAAAGAGTAACATACCCAGACCCATCCCCCTACTCTCTTACTCTGCATTTACCCCTGACTAATGCATCTAACCGGTACATTGCTGGACACTATTGACGGAAAGTAAACATCCCAGACCTATTTCGCTACACTATGTGGAATCTGCTTTCTCATAACAGATACTGCCAGAACTACTTGGCATTTCCAGCAACTTCTGCTTTTGTCACTGATGACGATTGCATATTGATAAGAACATGTGCAACTCAGACTTGAAAAATGCTGAATTTAAAAGTTCAGGAGAAAGCTAAATATTTGGTTATTCAATAATCCCAGTACATGTTCATTAAATTACTTTCGTCCTGTACATGAACGTCATGTGCTCACTTTTAAATCCTGAATAAAGGATATTTTTGCACCTTTTTTATTATCAGAAATCTCGGAAATGTTGCACATTTACTTCTTCTTATGAGAAGGTGATTGCATCTCATTTTTTCATATCAGTTTAGTTATAGCAGATTAATCACAAAGCACACACACGCGCACACACACACACAGACAAACACGCAAACAGACACATACACAACGTATTACTTTGTTGAAGAATACCAGTAACATTGTTCGTAACTGGAATCATAACTGGAAAGAAAGATTTAGATAAAGGAAGGATGACAGTAAACGGGTCTTTTTATGGAACAGAATATGCTATTATGTAAACTTACTCGGATCATCAAATTTACAGAAAACAAATGATATTGTTATGAAGGTGTAGAGGTGTACATTATTCTGAAAGGAGTTAAAGTATAAAATTTGACTGTGAAATCAACAGTGAGAGTGAGTTGCCATGGAACAAAAACAAATTCAAATTGGGCCAGTCAGTTTAAATTATGCCCAAATATACTGAAATCCAATCGAGTTTGAAATATAATGTATTTTATGACTTCAAAATCAATGAAATGATCCAATGTTTTGAGTTATAAAACCGCTCATTTTGAACATTTAGGGGAAGAACTGTCATGGTCAGCACAAAGATAGACTGCTAGCTGAAGAGCTTTCTAAAACGTACCTGTCTATAAGAGGTTTGTACAGCAGAACATCGAAGCCAACCTAGAGAAAAAATCTATGGAGAAAAATCTACAAAGGAGAATTGAAAAAGCTGACTGATTTTGAAACGCGATATATTGTTTGTAAATATTAATCATGATGTTTTGTTTTATCGGACCAGTATTGTAGTGTGTCAGGAATAAGATAGGTTTAACGAAATGAGTTCGAAATAGTTGTTCATTTTAATATTCTCTGTTGGACTTAACTAACAAAATTGTTAGTTTTACTTTAAATAGTGAGCTCTGTAAATAGATCTTTGCCTCTCGAAATTTAACAGATTCCAGCATGAGCTGAACTTTTTCTCTGCGTCTGGTTTAAATTACGAGAGGTGTTTACCCTGCGTTGTAACAGTTTGTGGGCTTTCGTTTGCAATTTGAACAGGTTTAGACAGATCCAATCAAATATTTGGGCAGATTTAAATACTGTGTGAAAAACACTCAGTAGGTTTAATTATTTTGCATATTATTGTCCAAGAGCTTTAAATAAAACGTCGGTGAGACAGTTTGTTAAATTTCGGAGACTTGTGATTGGTTAAATTAAAAGTGAGAGAAATGGCTCTTAAAAATGTTAAAGAGGTTCTGGGGTTTGAAGATGATTCTCACATTTGCCGAGGGCGTTTAGAAGGAACGATAAAGGCCAAACTTTTAGAAGTAGCAAAGAAATTAGATTTGGGTCTAACCAAGAACAAGAGTAAAGCAGAAATTGTCAGGAAATTACTGAGACATTAAGGTGCATCAGAAAAACAGACAAGTGCAGGAGATTTAGAAAACTAAAACTTAAATTACAATTGAAGAAAATGTAGTTTAAAGATAAACAAAGGGAGAGAGTAAGAGAGAGAAGAAAGAGAGGAGAAGGTTCTTAGCTGATCAAACAGAGAAGACAGAGGGAGAAAAAGAGAAGGATATTTCTTAGCTGATCAAAGAGAGAGAGAATTCGAACTTGAGAAATTGCGATTTTGGAAGCAAAGTCAAGTTAATATGTTTGAAATTAAAAGGAGCGTTAGTGATATATACAATGGTGACAAAACTCTGCCACGGGTTGATGAGAAAGGTGCTGAAGCCTTCTTTATTTCATTTCAAAATTTGGCTTGGCAGGTGGAGTGGTCCAAGGATCTATGGGTAATGCTCGTTAGGACTAAGCTGGCAGGCAGGGCTAGTGAGGTATTTGCTGCGCTGACAGATGAGGGTTCAGGAGATTATGAAGACGTCAAACAAGCTATTTTAAGTGCTTATGGATTGGCACTGGAAGCATATAGATAGCAGTTCAGAAAATTTAAGGAAGGAACAGGTCAGCCTTATGTTAAGTTTGAAAGAATTAAACAGGCATTGTGATAGATGGGTGCGGGCTTTAAAGCTAGGTAAGACCTATGAGGTCTAAGGGAGATTATTCTGCTGGAGGAGTTTAAAAACTCACTTCCAGAAATGATAAGAATTCACGTGGAGGAACAGAAAGTTCAGGAATTGAGAAGGGCAGGAGAATTAGCAGATGAATACATGTTGCTACATAAGACAAGCTTCCAGCCAGAATTTCATCCTGAGTGGGATAGAATTTGGGAGAAGGGGAGATGCTACACTATAAAAGAACGAGTAGAGAATAAGAGATTACCAGAGGTTAAAGAAGTTGCCCAAGAGAGTGGAAAGGAGGTGAAAGGTCTCAGGTGTTTTCACTGTAATGGAGTGGGACACAGAAAATTACAGTGTCGGTGGTTTCAGAAGGGCACTAGGAAAATGGTGTTTTCACTGCCATAAGCAGGGATACGTATGGTCACAGTGCTGGTTTTTAAGAAAGGCACTGTGGGAAAAGATGTGGTAAAAGAAGCTAAGCCAGTGGCATTCGTGAAAGTTTTAAAGGAGACCACAACACGAGCTGAGGAGCTGCAGGAAAGTGCACAACCTCGACTGGGGCTGGGTGTGGAGTTCGTACCTGATATCGAGAAAGGATTCACCTCTGTGAGTAACGTTTACTCAGACATAACAGGGGGAGAAGGGCAAGAAGTTATAATTTTGAGGGATATAGAATCTAACCATCTCTAATAGTAAGGGATGAGAAAAATTGCAATCTTTCTGATCTGTTACCCGAGAGTGTGGTGATTTGTGGAATAGATGGACAGAAATTTAGCATTACTCTATGTAAGATCAGATTGGAGTGCCTACTGATGACTAGGGAAGTTACAGTAGGAATGATTGACAGAGTCAGTTCCAGCAATGCAGTTTGTTCTTGAGAATGATTTAGCATGGTCCAAGTTGAGAGTGGCATCCCTGGTTGTGGAAAAGCGCAAGAAAGACCTAGAAACTGAGGAGTTAAATCAGAAATATCCTGGTATTTTCCCAGGCTGTACAGTAACCAGATCCCACTGTCATAAGTCACAGCAATAACCACAGCTAAAGACAAAGATGAAGGAGTTGAGGTTCAGTTACCAGACACCCTGTTTGCCGTAATGATGCCATGAAAACCTGAACAGGCAGTGGATCAGACAGACGTGTTTAGTCCTGAAAGACTATGGGACTTGCAACAGACTGAGAAGATGATAAAACATTTATTTGTGGATGTGTATTCTGAAAATGAGGCAGATTATATTCGTGAGGGTCATTATCTGAAAGATCGAATTTTAAGACGGAAATGGAGACCACGTCAAGTTAGTGCGGAGGAGAAATGTGCCGAAGTGCAGCAGATTGTGTTGCCGATAGCATACAGACAGGAAATGTTTTGGGTAGCACATGAACTACCTATAGGAGGTCAGCGAGGGGTACGAAAAACTCAGTCTCAGGAAAAAAATCATTTTTATTGACTAACTTTTGGTTAACTTTTAACATACATATCATACATGCCAAATGGTAGGTAGGACAAAGGCAGTAATGAAACTAACACCTCTGTTGCCAATTTCCGCATTTGAAGACGCCTTCATGTGCATTATAAATGATTGTGTAGGTCCCCTCCTGAAAAGTAGAGGAGAAGAAGAACTGGAGAGACAGGTGTCAGTTACTGCCACGCAGAGTGAGGAATCAAATCCAAATCTTGTGGATTTTGGTGTTCCTCAAAGTATGTTAAAAATGCAGAAGTCCTGGTGCAGTCGGAAAAGTTCATAAATTGTCTGTCTCAGGAATATATAACAAAGTTGAAAGGTTTGTTATTGCAGTATGAGGACATATGGAAGAAGCATATGGGGAAGACTAATGCTATTGTACATAAAGTAGATGTAGGGAATACTGTTCCGATAAAACAGCATCCATATTGGCTTAATCCTCTCAAAGCCAGACAGGTCCATAAGGAGGTGGAGGCCATGCTCAATGACGACATCATCAAACTAAGCCAGAGCGAGTGGAGCTCGCCAATCCTCCCAAACCGGACAAGAATCAATATTTTTTGTTGGAAGGTCAACACTATTATAAAGTCAGCAATATCCAATACCAACATTGGAAGACAGGAACGAGAAATTTCGACAGGTCAAGAAACAAAACTGGTGGTAAAATTAAAGAAAACTGAATTTGTGAAAGCAGACGTGATGTTCTGGGAAATGTTCTTGACTCCATGGAATGCAAAGGTAAAAGCTACCAAGGCATTTCCACGACCAACCTCAATGGAAAAAGTGCTTTACTTCTTCGGTCTCAGCGGATTCATTCAGAGGTTTATTCCACACTTCAGCAGTGTAGTGGCACTGTTAACCGATTTGTTGAAAAAGAACACAAAGTTTTGGTGTACAGAAGAATGACAGGAGGCCCTCGACCATTAAAAAGAAATATTGACCACCAAACCAGTTTTAGATACACCAAACATTACGAAGTATTTTAAAGCTGCAATTGATGCTCGTGACATAGGAGTTGGCGCTGAAATACTTCAGGACGATGAGATGGAATTGCACTTTTCAAAAAAAACTCAACTGCCACGAGAGGAAACATTCCATGATTGAGACAGAACTATTGAGTTTGGTACAAGCCTTATGGCATTTTAATGTGGAAATCCCGAATAATGCATTGGAGACAATTGTATACACGGATCCCAGTCTACTTACATTATTAAAATGCTTTAAAGAATATTTCATTGGAGACTATGTAACAGACTTTTAATTTTAAAAATGTACATGCAGCGTGTTATAAAAATGTAATTGCAGAGGCGTTCTCACGGATTTAACTGATAAAGTTTAGATGAGATTTGTATTTATCCAATGTTAAATATAGGTATATGGGAAGAAGTCAAGGTGAAATTGGATTTAAGTTATCAGTATGTTATAGTAATCTGTTTAAAGAATACAAAAAGAAATAAGACAAAATTTTCATTATGATGGTTCTTTTTTGAGAGGGAAGGTGTTATGAAGGTGTAAAGGGTCTTGTACCTTTAAGAGAGTTGAAGGATTTACAAGCACAGCGAGTTCTGGAAAATTTATAATGTCACACTTGGTCCAGAAGCTGGCAGTACCTGGATAGCTATGAAACAAAAATGAAATGAAATTCGATCATTCAGTTTACATTATGCCCCAAGATTGTAAACTCCAATCGAGTTTGGATTTTGCATTTTGACAATGTTAAAAAAATGAAATGATGCAATTCTTTCGGGTATAAAACCAAAAACAAAAATGAACAGTTGGGAGAGAACTACCAAACCACCAATATCTGCAGACTGCTCGGAGAATAGCTCTCCTAAATGTACCTTCATTTGTGAATGACCTGTGGAAAAGAAACCCGAAGGAGAAGAAAAGATGACAGAGGAAAATACAAAGAGAAGATTTGACAGCGGTCGGGTTCTGAAATTTGAATGCTTTAGGAAATCTTAATTGGGTTTGTGTAACGGACCAGTATTGTAGAAGGGAAAATAAAAGATAGGTCAGAGAAAGGAGTAGCAAAAGTTGTTAGTTCATTATTCTCTGTTAGACTTTTGAAAAAAAAGTTGTTAATTTTTATTTTCAATAGTGACCTTTCGGATGGTTCTTGGCCTCCCGAATTTTAACAGATTACAGCACAGGTTAAACCTTTTTTGTGTTACAGGTTTAAATTAGCAGGGGCGGATTTACCCCGTGTTGTAACACATTAAGTCTGAATTCTCTGCACATTTGCTGCCAGACCTGTTGAGCTTTTCGAGCAGGTTCTGTCTTTGTTTCTGGTTTACGAAATCTGCAGTTCTCTTGACTTTCTTATGTGTATCATTTACAGCCACGGTCGAGGTGCTGGAGGACAGGAAGACAGCTAATGTCGTTACATTATTTGTAATTTGACTGCAAGAAAACGCCAGGGAACTACAGACCTGTGAGTTTGATATCAAGGGTGGGTGAGTGTTTGTTGGAGATCCTGAGAGTCAGGATTTACATGCATTTGGAAAGTCAAGGACTGATTCGGGATATTCAGCATGACTTTATCTCTGGGAATCCACATCTCACAAACTAGATTGCAGTTTTGAAGTGTTGACGTAGAAAATAGATAAAAGTAAAGCAGCAGACATTGTCCAGGTGGATATCGTGAGGACCAACAGGCTCCACATGATACCCTGTTTAACAAGGTGACATCACAGGGGATCAGGGAGAGGTATCCAATTAGATACAAAATTAGCTTGACAGTAGGAGGTAGATGTGCTGGAAGAGATGTGTTTTTCCAATTGGAGACCTGTGACAAATGGTTGCCACAAGGACCAGGCTGCTGCTGTTCATTGTTTTTGCAAATGATACGGATCATAATATAGGAACCATTGATTCTAAGTTCGCAGATGAAACCCCAAAAATAGTGTTAATAGTGGACAGTGAAGAAGGTTATCTTGGAGAACAATAGGATCTTGACCAACTGGGAAAGTGGGCTGATGTTTGGCCGATACAGCTTCATGAGGATAAATGTGAGGTGTTGCATTTTGTTAGACAAGCCAGGACAGGATTTATTGAGCTAACTGTTTGGCATTGGGGAGTGCTGTCAAACAGAGAGATCCAGGGTGCAGGTACATATTTCCCTGAAAGGGGAGTCACAGGTAGACATGGTGGTGAAGAGGGCATTAGGCATGGTTACTTTCATCCGTCAGAGCATTGTTTATAAGAATTGGGATATCATGTTGTGGCTATACAAGAAAATGGTAAGGCCACATTTAGGTACTGAGTACAATTCTTGTCGCCGTGCTATAGGAAGGATGTAATAAACTGGAAAGGGGACAAAATATTTTCAATGGTTTGAGGGAGATTGGAGGTTTTGAGGTATAAGGATAGGCTGTGATTTTGTTCCTTTTGCGTAGGAGGCTGAGGGGCGACCAAATTGAGGTTTATGAAATCATGATGGGCATTGGTAGGATGAATAGCCAAAGTCTTTTCCCCAGGGTGGGGGTGCCCAAAGCCAGAGAGGATGGGTTTAAGGTGAGAGGAACGAGATTTTAATGAGATCTAACGGCAGCTGTTTCTCAAAGAGAGTGGCATGTACATGTGCCGAACTGTTGGAGGAAGTGATATTGGTGAGTGCAATTACAACAATTGAAAGGCAATTTGATGTGCACATGAATAGGAACGTTTTGGAGGGGTATGTGGCAAAAACAGACGAATGGAACTCGTTCAGTTTAGGAAACCTGGTGAGCATGGATGAATTGGGTTAAAGGCCCTTTTTTCATATTGTATAAGGGTAAGAGTCTATTAGTTCTTCATTGCCCTCAATTCATTTCCAAGTCAAGAAGTCCTCTGTAAATACGTTCAGTGATATAAATCTCTGAACTTTCTTAAATACAGAATTCCTGACATTGATGTGGTGCTATCGATCACAGCAGCAACATCAGCAGAAACAGCATTATATTCAAGGGCAATCTGTAACTTTTTTAATGGGATAATCCCTCAGTCTCGCACTACCACCAAGCTGACAACTCTGACATCTCCCTGGCAATGCGGAAACTTACTCAGTTTTCTCCAGTTCCCAAAAAGAGGGATAGTGGCAATCTGATCAATTACCACACCCTCAGTGCCATCACAAAAGGCAAATAAGTGGTCGTTTTTTTTTTCTGACAGAGCTGTCAAGCAGCACAGAAATAACCTGCTCAGTGTGGTTTCCGATAGGTCCCCATGTGGTGATGGTGCTGCTGTGGAAATGGCACTGAATTACTAATCCAGACCAGGTTAATGCACTGGCAGCTGGGGGAAGTTAAAAACAATTTTAAAAACATTGGGCAGTAAAATCTGGTGCCAGTAATACTCACATTGATACCAATGTTGATTGTAAACACCAATTTCCTTCCCCAATGTACTTTCAGGAGGTGAATCTCCCGTGTTTTCCTGGTCTGTCCTAAAATTGACTCCAGGTACACAGACATGTGATAAACTCTTCAGTGCTCTCGGCACTAAAATATATCAAACTGCTCCGAGGTTTGGAAGGATAAAACCGACAGAAAACTCGAAAACTCGATATTGGAAAAGGGAACGGGAAACACAGCCCTGTTGACACGGCAGAGATCTCCTTCCTAACATCTGAGAGCATGTGACAGCTGTACTCCAGCTGTCTGCTGATCCCTTTAATGTCCGCTAATCCTTTTTATATTTAGTGTCCTGGCATCCTCAGGAGGTTCTCCCTTATGTGGGAGAGAACTCCCCAGGTTCACCAGTCTCGGAGTACAGACATTTATTTTCATCTCAATGTCGAGTGACCTGCCCATACTTAATACTGTTGCCCATTGTTTTGGACGTCCCAGCCAGGGGAATTATCATCCCTGCTTCCAATCTGTCTCGCCCTGTCAGAGGGTTATATATGTCACTGAGATCTTGACTCATTTTTCGAAAGCCCATGGAATACAGGTCCAATCACCCAAAACTCTGCTCCCACAACAAGCTTGTCATCCTAGAGATCAGTCTGGTCATCTTTCACTGCACTTCTTCAATATCAGGTTTCTCGTTTATTAAGTAAGGAAACCAAAACTGCACACAATACTGCACAATGTTCAAGATGGGATCTCACCAACTCCCTGTACAGCTGCAGTAAGATACCCTTACTCCTGTACTCAAAATTCCCTGATATAAAGGTCAATACATCATCTATCTTCCTAACTGCTTACTGCTCCTGCAAAATTGCTTTCTGTGACTGGTGTACAAGGGGAGATCCAAATCCTTTTCAATGTTACAGCTCGCCACTTGGTGGGTCTGCGTACAGTGGGCAGCGTGCCAATGCCATTCTCGGTATTGACTTCTAGGTTCAGAACTTACTGCCTTGCATGGACATTGGAGGTCTGCAGAGAAGAAACAAAGTAAGAACATAAATCTCTTTGAAGATCAACATGTTTCAACTAATCTCTTTTCAAATGATAGGTTGCTGTTCTACTATTCCCACAAAAGTACATACCATCACACCCACCCCATCGCTCTCCATCTGCCATGTATTTGCCCAGTCACTCCAATTGTCTCAATCACCTTTGAGCTTTTTTACATCCTCCTCACCCAATCACAATCCAACCTCGTTTAGTGCTGTCAGCAGGTTGGGAAATATTGCATTTGATTCCCTTAACTAAACGTTTGACATGCATTGGGAACCGCTTGGTCCCAAGCACCAAACCCTGCGACACCCAATGATCCTTGTACTTCAAAACAGATTGTTTTATTCCTGTTCACTGTTTCCTGTCATCTCTCCTATTCTAAAACCATAAAGATATTTTAAACCCAATCCTGTAACATTTGCCTTTGTAAACTAGGCCAGGGTCTTTACCAAGATTTTTCTGAAAATCCAAATGCATTAAATCCATTGCTTCTCTGGATGTATCAACCAGTCAGTTTCTCAAATGTGACTCCCATTCCATTACATAAGAACTAGGAGCATCAATAAGATCATGGCTGATCATTTCATGGCCTCAGCTCCACTTACCCGCCCGTTCACCATAACCCTTTGTTACTTTACCGCCCCCTCAAAAGATCTATCTGACATTTAAAGGGATTCAATAATAAAGATTCAACTATTTCACTGGGCAGGAAATTCCACAGATTCACAACCTTCTTGGTCAAGAAGTTCCTTCTCAAATCAATCCTAAATATGCTCCTCATAATTTTGAGATTTTGTCCTGTTGTCCTATTCTCACCTGCTATTGGAAATATCCTCTCTATTTTAATCTTATCTATTCCCTTCTTAATTATACCTCTTTCTTCCAGATTCTCCCTCATTCTTTCAAATTCCAATCAACATATAATTCTAGTCTACTCAGTCTCTCTTCATAAGCCAACTGCCTCAACTCCAGAACCAACCTTGTGAACATCCTCTGCATCCACTGTAGTGCTATGACATACTTTCTCAAGTAGGGAGACGAAAACTGCACGCAGTATTACCGGTGTGACCTCCCCAGCACACTGTACCAAAGCAACATAACCTCCCTGTGTTTAAACTCTATCATATTTGCAATTAAGGACAGCATTCCATTTGCCTTGTTAATTACCTGCTGCACCTGTAGAACAACTTCTGTGATTCTTCTTCTGCCAGGCTCCTTCTGCCAGACCTTTGCCCACTCACTTCAACTATTTTTGTCGCTTTGAAAACTTTATCAGTCCTCTGCACATTTGCTCTGCCACTCATTTCCGTATCATCTACATTCTTTGAGATATTACACGTGGTCACCAACTCAAAATCGTCCATCTAAGCTGTGAATAATTGTGGTTCCAGCACTGATCCCAGCGGCACACCACTAGTCACTGATCAGTAACCAGAAAATCACTCATTTATTCCTACTCTATGCTTCCTGTTAGTTAACCAATCCTCTACTCATGTGAATACATTACCCGTAACGCCACACATCTTTACCTTAAGGAACAGCTTTTTTGGCGGCTCTGTGTCGAATGCCTTTTGTAAATCTCAGTACACCACATCCACTGGGTCCCCGTTTCATAAGGTCTTCATAGCTTTCCAGTAAATTACTTAATCATGACCTGCCTTTCATGAACTGATGCTGTGTCTGTCCAATGGAACAATTTCTATCTAGATGCATTGCTATTTTTTCCTTGATTACAGCTTGAAGTATTTTCCCCACTACACATGTTAGGCTAACTGGTCTATAATTCCCATTTTTTTCTACCCTTTATAAACAGTGGTGTCTGATTTCCTGTTTTGTACTCTGCTGGAACTGTACCAGATTCCAGTGAATTTCGAAAACAAATCATTTGCTATTTCTTCCACCAGCTCTGTTAGTACCCTAGGATGCATTCCATCAGGCCCAGGAGACTTATCTAACTTTAGATCCATGAACTTTCCCAAAACTATCTCTCTCATGGAAATGGCTGTTTCCAGGTCCTCACCTTCCTCTCTTTGACAATTCTGGCATTTTATTAGTGTCTTTCACTGTGAAGTCCGACTAAATATCGATTCAATTCCTCGGCTATTTTCTCACGAAATAACCCTTCTCACCCTCTAAAGGACCAATGCTTCCTTAGCCATTCTTTTCATTTTATGTATTTTTAGAATCGTTTGATATCTGTCTTTATATTCTGAGGCAGTTTGCTCTCATAATCTATCTAACTTATGTTTCTTCACAGGTTTTTTTGTTGCTTTCTTTTCACCTTTATAGCTTTCCCAATCGTCTCGTTTCCCACTGATCTTTGCCATTATTTATGGCATTTATTTTATTTTGATAGCCTCCCTCATTTCATGAAACATCCATGGCAGATCACCCTTTTCTTACAGTCCTACCATTTCACTGTTATATGCTATTGCTGACCATTTGCAAAATAAAACTGCTTTGAAAGCCAGCCATTGTTCATCAATGGTTCCACCTTAAAGTCTTTGCTTAGAGCCAACCTTAGCCAACTCCTCCCTCATCCTATTTTTGCCTCCTTTTTTCAGCTCAGGACCCTGGTATTGGACTTTATCTTCTCACCTTCCATCTGTATTCTAAATTCAACCATACCTTCTGTCCCAATAATTTCTCCCAAAGCATTAATTTACTAATTTCATTCTTTTTCTCTCGAGACTTACGCTTTCCAGTCTTGCTGGGAAGATTTGATTTGTTCGGTTTGTTTCCTTCTGTGAAGGTTGAACTGAAGTAGTTGCTTCAGAGTTTTGTTATTGCCCTGAACTCTATTCTCCTTCCTCTGGGTTCAGACTGTAACGAAGCTGCACTTGTTTTCTCTAACCCTTTCCATTGACAGTTCACCCTTATAATTCTTGTTAATATTCTGTTCAGGAAGCCATCAATTCATGTCCACATCATACAATCTTAGGAGCATAGTCTTTGTACCGTAAGACATACAGCACGGTCTACACACATCCCACTCTCCTACATGAGGCCTGTAGCCGGGAATGTTATGAAACTTCAAGAGCTCGTCCAAGTCCTATTTAGCTGTTATGTGGTTACCAAAACAGCTCCCCTCTCAGGAAGTATAGACCAGAACCCAACACCCTCTGGATGAAAAACAATCCTCAAATCCTCAAACCCTTCACATTAAAAGTGTGTTTCCCTGGTTTTGCCCTTTGACTAAAAGGAACAACTGCTGTCTATCCACTCTATCCATGCCCCTCGGAATCTGATCCTTCTGAATCACACACCCCTCAGTCTTCTCTGCTCCAAAGTAAACAAACCAAGCTTTTCCAGGTTCTCTCCACAGGTGACATACTCCAAACCAGGCAAAATCCTGGTGAATCTCCTCTGCACTCCTCCAGTGGAATCATATCCGTCCGATAATGTGGCTCCCAGAACTCCACACAGTATTCGACCTTGGCCGAACGAAAATTCTGTATAGTTCTAATAATCTATGTTCCGATGTGTAAAAGCTATTTACGATTCCCAATGCCTTCTTAACTCATCTATTACCCTGCCCAGTCACATTCAGGATTGTGTGGAGAAGCACCCTCTGAGTTTCCTACTGTGCTGCCATTCATTGAGTCTTACCCCGGTCTGATTCCTTCTCCCAAATTGCATCACCTCATATTTATCACAACTTTGAATTTGATATATAACTCTGATAAATGTTTGTTTCTCCTTGCTGTTTCTGAGATCCCCTTACCAGATTCTGTGGAATCTGCATGACATGGGCTCTGGTGAGGTTCTTGGTAGATTCAGGTGAGATGTTTGGCGAGGCATATATTAACATTGATATCATCTGGCCACACCTTACCTGTTCTTCTCAATTGTCATTGTGACGTTATTACCAGATCTCCCATTATGCTGGTGGAGTAGAAGGACAATGACCTTTCAACAATGCTGTATACTTCCCAGAGAGCGGAGACTGCTCTAACCTTCGTGAAAACCTTACAGCAGGCTGGTAAAGTGGTGCTGCTGCTGTACAGTGTCTTAGTGAGATCACATCTGGAGTAGTGCACACAGATTTAATCTCCTCACTGAGGAAAGGATATTGGAATGAAATCAAAGATTGTTCCCACAACTGATTTCTGCAACAAAGAGGTTAATCATAAAATACCTGCAGTGTGGAAGCAAGCCATTTGACCCATCAACTCCACACTGATCCTCCGAAGACAATCTCATCCGATCCCAATCACCCACCCCACCCAATCTTTCTAAACTGGCAATTTCCAAGACTGATGCCCCTGGCATCCACATCCCCAGACATTATGGGTAATTGAGAGTGGCCAATCCACCGAACATGTGCATCTTGGGACTGTGGGAGGAAACTGGAGACTGAAACTGAACTGGGATCTCTGGTACAGTGAGGCAGCAGCGTTAATCACTGAGCTACCCAGTGTGAGAAACACAACTTTCCTAAATATTTCAGCCCTTGAAAAGTGACATCTGACCAGGGAGATTCCATAAGTCCCCAGACCTCTCATTGAGCGACAGGAGGTGGACATTGAGATCTTGAGCGGCTTGGTCAGGAACAGGACGAGGACATGCAAGTCTACAGAGACTACAATATTGGAACAGCAGGAGAACATTAAGCAAAGCGGGTGTGTAAAGCAGAAAGAGAATGAGTCCAATCAGCTACTCATGCCTCTTACACAGCAATTTGGTTCAGAGGTGCAGTTCCCCAGCACTTTTTCAAATCAACTCGGAAAGAGAAATAAATGCTGGCCCAGCCAACAACACCCATGTCCCATTAATAAAGACAAGAAGATGACCACACCCAGCATGGAGAGATAGAGGGGACAGAACTCCTTTGAAACAGGGACTTGGCTATATATCTACATGGGCATGATACTCAGGAATTTCGGACAAGGTGAAAAATAAATGAATATGATCTCCCAATTTATTTCCATACCATCTGATTATCCACAGTCCATTTGTTTATATTTTTCTATGTTTCTGTTTCTCCTTATATTGAACACAATCCACCAACACATATTACACTATTTCTCAGCTGCTTTCATGTCTGATGCATGGTGAGTGGACTCAAAATGTTAACTCTGTTTTTCTCTCGGCAGAGTCTGCCACACCTACTCCGTTTCCCCAGCACTTTGTTTCGTTTTGTTCCAGAACCACAGTATCTTTCTTTATTTTTGTTATTGTACGGGACATTGGCCCATCGACTCCACACTGACCCTCTGCAGAGCATTGCACCCAGACCCACCTCATACTCCATTCCTGCATTTCCCATGGCTAACCGCCCCCTAACCTGTCCCTGCGTCTCCCATACATAACACACCAGGCTGCACATGATGGGTAATTTAGCATGGTCAATCTACTGAACCTGTGTACATTGTGAGAGGAAAGTGAACCTGACAGAGGTGTATAAGAGCATGA